>NC_061512.1:129720357-129735589 GCF_022539505.1 Lolium rigidum
AAAAATTTCAGCAGACTTTATCACAAAAGCAGTTTCAGCGGCTTTAGCAGCTTTCGAGGCAGCTTTTTCGCGCTTTGTATTAGAAGTGGAAACATTGCTAACACCAATTCTTTTATTAGTATGAGTAGGAGGTGCAGCAACATGTGTAGCATTAGCATTACTAGTGGTGGTAATAGTCCAAACTTTAGCTATATTCTTCTCTTTAGCTAGTTTTTCATTTTCTTCTCTATCCCACCTAGCACGCAGTTCAGCCATTAATCTTATATTCTCATTAATTCTAACTTGAATGGCATTTGCTGTAGTAACAATTTTATTATGATAATTCTCATTAGGCAAAACTTTTGATTTCAAAAGATCAACATCAGCAACAAGACTATCGACTTTAGAAGCAAGTATATCAATTTTCCCAAGCTTTTCTTCAACAGAGTTGTTAAAAGAAGTTTGTGTACTAATAAATTCTTTAAGCATGGCTTCAAGTCCAGGGGGTGAATTCCTATTATTGTTGTAATAATTTCCATAAGAATTACTATAGCCGTTGCCATTATTATAAGGATATGGCCTATAGTTGTTACTAGAATTGTTCCGGTAAGCATTGTTGTTGAAATTATTATTTTTAATGAAGTTTACATCAACATGTTCTTCTTGTGCAACCAATGAAGCTAACGGAACATTATTAGGATCAATATTAATCCTATCATTCACAAGCATAGACATAATAGCATCAACCTGATCATTCAAGGAAGAGGATTCCTCAACAGAATTTACCTTCTTACCTTGTGGAGCTCTTTCCGTGTGCCATTCAGAGTAGTTGATCATCATATTATCAAGAAGCTTTGTTGCTTCACCAAGAGTGATGGACATAAAGGTACCTCCAGCAGCTGAATCCAATAAATTCCGTGAAGAAAAATTTAGTCCCGCATAGAAGGTTTGGATGATCATCCAAGTAGTCGATCCATGGGTTGGGCAATTTTTAACCGAGAGATTTCATTCTTTCCCAAGCTTGAGCAACATGTTCAGTATCTAATTGTTTGAAATTCATTATGCTAATCCTCAAAGATATAATTTTAGCAGGGGGATAATATCTACCAATAAAAGCATCCTTGCATTTAGTCCATGAATCAATACTATTCTTAGGCAGAGATAGCAACCAATCTTTAGCTCTTCCTCTTAATGAGAAAGGGAACAATTTTAGTTTAATAATATCACCATCTACATATTTATATTTTTGCATTTCACATAGTTCAACAAAATTATTAAGATGGGTAGCAGCATCATCGAACTAATTCCGGAAAATTGATCTTTCATAACAAGATTCGAGTAAAGCGAGTTTAATTTCAAAGAATTCTCACTGTAGTAGCAGGTGGAGCAATAGGTGTGCATAAGAAATCATTATTATTTGTGGTTGTGAAGTCACACAACTTAGTATTTTCAGCGGTGGCCATTTTAGCAACAATAAATAAAGCAAACTAGATAAAGTAAATGCAAGTAAACTATTTTTTTTGTGTTTTCAATATAGCAAACAAGATAGCAAATAAAGTAAAACTAGCAACTAATTTTTTTGTATTTTGATTTAGTGCAGCAAACAAAGTAGTAAATAAAACTAAGCAAGACAAAAACAAAGTAAAGAGATTGAGAAGTGGAGACTCCCCTTGCAGCGTGTCTTGATCTCCCCGGCAACGGCGCCAGAAAATATGCTTGATGGCGTGTATTTCACACGTTCGTTGGGCAACCCCAAGAGGAAGTTATGATGCGCACAACAGCAAGTTTTCCCTCAGAAAGAAACCAAGGTTTATCGAACCAGGAGGAGCCAAGAAGAATGCTTGATGTCTACGGGAGCTTCTATTCTTGTAGACAGTGTTGGGCCTCCAAGAGCAGAGGTTTGTAGAACAGCAGCAAGTTTCCCTTAAGTGGATACCCAAGGTTTATCGAACTCAGGGAGGAAGAGGTCAAAGATATCCCTCTCATGCAACCCTGCAACCACAAAGCAAGAAGTCTCTTGTGTCCCCAACACACCTAATAGGTGCACTAGTTCGGCGAAGAGATAGTGAAATACAGGTGGTATGAATAAGTAGTAGCATGGCACCAGTAAAAGTGCTTTGCCCAGGACGAGTAAACAAGCAGTAGTAACGCGATAGAAACAAGTAAACAAGCAGCGATAGCGTATTTAGGAACAAGGCCTAGGGATTACACTTTCACTAGTGGACACTCTCAACATTGATCACATAACGGAATAGATAAATGCATACTCTACACTTTTGTTGGATGATGAACACATTGCGTAGGATTACACGAACCCTCAATGCCGGAGTTAACAAGCTCCACAATAATGCTCATATTTTAGTAACCTTTAGTGTAAGATAGATCAAAAGACTAAACCAAGTACTAGCATAGCATGCACACCGTCACCTTCATGCATATGTAGGAGGAATAGATCACATCAATATTATCATAGCAATAGTTAACTTCGCAATCTACAAGAGATCATGATCATAGCATAAACCAAGTACTAACACGGTGCACACACTTGTCACCTTTGCACACGTGCAGGAGGAATAAAACTACTTTAATAACACATCACTAGAGTAGCACATAGATAAATTGTGATACAAACGCATTGCAATCATAAAGAGATATAAATAAGCACTTCACTACGCCATTCAACAGTGAATAAGTATTCTGTGAAATATGGCCTAAGAGACCCACACGGTGCACACACTGTCACCTTTACACACGTGGGACAAGGAGTCTCCGGAGATCACATAAGTAAAACTCACTTGACTAGCATAATGACATCTAGATTACAAGCATCATCATATGAATCTCAATCATGTAAGGCAGCTCATGAGATTATTGTATTGAAGCACATAGGAGAGAGATTAACCACATAGCTACCGGTACCGCCCCGAGCCTCGATGGAGAACTACTCCCTCCTCATGGGAGCAGCAGCGGTGATGAAGATGGCGGTGGAGATGGCAGCGGTGTCGATGGAGAAGCCTTCCGGGGGCACTTCCCCGCTCCGGCAGGGTGCCGGAACAGAGACTCCTGTCCCCCAGATCTTGGCTTCGCGATGGCGGCGGCTCTGGAAGGTTTCTGTGGTTTTCGTATCGTGGCTCTCGGTACTGGGGGTTTCGTCACGGAGGCTTTAAGTAGGCGGAAGGGCAAGTCAAGAGGCGGCACGGGGGGCCCACACCATAGGCCGGCGCGGCCAGGGGTGGGGCCGCGCCGCCCTAGGGTTTGGCCACCCCGTGGCCCCTCTTCGTCTCGTCTTCGGACTTCCGGAAGCTTCGTGGAAAAATAGGCCCCCGGGCTTTGATTTCGTCCAATTCCGAGAATATTTCCTTACTAGGATTTCGAAACCAAAAACAGCGAGAAAACGAAGAATCGGCACTTCGGCATCTTGTTAATAGGTTAGTTCCATAAAATGCACGAATATGACATAAAGTGTGCATAAAACATGTAGATAACATCAATAATGTGGCATGGAACACAAGAAATTATCGATACGTTGGAGACGTATCACTTATCTGAACTGCTAATTAATTGTATGGGTGGTAAAACTCTGGTAAGCTTTTGCTCTTAGCAAGTATGTATGTATGATCAACTATTATGATAACTAATGTTTGTGTTCATCTTAATTTGCATTTCCATTTTAGAAAAAAACTTAATTTCTATTTTGGCTGACCTGTTAGAGAACTATCAGATTGAACCCACAACATGATTCAAATAGATTCATTACACCGAGCCACATGTCTTGACCTTGCTATACACTACTTCCATTAATCAGTGCAAGAAGGCTTACCCGAGTCTGCTCGAACCATGGCGATTCGAATCCACCTTATCTATCTAGAAATACAACCTTTGCGGAAAGAGGATTTGCGGTATGGGGAGGCCGACATTGGGGACCCATGAGCCAGCAGACATCGTCAACGTTTTAAAGGTGGCAGGAGATCGAAAGAAAAAATAAGCCAAAAATCGGTTGGTAAACAAATTCAAGAAAAGAAACATTTACCTTTCGAGAGGATGACATGCGGGACCCATGAGGCAGCAACATCCTCAACTATTTCAAGACGGCAGGGGATCAAAAGAAAAAAGGAAATAGCCGGAAATTAATTAGGGTCAAAAATAAATCCATCAAAGGAAACTTTTATTGTTCATAGAGGATGACATGTGGGACCGACTTGCCAGCTGCGTCGTCATCGTTTCAAAGGGGGCAGGGGATCAAAAGAAAAAGGCAAATAGCCAGAAATTAGGGGAAAAATAAATCCAACAAAGGAAACTTTTATTGTTCATAGAGGATGACATGCGGGACCGACCTGCCAACAGCGTCCTCATCGTTTCAAAGGGGGCAGGGGATCAAAAGAAAAAGGCAAATAGCCGGAAATTAGGGTCAAAAATAACTCCAAGAAAGGAAACTTTTATTGTTCGTAGAGGATGACATGCGGGACCCATGAGCCAGCAGCTTACTCAATGTTTCAAAGGTGGCATGAGATCGAAAGAAAAAGGCAAGTGACCAAATATCAGGAGCCAAAAATAATCCAAGATTTATTGTACATAGAGGATGACATGTGGGTCCCATTTTGCAGCAGCGGTCTCAATGTTTGTAATGCGGCTTGAGATCAAAAGAAAAAGAAAGTAGCTAGTAATTAGGGGGTGAAAAAAAATCCAAGAAAAGAAATTTGATGGACATAGAGGATGACATGCGGGTCCCTTGAGCCAACAGCTTACTCAACGTTTCAAAGGGGCAGGGGATCAAAAGAAAAAGGCAAGCCAAAAATCAGAGGGTGAAAAAAAATCCAACAAAGGAAACTTTTATAGCACATAGAGGATGACATGCGGGTCCCATGAGCCAGCAGGTCTCTCAACGTTTCAAACGTGACATGAGATCGAAAGAAAAAGGCAAGTGAAAAAATATCATGAGCCAAAAATAATTCAAGAAAAGAAAGTTTTATAGTACATAGAGGATGACATGCGGGTCCCATTTAGCAGCAGCGGTATCACCGTTTGAGAGGCGGCAGGGGATCGAAAGAAAAAGGCAAGTGAAAACATATGAGGAGCCAAAAATAATTCAAGAAAAGAAAGTTTTATAGTACATAGAGGATGACATGCGGGTCCCATTTAGCAGACGAGTGGTATCACCGTTTGAGAGGCGGCAGGGGATCAAAAGAAAAAAGAAATTGCCAAAAATCGGAGGGTGAAAAAAAACCAAGAAAATAAACTTTTATAGTACATAGAGGATGACATGCGGGTCCCATGAGCCTGCAGGTTCCTCAACGTTTCAAACGTGGCATGAGATCGAAAGAAAAACGTAAGTGACCAAATATGAGGTGCCAAAAATAATTCAAGAAAAGAAAGTTTTATAGTACATAGAGGATGACACGCGGGTCCCAGTTAGCAGCAGCGGTATCACCGTTTGAGAGGCGGCGGGGATCGAAAGAAAAAGGCAAGTGACCAAATTTGAGGTGCAAAAAAAAACTCCAAGAAAAGTAAGTTTTATAGTACATAGAGGATGACATGCGGGTCCCATTTAGCAGCAGCGGTATCACCGTTTGAGAGGCGACAGGGGATCGAAAGAAAAAGGTAAGTGACCAAATATGAGGTGCCAAAAATAATTCAAGAAAAGAAAGTTTTATAGTACATAGAGGATGACATGCGGGTCCCAGTTAGCAGCAGCGATATCACCGTTTGAGAGGCGGCAGGGGATCGAAAGAAAAAGGCAAGTGACCAAATTTGAGGTGCCAAAAAAAACTCCAAGAAAAGAAAGTTGATTGCACATAGAGGATGACATGCGGATCCCATTTAGCAGCAGCGGTCTCAACGTTTCCAAGGCGGCAAGGGATCAAAAGAAAAAGGAAGTAGCCAGAAATCGGGGGTCAAAAAAATCCAAGAATAGAAAGAATTTTGGTTCATAGAGGATGACATGCGGGACCCATGATCCCGCATCGTAAACGGCTCTATCGGAGAACGTTGAACGAGATGGCGCGATCGAGAAAAAAACAATGCCGCAGAGGCTGCCATCCGGGCCCTACATCCCTCGGCGATGCGGATTTGCGTTGACTCGGCCGACGAACCCGAGATTTCGAGATGCACCACGTCCCGGCCACCATACGCGACGTTTTGGCCGCTTTCGTCGGGCTAGGTGGCCTCAAAAACGAGAAAAAAAGTTTTGACATGCACCACGGAGGGACCAAAAATCGTCGGCCATGGTACACCAGCAACCACGGCGCGACTTCAACTTCGTCGGCCATGGCAACTTTTCTTGTAGTGAGCATTCAACAACAGTTAAAATTCTCATAAGAGATTGATGATTAATTGTCCAAACTGAAACTTCCACCATGAATCATGGCTTTAGTTAGCGGCCCAATGTTCTTCTCTAACAATATGCATACTCAAACCATATGATCATAAAAATCGCCCTTACTTCAGACAAGACGAACATGCATAGCAACTCACATGATATTCAACAAAGGTAAAAGTTGATGGCGTCCCCATAAACATGGTTACCGCTCAACAAGCAACTTATTAAGAAATAAGACACATAAGTACATATTCTTCACCACAATAGTTTTTAGGCTATTTTTCCCATGAGCTATATATTGGAAAGACAAAGGAATAGAATTTTAAAGGTAACACTGAAGTAATGTACTTTGGAATGGCAGAAAAATACCATGTGGTAGGTAGGTATGGTGGACACAAATGGCATGGTTATTGGCTAAAGGATTTGGATGCACGAGAAGAATTCCTCTCAATACAAGGCTAGGCTAGCAAGGTTGTTTGAAGCAAACTCAAGTATAAAAGGTGCAACAAAGCTCACATATGAACATATTGTAAGTATTATAAGACTTTACATTGTCTCCTTGTTGTTCAAACACCTTAACCAGAAAATATCTAGACTCTAGAGATCAATCATGCAAACCAAATTTTAACAAGCTCTATGTAGTTCTTCATTAATGGGTACAAGGTACATGATGCAAGAGCTTAAACATGATCTATATGAGCACAACAATTGCCAAGTATCAAATTATTCAAGACATTATACCATTTACCACATGCGACATTTTCCGTTTCCAACCATATAACAATGAATGAAGTAGTTCAAATTTCGCAATGAACATTAAAGATAAAGCTAAGAACATATGTGTTCATACGAAACAGCGGAGCGTGTCTCTCTCCCAAATAAAGAATGCTAGGATCCGAATTTATTCAAACAAAAACAAAAATAAAAACAAACAGACGCTCCAAGTAAAGCACATAAGATGTGACGGAATAAAAATATAGTTTCACTAGAGGTGACCTGATAAGTTGTCGATGAAGAAGGGATGCCTTGGGAATCCCCAAGCTTAGATGCTTGAGTCTTATTAAAATATGCAGGGATGAACCACGGTTTCATCCCCAAGCTTAGACTTTTCACTCTTCCTGATCATATTGTATCATCCTCCTCTCTTGACCCTTGAAAACTTCCTCCACACCAAACTCAAAACAAACTCATTAGAGGGTCAGTGCATAATTCATATATTCAGAGGTGACATAATCATTCCTAACACTTCTAGACATTGCACAAAGCTACTGAAAGTTAATGGAACAAAGAAATCCATCAAACATAGCAAAACAGGCAATGCGAAATAAAAGGCAGAATCTGTCAAAACGAACGATCCGTAAAGACGATTTTTTAAGAGGCACCAGACTTGCTCGGATGAAAATTCCCAAATTGAATGAAAGTTGCGTACATATCCGAGGATCACGCACGTAAATTGGCAGATTTTTATAAATTTTCTACATCGGGGCGGCTCAATTTCGTGACAGACAAGAAATCTGTTCCTGCGCTAGTAATCCAAATCTAGTATTGACTTTACTAACAAAGACTTTACTTGGCACAACAATGTAATAAAATAAAGATAAGGAGAGGTTGCTACAGTAGTAACAACTTCCAAGACTCAAATATAAAATAAAGTGCGAAGTAAAATAATGGGTTGTCTCCCATAAGCGCTTTTCTTTAACGCCTTTCAGCTAGGCGCAGAAAGTGTGTATCAAGTATTATCAAGAGACGAAGCATCAACATCATAATTTGTTATAATAATAGAATCATAAGGTAACTTCATTCTATTTCTAGGGAAGTGTTCCATACCTTTCTTAAGAGGAAATTGATATTTAATATTACCTTCCTTCATATCAATGGTAGCACCAACAGTTCGAAGAAAAGGTCTTCCCAATATAATGGGACAAGATGCGTTGCATTCAATATCCAAGACAACAAAATCAACGGGGACAAGGTTATTGTTAACCATAATACGAACATTATCAATTCTCCCCAAAGGTTTCTTTCTAGCATTATTAGCAAGATTAACATCCAAATAACAATTTTTCAATGGTGGCAAGTCAAGCATATCATAAATCTTCTTAGGCATAACAGAAATACTTGCACCAAGATCACATAAAGCATTACAATCAAAATCATTGACCCTCATCTTAATGATGGGCTCCCAACCATCTTCTAACTTCCTAGGAATAAAAGTTTCAAGTTTTAGTTTCTCTTCTCTAGCTTTTATGAGAGCATTTGTAATATGTTTTGTAAAGGCCAAATTTATAGCACTAGCATTGGGACTTTTAGCAAGTTTTTGTAAGAACTTTATAACTTCAGAGATGTGACAATCATCAAAATCTAAACCATTATGATCTACAGCAATGGGATCATTGTCCCCAATATTTTGAAAAATTTCAGCAGTTTTATCACAAACAGTTTCAATGAGTTTTAGCAGTTTCAGGCAATTTTGCACGCCTTGCACTAGGAGTAGAAACATTGCCAACACCAATTATTTTACCATTGATAGTAGGGGTTGTAGAAACATGTGAAGTTCATACCAGAAGCTGCAGTACAGGAAGCCATAATGGTAGACCACTCATCAAATCAAGAAGGTGTAGAAATTATTCAAAGGCTTCAGAATATATTCGCTGAAAATCCAAAAGGTAAAGGCAAGCCGATAGAAGCCTCTCCAGATATGCAGGCCCAAGTCACAACGAAGCACAACATGACTTCTCTCACAATCAGTGAGCAACACCCCAACAAAGCAGGACCAAGTACATCTCTAGGGTTGGCAGCACAACATTATGGAGATCAAGAAGTGCTTCCTAGGACAACTACAGGATAGTAATTCGAAAGGATTACCAATGACAGACAAAGCAAGGAAGGCGTAAATAGAGGAATCCAACTATTCACAGAAGTAGATAGCGGCGCTAAACAGCAACTCCAGCCATGGATGATAGTGCTTGAAAATGCAGAAGTCAAAAGTGATGGTGCAAATACTCAGATGAATTTATCTGGCCTTCCGCAGTACCAACAAATCGATCAAATCATCATTCCTATGACTACACCTAGGGCAAACAATCCGAAGCGACCTGTGCCATCATCGGAACCAGTACAGCAGCCGAAGGCAAAAAAGGTGATGTCCATCCAAGAAGACTTGTCTAACACTCAAGGAATTCTTGGACAACATGCCATGAATGCTTGATAACGCGTGAAGCACACGTCCGTTGGGAACCCCAAGAGGAAGATGTGATGCGTACAGCAGCAAGTTTTCCCTCAGTAAGAAACCAAGGTTATCGAACCAGTAGGAGATGAAGGCCACATGAAGGTTGTTGGTGGAGGAGTGTAGTGCGGCGCAACACCAGGGATTCCGGCGCCAACGTGGAACCTGCACAACACAATCAAAATACTTTGCCCTAACTTAACAGTGAGGTTGTCAATCTCACCGGCTTGCTGTAAACAAAGGATTAAACGTATGGTGTGGAGAATGATGTTTGTTTGCAAAGAACAAGCAGAGAACAATGATTGCGGTAGATTGTATTTCGGATGTAAAAGAATGGACCGGGGTCCACAGTTCACTAGTGGTGTCTCTCCAATAAGAAATAGCATGTTGGATGAACAAATTACAGTTGGGCAATTGACAAATAGAGAGGGCATAACAATGCACATACATATCATGATGACTAATATGAGATTTACTTAGGGCATTACGAAAAATAACATAGACCGCTATCCAGCATGCATCTATGCCTAAAAATTCCACCTTCGGGTTAGCATCCGCACCCTTCCAGTATTAAGTTGCAAACAACAGACAATTGCATTAAGTATTGTGCGTAATGTAATCAACACAAATATCCTTAGACAAAGCATTGATGTTTTATCCCTAGTGGCAACAAGACATCCATAACCTTAGAACTTTCTCGTCATTGTCCCAGCATTCAATGGAGGCATGAACCCACTATCGAGCATAAATACTCCCTCTTGGAGTCACAAGTATCAACTTGGCCAGAGCCTCTACTAGCAACGGAGAGCATGCAAGATCATAAACAACACATATATGATAGATCAATAATCAACTTGACATAGTATTCCATATTCATCGGATCCGAACAAACACAACATGTAGCATTACAAAGAGACGATCTTGATCATGTTAGGCAGCTCACAAAATCTAAACATGATAGCACAAGAGGAGAAGACAACCATCTAGCTACTGCTATGGACCCATAGTCCAAGGATGAACTACTCACGCATCAATCCGGAGGCGGGCATGATGATGTAGAGTCCTCCGGTGATGATTCCGCTCTCCGGCAGGGTGCCGGAGGCAATCTCTTGAATCCCCCGAGATGGGATTGGCGGCGACGGCGTCTCTGGAACTTTTCTCATATCGTGGCTCTCGGTACTAGGGTTTTCGCGACGGAGAGAATAAATAGGCGAAGGGGCAGAGTCGGAGGGGTCCCGAGGGGCCCACCCCATAGGCCGGTGCCCCCCTCTTGGCCGCGCCGCCAGGTGGTGTGGGGCCCCCTTGGCCCCTCTCCGTCTCTCCTTCGGTGTTCTAGAAGGCTCCGTGGAAAATAAGACTGTGGGCTTTTGTTTCGTCCAATTCCGAGAATATTTCCTGTGTAAGATTTCTGAAACCAAAAACAGCAGAAAACAGGAACTGACGCTTCGACATCTTGTTAATAGGTTAGTGCCGGAAAATGCATCAAAATGATATAAAGTGTATATAAAACATGTGAGTATTGTCATAAAACTAGCATGGACCATAAGAAATTATAGATACGTTTGAGACGTATCAAGCATCCCCAAGCTTAGTTCCTACTCGCCCTCGAGTAGGTAAACGATAACAATGATAATTTCTGAAGTGACATGCTACCATCATAATCTCGATCAATACTATTGTAAAGCATATGAGATGAATGAAGTGATTCAAAGCAATGGTAAAGATAATGACTAAACAACTGAATCATATAGCAAAGACTTTTCATGAATAGTACTTTCAAGACAAGCATCAATAAGTCTTGCATAGGAGTTAACTCATAAAGCAATAGATTCTTAATAGAAGGTTTTGAAGCAACACAAAGGAAGATATAAGTTTCAGCAGTTGCTTTCAACTTCAACATGTTTATCTCGTGGATAATTGTCAACACAAAGTAATATGATGAATGCAAATAAGCAAGTATGTAAGAATCAATGCACACAGTTGACACAAGTGTTTGATTCTAAGATAGAAAGAAGTAGGTAAACTGACTCAACATAAAGTAAAAGAAAGACCCTTCGCAGAGGGAAGCAGGGATTACTCTTGTGCTAGAGCTTTTTATTTTGGAAACATGGAGACAATTTTGTCAACGGTAGTAATAATTCATATGTGTTATGCATAAAACATCCTATAAGTTGCAAGCCTCATGCATCGAATACCAATAGTGCTCGCACCTTGTCCTAATTAGCTCGGATTTCCATGGATTATCATTGCATTACATATGTTTCAACCAAGTGTCACAAAGGGGTACCTCTATGTCTCCTGTACAAAGGTCCAAGGAGATATATCGCATTTGATTTCTCGTTTTTGATAGATCTCAACTTGAGGACATACCGGGACAACATAGAAAACAGATAATGGACTCCTCTTTAATGCTTAAGCATTCAACAACAGATAATATTCTCATAAGAGATTGAGGATTAATGTCCAAACTGAAACTTCCACCATGATACATGGCTTTGGTTGGCGGCCCAATGTTCTTCTCTAACAATATGCATACTCAAACCATTTAATCATGACAAATCACCCTTACTTCAGACAAGTCGAACATGCATAGCAACTCACATGATATTCAACAAAGTTGTAACAGTTGATGGCGTCCCCAGAAACATGGTTACCGCTCAACAAGCAACTTATAAGAAATAAGATACATAAGCAACATATTCAATACCACAATAGTTTTTAAGCTATTTTCCCATGAGCTATATATTGCAAAGACAAGGAATGAAATTTTAAAGGTAGCACGCAAGCAATTTACTTGGAATGGCAGAGAAATACCACGTAGTAGGTAGTTATGGTGGACACAAATGACATAAGTTTTGGCTCAAGGTTTTGGATGCACGAGAAGCATTTCCTCTCAGTACAAGGCTTTGGCTAGCAAGGTTGTTTGAAGCAAACACAAGTATGAACCGATACAAACAAAACTTACATAAGAACATATTGCAAGCATTATAAGACTCTACACTGTCTCCTTGTTGTTCAAACACTTTTACCAGAAAATATCTAGACTTTTAGAGAGACCAATCATGCAAACCAAATTTCAACAAGCTCTATGGTAGTTCTCCACTAATAGGTTTAAACTACATGATGCAAGAGCTTAAACATGATCTACTTGAGAGCTCAAAACAATTGCCAAGTATCAAATTATTCCAGACAATATACCAACTACCACATGGAGCATTTTCTATTTCCAACCAAATAGCAATGAACGAAGCAGTTTTCAACCTTCGCCATGAACATTAAAAGTAAAGCTAAGAACACCAGTGTTCATATGAAACAGCGGAGCGTGTCTTTCTCCCACACAAGGAATGCTAGGATCCGAGTTTATTCAAACAAAAACAAAAATAAAAAGCATACAGACGCTCCAAGTAAAGCACATAAGATCTGACGGAATAAAAATATAGTTTCACTAGAGGTGACCTAATAAGTTGTCGATGAAGAAGGGGATGCCTTGGGCATCCCCAAGCTTAGATGCTTGAGTCTTCTTGAAATATGCAGGGATGAACCACGGGGGCATCCCCAAGCTTAGACTTTTCACTCTTCTTGATCATATTATATCATCCTTCTCTCTTGATCCTTGAAAACTTCCTCCACACCAAACTCAAAACAAACTCATTAGAGGGCTAGTGCATAATCAAAAATTCACATGTTCAGAGAGGACACAATCATTCCTAACACTTCTGGACATTACCCAAAGCTACTGATAGTTAATGTTGCAAAGAAATCCATTCAACACAGTAAAAGAGGCAATGCGAAATAAAAGGCAGAATCTGTCAAAACAGAACAGTCCGTAAAGACGAATTTTTTTAGAGGCACTTAACATGCTCATATGAAGAAGCTCAAATTTAATGAAAGTTGCGTACATATCTGAGGATTACTCATGAATTTTCGCAGATTGTTCTGAGTTTCCTACAGAGAGTTCTACTCAAATTCGTGACGACCGTAAATCTGCTTCTCGCAGAAATCCAAATCTAGTATCAACCTTACTATCAAAGACTTTACTTGGCACAACAATGCAATAAAATAAAGATAAGGAGAGGTTTCTACAGTAGTAACAACTTCCAAGACACAAATATAAAACAAAAATTACAGAAATAAAATAATGGGTTGTCTCCCATAAGCGATTTTCTTTAACGCCTTTCAGCTAGGCACAGAAAGTGTAAATCAAGTAACATCAAGAGAAGAAGCATCAACATCATGATTTTCTTTAAAAACACAACTTGTCACAATAGGTATCTTAGATGCTCCATTATCTAAATTCCCCATAGTGGTACTAAGGGCTTTATCAATTTTAGGCTTATAATAATTCTTTGACTTAGGCACCTTAGAGACATACATGAACTTTTGCTCCTTACCCACATAAGCTTTCTCCTTAAACTTAAGAGAAGAAAAGGTTGAACCCAAGGTTCCCATAGCTTTTTCAAGTTCACCAATCCTATGGGTTTGATTATCATGGATAGCACAAGTTTCTAAGACAGTAATTCTTTCACCAATTCCTCCTAGAGATTTATCAAGTTTATCAGTATTTGATGACCCAAAAGTATAAGGGGTGTATCGTAGTACTTTCGATAAATAAGAGTGTCGAACCCAACGAGGAGCAGAAGGTGTTGACAAGCAGTTTCGATGAAGGATTCACTGTAAATGCTCACGGACAAGTATTCGGGGGGTTTTGATATAGCGGATGAATAAAGTACAAGTAAGTAAAATGCGAGAGTAATAATTGCAGCGAGTGGCCCAATCCTTTTTAGCACAAAGGACAAGCCGGTTTGTTTACTTATAATGACCAAACGTTCTTGAGGACACACGGGAATTTAGTCTAGTGCTTTCGCTTCATATAGCTGATTAATCTTCATTGTTTTGATAAGTGTTGTGTGGGTGAACCTATGCTAATGCACCGCCCTTCCTAGGACTAATACATACTTGTGATTATACCCCTTGAAAGCATCCGCAAATACATGAAAGTAATTAAGATAAATCTAACCACAGCCTTAAACTCTGAGATCCTGCTATCCCTCCTGAATCGATATACCAACGGGGGTTCAGGTTTCTGTCACTCGGCAACCCCGCAATTAGCAAACGAATACAAGATGTATTCCCCTAGGCCCATAAAGGTGAAGTATCATGTAGTCGACGTTCACATGACACCACTAGAAGAATAACACCACAACTTAAATATCAAACCATTGAATATTACTCAACATAGTTCACTACTAACATTTGGACTTCACCCATGTCCTCAAGAACTAAACGAACTACTCACGAGACATCATATGGAACATGATCAGAGGTGATATGATGATGAATAAAAATCTGAACATAACCTTGGTTCAATGGTTTCACTCAATAGCATCAATAACAAGGAGTAATCAATACCGAGAGAGTTTCCCCTACCAAACAATCAAGATTCAACCCTAGATGTTACAGCGGTGACGAGGTGCAGCGGTGGACATGGCGGTGATGATGATGGAGATGATGGTGATGATGATCCCAATGATGTCCAGCTCGATGACGGTGACGATGGCGTCGATTTCCCCCTCCGGGAGGGAATTTCCCCGGCGGATTTCAGCCTGCCGGAGAGCTCTTTTGTCAACACCCGGATTTTTAAGTCCAGATGCCTATTATGTCATTCATCGCAATCCCAGGATAATGTTGTTGCGAGGCATAATAGTCGAATA
>NC_061512.1:129735689-129755261 GCF_022539505.1 Lolium rigidum
GCAACGTTTGAGGATTGTCGGTTGGACTTTTTTTTGCTACGAACCATAAAAAGGATTTGAAGGGCACGGGAACCGCCACACGGGTGGGATACTCTTAATTAAAGGGACATGTACCAGACACACGCACACATGTATCCTCCCTCCGTTCACACTTAGATCGTGTTCTAGGTTTTATCAAAGCCAAACTTAGTAAAAATTGACTAAATATTTTTTAAAATATTAGTAATATCTACAAAGTAAAGTCTATAGTATTACAATTGTCGCAAACTCTATTTTCATATTATGTGCATTTGACAATATGGTTAATATTATTTCATATGTTATAGGTCAAATTTGAATTTTTTTTAACTTTAACTAAGTCTAGAGTGGGAAGTAAATAAAAACAGAAGGGGTAGTTCTAGTGTAAACAAATAACTACTCCTTCCATCCACAAATAAGTGCACATACGAGTTTTTCAAGATAAATTATATAGTGGCGTGAAAAATACATTGGATTGATGCAGCTCTCCTCTTTAATTCTTTCACATCCAATGAGGTAAGTGCATGTAGAAAACAAGAAGAACATGTGCTCAGTATTATTGGATTTGATTTCCGTGCGATGAGAGAGAAGCAATTTTTATTACTTTAAAATGCATTAAAAAAGATAGAAGTACACTTTTTTATGAATAAAATTTAGAATTAAATATTCACTTATTTTTTTTGTGAAAGAAATATTCACTTATTTAATGATGGAGGAAGTATGTTAGAACAAATTTCTCCTTGAAGATTCCGAACGGTCGGCTAGCACTTTCCAGTCCTCCCGTTTGGTTCCGTTCCGTTCTAGAGTTACTACGGAGTACAAGTTTACCGATGTACATTCCCCGGCTTCTTCCTTCTCTCGCATATCCATCCCACTTCGCGAAACATCCACCGGAGCTCCCGAGGAGTCCAGCCATGGCGATCGACGAGTCCTTCAAAGCAAGCTCTCTCTCTATCTCTTCCGAGTTCCAACACAAAACTCCCACGCGCAAGCCAGCACCTGCCGATCTGGCCCTGTGCTCCCTTTATTTATTTGCTTATTATACACATATATTTCTACTTCTCTTGATATCCCCGTGTATATTTCTGCTTTCCGATTAATGGGACGCTTAGGATTTCTTTATGCTGTCTTCGTTTGTTTATGTTTCCGGAAGATTGTCTTCTTCTTCTCCTTCGATTTACAGGAGTAATTTTCGGCAAGGTGATTCTTGCCGGTAGAGGAACAGAGGCGGAAGAATAAAAAAATCCCCAATGTTTAGTTCATCGACACTTTGTCTTGGACATTTGATTATGAGATCGGTTGATTGATTCTCTTTCTCCTGTTGATACGACCTTTGATTGTTTGTTAAAAGTTCTTTTCCATGTTATATTGTATTTTACTCACTTTTTCTTAAACGCAGACGCACGCAGCCCTCTCACGCCTGAACTGACTATTGGCTACTACTTACTGCTAGACTACTACATGAGATTTAGTGCTAATTAATTTACTGGTTTGTTGATGTCTACTCGCATCTTGGTTGCTTGATTTACAGAGATTGACGCCGGCTGAAAATTCCTGGTCTGCCAAGACCAAGATGGGGCAGAGGATGGCACTGGTGCATCACAGGCTTAATTTGCTTGACGACAGCAGACACGTTCAGGAGGACGGTGATTTCAAGGTGACGGTGATAACCTTCACGGAAGGGAACCTTCTTTTTCAGCAATTTTATCAGCTTTTTCTCCTTTTCTTTTCTGAATCTTTGTTCATGCTAATATACTTATGTTTTTCACATAGTGCCCCATTAGCAATGAAGCGACTAATAGAAATACACAATGTCTGCATGCATTAGGCTACAACTGCTTTCGTAAAAAATGATGTTGTTTGGCTATATATGTTGTTCTTTTTGGTATTTTGCTAAATCCAACTTCTCATGATGCAATAATTAAAATTTTGTTATTGCAGGATGAGGAGTTAGCTATTGTTTTTGGTGAACAGTCTAAAGAACTTGATGACTATATTATTTTAAAAGTAAGTGTTTTACTGATTTAGTTGTCTTCAATAGACTTTAATTAGAGCACAAATGGCTCCATTCAGAGCATCCCTTTTAATAAAAGAAATAATGTCTTCATATTTTACAGTTCCTCGTCATTTTCCTTTCCATCTCGGTATAAGTTACAAGCGTCCAACTTTTCGACATATCCTCACTATGGAAGATCATGAGGCCAGAGAGCCTGGAGAATGGTCAAGAAAAACTCCCAGGCTTTAGTTATAAACAGGGAGCAAAGAAAATTAGCAAAGACCTCACTAAAACTTATAAAGACACACACCCTAATTTTATCCTTGCATTTGTGCGTGTGATATCAACATGTCTTATTCATAAAATTAGAACAAATAAATACTTCATTTATGAACTCGTGATGCTTCCGATAGTGTTAAGACTAGTTTTCTGTCTTTTTTGGCTTTCTTTTCCTTTTCTCTAGTTTTGAACTTTTGATTAGCAATTTTGTTTAGAATTTCTTATAATTTTTGGTTCTTTCGTTTGCAGTCGTGTAAGTAGTGCACTTCTTAGTACTCTTTTCTTAATACAAAAGATACGCAATTTGAAGTGCGTTCGAGGAAAAAATAAACGCATAATGCTTCGGAGATTTGGCTCTTCAAAAAAAAATCCATAACTCAGATTATTTGTTATCTCCAGACTTCAGCCAAATGTAAGTAGACATTTAATTCGTTACTCTGCTTTGGTTTGTTGGTTTATTTCCAGAGGAAGAGAGGGAGGCAAGCAGCAGGTGCTGAATCTTCCAAGAGCAAGATGGAGCAGAAGGGGATATTCTTCAACAGCGGCAGGAGTAGCGATTGCAAGAGTGACAAGGATGATGATTTTGAGACAAGTAGCAACAATGATGATTTTCAGACGACAGTAAGGCCTTAGACAAAATAATTTAAGATCGCTTCTGTTAGGACATTACAATAATTGAGAGTGCATTTGCTACCCGCATGGGTAGCTACGCACGTCTGTGTTAAATGGTGATTCAAACCGTATAAACCTATTTTAGCTTGTTTTCTTAGTAGAACACATATTTCTGGTGTACAAAAGTGGTTTCGAAATTTTGATATGAATATTTGTTTGGCAAAGTCAACTCACCAACGTATTTTTCGTTGACTTTTTGAATAGTTAGTTGACTTCGACAAAAAAAAAGTTCAAAACAAAATTCGGAAACCACATTTGTAAACTAGAATTCCACGTTCTACTAGGAAACCGAGCTAAAGCAAGTTAATATGGTGTGAATGTTGGTATAATGCAGGGGTGCGTAGCTACCCATGCGGGTAGCAGGTTTCATCCCTACAATAATTTAAGATCGGTTCTGTAAGGCTACTTCCTCATTTTGCTATTACTATAGACTTGTGTGGTACACGCTACAGTACTGACGCTTTCTGTTCTTTATATATTTTGTTGCTAACTGGAAACATTTTTTTCCTTGACGGAAACTAATTTGAAATGTTTTAAGCTTCCCTGCCCGAAGTCCAACCCAAGCTTGCGAACAGCACTAAAGATTTCAGTTATGAACTCGTTATGCTTCCGATGGCTAGATAGTGTTAAGACTAGTTTTCTTGCTTCTTTTGGCTTTCTTTTCCTTTTCTCTAGTTTTGATTAGCAATTTTGTTTAAGATTTCTTATAAAAAAATTTGGTTTTTTGTTTTCAGTCGTGTAAGTAGTGCACTTTTTGGTATTCTTTTTTTAATACAAAAGATACGCAATTTGAAGTGCGTTTCAGGAAAAAATAAACTCATAATGCTTCAGACATTTGGCTCTTCAATTTCTTTCATAACTCAGGTTGTTTGTTATTATCTCAAGACTTCAGCCGAATGTAAGTAGAAATTTAATTCATTTCTCTGCTTTGGTTTATTGGTTTATTTTCAGATGAAGAGAGGGAGGCCAACAGGTTCAAAATCTGCCAAGAGTAAGATGGAGCAGAAGCGGTTATTGTTTGACAGCAGCAGCAGTAGCGATTGCAGGAGTGACAAAGATGATGATTTTGAGCCGACAGTAAGGCCTTAGAAAAAATAATTAAAGATCGCTCGGTTAATACATATTTGTTATTCAAAGCTTGACGTATGTCAAACTTCGCATTTTTTATGGCCAAGTAAAAAAAACATTGGAGAAATAGACTAGCTATGAACATGGTGATCTGCTTTGATTGGTTGTGTTGCAGACGAAGAGAGGGAGGGCCCCAGGTTCCAAATCTGCCAAGAGCAAGAAACCGCAGCTGGTTGACAGTAGGAGCCGAAGCAGTGAGGGCAAGGAAGACAAGGATGGTGATTTGGAGCCAGAGGTAAGGTCCTACATGGAATCATTTCAGATCGCTTCAATGTAGAATTTTTTTATTGTTCAAAGTTTGATTGAATGACTTGTTCATTTATGGCACTCATTCTTTTGTAAAATAAATATGTACGATGCCGTAATTGAGTGTAAGCATATCAAGATATATGTTACACTCTGGAATGTGGATGACTGAATCAAAATTTCAGCAAGACTAACTATGAACAAGTTCTGGTTCGACAGGTATCTGATGATGATGGCAGGGATAAATCTGCACGGTATTTCAACTTTCGCTGTTTTCTCATGAGTAGAGTTTGTTAAAAAAGCCATGAAGTGTGTCTGGATTATTCACCTGAATCTTGAAAACAAATTGTAGTGTTAAGGACTTCTATGGCACTGCTTGGGACAGAGCTGTGAAGGTCAATGAGAAATTGCCAGAAGAAGGCCCAAGCTTTATCAAGCTTATGCTGAAGTCACATGTTGTTAGGGGTTTTTGGCTGGTAAGTCTCTGTTTAATACATGTTTGAATGTTTGTCCAATGCTGATGAATCCGGTAATCCCGTTATTATGAGCAACATTCAGTAGAATACTAAATTACAAGGGATTTGATATCTTCATAGGATGAACAAGAAATTTTAGAGCACGGATAAATTTGCGAAATTGAGCTCTCGATGGAGGAGCCAAGAAGCATGTGCCACCATTAATGTAGCTTCTTTTTTGCTCCCTCTGTATTTGACCTTTGTGTTCCTCTCCCAGGGGCTCCCGGTTAGCTTTTGCAGAAATTATCTTCCAGACCATGATGTTACAGTTGAATTAGAAGATGAGGATGGCCACAGCTATGATACAAATTACCTAGCTCGCAAGGGGGGACTCAGTGGTGGGTGGCATGGATTTGTGGTACAACATGATCTTAAAGTAGGCGATGCCGTGGTCTTTCAACTCGTGAGACCAACAAGATTTAAGGCGAGTTGTGCTTCACAAATATTTAGTCTACTGCTCCATCATTCCTTCATAATTGTTGTTTTCAAATACACGGCAGGAGTGCTACCCTTTTTTGATAATATTCAACTATTCTTTTCAGGTGTACGTACTAAGAGAAAATAAGTTCACTACAACTGATGGAGCCCTTAGTCTCCTGAATTTGGACACATCCAAGGAAAACAATATATCAGGTGAGAAATTGTTTTTGAACGTTCATTTGCGCACTTATTAATTTATTGTAAATGGAAATAGGTTATCAAATTTGGATCTTCCTAATCATGATTTTTCCTCCGCAATGCAGAAGAAAATAGTTCGGATGATGATGTCATGTCCAAGGAGGATTCAGAAGGTACCAGACTCGGTGGCAATGGAACCAATGATGACAGCAGCAACCTAGCCATTGAAGAAGCAGCGGACAACGACGGCATCAGATCTCCAGACCACCCAGACACCGGTTTCAACACCATGACAAGCCTTAGAGACTTCAAGATCGTGATCGATGGCTCAGCCATCGACCGCAAACTAATTCCGGCTCACATGCGCACGGCATATTACGAGCTCTGCCTTGCACGGAAGGCATTCCTCCACAGGGGTCTGCTGAAGCAGATAAGCCCAATGTTCGCTGCAGGAGTGATCATGGAGACGGTCAACATCGCCGTGGGCATCAGGGCCTCCTCTGCATCTTCCTCTTCCCTGGAGGACCTTGCGGCGTGGAAGAAGATTTTGGAGTCCTTTGAGTTCCTTGGAATGGACGTCGCCTTCCTGCGCAAGCGCGTTGACGGCCTACTTGCCCTCCTCACTGCTCAGCCAGACCTCCAGGTTGCCGCACAGGAGTGTGAGGAGTATGAAAAAGTCAAGCTGGAGAGGAATAATGCCGCAGAAGAAATGAGAGCCCTTGAGTCGAGGATGTCAAGCCTCAAGGATGCCCTGGAGGAGATGGACGTGGAGATGAAAGAGATGGTAGAGTCGAGCGCGAGGAAGAAGAAGGACCAGGCTATGCGGCAGCTGGCGGCCGCACCATGGTGATCGACGACATCTCGTGCGCATGTTCTGTAACTAGCTTAGGGTTAACCTATGTATCAGTTCTAATTGAACTTTTTTTTCCGTGCAAGCTCTAGTTAAATGTTGTCTATCTAGATGGGTAGTTTGGTACAGCAACGTATCTAGGATGCCTTTTTTTTTGGGTGCACATCAGCTTCAACTTGTGCGCAGCTAGCAATGCTGCAAGATGGAATGATGAAATGTAGCCTTGCGTGTTTATTATGAGTCGCTCTTCGTTTGTTTCTGCAGCTACTGGTTTTGGCTCAGCTACTGAAATTGTTAAGAAATAACAAGGAACAAGTGAATGACCAATTTAAGGGGTCTTGCCGCATAAAGAATAAATTTTGGAGTAAAGAAGTACATGCAAAATTTCTCTGGATTTACACATGGGGAAAGAAAAGAACAGGAAAAATAATGCACAGATGCGAAGACACATAGATTGTTGAGATAAGAGTCGTGGGGTTTTCCTTATGCAAATGTTCGTGGGACTGAACCGCCACAGATTATATTCATATCTCTGAGTGATTCAAACTTTCCTGTGAAACATAGTGCAAAGGAAAATGATTTCTTCAGAAAATCCTATAGGGTTGAATCCTACAAATCAAACATCGTAGGCCAATTTCCTAAGGATTTCAATTCTCCAAAAGCCTATGCAAGTCATTTGATCAAGATGCAAAAGACGGGAAACAGGAACCTAAGAGCGCTGCCATTCAGTTAAGAAGTGCAGTGGCAGGAATGGATGTTCGACAAAACAGGCTCAATTTCACAACATGCACGCATCAGAATGTCTGAGATTTATACAGAGGTTTCAATGTCAGCATCCTACCTGAAACACAGTTTCTAAAGGGCCATCTCTGCTTGGAGCTTGGTCAGTTCAGCGAAATCATTGGCCATCGGCCGGGAAGACTTTGCCTCAGACGCAGATGGCGCCACGGGTCTCCCCTGTGGCGGTTCAGGCAGCTCATTTTCCAGCTCTTCATCCTCGAGATCTTCCAGCTCCGCCTCTAACTCATCCTGTTTCGGAAAAAGAACAATGTGTCATATATCTTCAAACTTGATGTTACATGTGGACGATGGTCGGAATGTTTTTAAACTGATGCAAAGGGGACAGAACCAACACACCTCGTCGAATTCAGCTGAAGCACCGAATGGTGTTGCAAGTGCTTCCTGTATCTGTTTCATGTTTTCTGTTTGTTCGTTCGCATCATCTATTGCATTTTCAATGTCATCGATACTCCTGCACAAGAATTGCATGGTCGGGTCATAAAAAGGGACATGTTATTGGCAACTGATGGCCTGCACATCCAAGTCAGGTAGCTTATTCATGGATGAATTGAGTGGGCACTGCTGCTGGATGCATGCATGGGAATCCTACACCTGCACCTGCCACTGAATGGAAACAGAGAAAGGGGAGGTGGAATCTTACAGGGACTGTTGAATAGCTTTGACAGCAGATGATCCAGAGCGCAAAGCATCAACTGTGTCAGTAGTTGCCTTAGCATTCTCAAGCATTATAATCTACACAAACAATTTACCATTAGTTTATTGCAACCTTTCAGAATCCAGATATGTGTGACCATGATTGAAGATACGTCTACCATCTTTCGTCACCTGATCATGGACTCGCAATTGAAAATTTGACAGCTGCTCAATTTGTGTTTCATACAACTTCTTTTTCTTTAAACACTGAATTGCAGCTGCAACAACGAAGTAATTTCTCATGTAAGTTACACAGCCATCACAATTTTTAAGAAATGTTTTGTCCAGCACTAAATAGCCATTAGTTAGTGAATGGTTTCCGGATATTCAAGTTCACAAACCCCTAGCAGTGTTTAAGTTTCGTCTTAGGTCGATGGATTCTGCGCAACACCTGGGACCTTACAAACAAATGCAGTATTTGTCAACAGAACACTTACCATTCTTGTTCTTTGCCTTCGTGTAATCCTTAGCCTTTTCTACTTCTGCAGAAGACTTTTTCTGAAGAAAACGCTCTTTCTTCTCCAGCATTTCCAGGGTCTACACGTACCACAAAGCACTAAAAATAAGCCACTCTAAATAGATAATATATGATACCCCCTCCATTCCGTTTAAATTGACGTGAGGGATACAAGACAATGAGCAAACAATGGTTTAGATTGAAGTCAATTGAATTGGAACAGAGGGAGTAGTAATTGGTAATATTAGCATTTGGACTGTACTCATAACTCGGGCAACTCAAAGATATCTTTCTGTTTAAACGGAATGATATCTTTGAACTGTACTCATAACTCAGGCAACTCAAAGATATCTTTCTGTCCATCTAACATGCACTCCTCGCCATATAAGAGGCTATCGAGTTCTCTCACATAATTAACTATCTCCAACATGATACGCTGTTGTGAAAAATCTTATCATTTTGAAAAAGTATGCAAGAAAAGCAAAGAGAAGACGGAATAGACTACTTAGCATCCTAAAACTGAGCTGTAGCTGGGAATGCATATAAATCAACCTACTTTGAATGTTCCCTTCCCTTGGCCTTTGCATAAGTTTCTTATTCCTATAATGACACTGATTTTGTGTGCACGAAAACATACTCTATTGATTGTTGCTACTTGATTGTGTAGTATACGAAGGGTCAAGCTGACATCATCACTTTTTGATAGAAAAACGAGAAACAGGGTATGGGGAACATCAGTATCAGCATCAAATGTACAATAGTTTACTATTATGTCCTCTAAACAGACGAGCAATAAATGACTAGGACGACAGAGTTGACCATATCTTCAAATCAACAAACTAAGTTCTCCTAGACAAATGACAACTAATGGTCAAAATCTGCAACCAATTGGAAGGTTCGGCCATGTAAGAAAAAAAAACTTAATTGTATTGTTTTCGTCCATGCTTGTGTTATGAAAATCTATTGGATACATAAGTGCTGACATCTACATTACAGTATTCTAGTAGTTAAAAAAGACGGATATGGCTACTTCCTCAGATTACATTACTACAGACTCGGGTGATACATGCTACAGTCCTGAGGCTTTCTGTTCTTCATATATTCGTTGCTAACAAAACAAAAATCTTGATGGAAACAAATTTGAAATGTTTTGAGCTTCCATACCCAAAATCCAACCTGGTTTGCCGACAAAACTGATGAAATTCGAGCAAGAAAGCAAAGATTGAGAGAATACGAAAGGCAAAAGAAAATAAACTGGACAGGGGAAGAGATAAAGACCTCATGCAGGCGATCCAAAGTGGGGAGGGCAGAAGAGGCAGCCTCCTTCTTCTTCTTGCTCTTAGTCTTCAACAGCAATTTCTTCAGCATCTTGCCGTCACAGCCTTCTCCTGATTCTCTCTCTGTGATGAAGATGGCCTGTGTATGAAGGAGTATGTGGGTGATGAATAGGAATGGTGTTTCCTGAAGGAGAGCGGATCAACAGGGGAAGCAAGGGGAAAGGTAGCTCCTTGAGAAATGGTAGGAAGAGAAAGGCAGACACAGCCATTAGCATCTGAGAATAGTAGGAAGGAAAAGGCAGACACAGCCATTAGCATGTGGTAGAATATTCTCAGCTTATGAAAAAGAAAGGATGACACTTCCAGTGAGATCACCATCTCAGAATACATGCCACATCCCCTTGTTTGACAGTTTGCCTACCGGTGACCACTTTGTGCTAAATAGGTTCCTTTCCTTTATTTTCGAAATTATACATATGAGGATAAATCAACATTAAGTATGACACAAACAACACTTTCAGCGCATCAAAAATCTGTAACAGGTATGTGGGATTAGGTTTCCGTTGCATCCTAGACATATATGCGGCATCTTGGTGCACTCAGCATTCATATGGTTAGTTGGCACTAGGTACATAGCCCACGTATGGCAGCACAGAAGCACCATATCACTCCATGGTTCTAGCTTGAGACAAGGTAATGAGGTAAACTGAACCATCTCCTCTTTTTTCTTTTCCGGTGTAGCAGTTGAGCTGCCGCTCTCTATCTATGCAACTTGTGACGATGAAAGTTAGCTGACCGTATCATCTCTGTTGGGTTGGCTCTACAATAATGGATGAAGTGCACCTGCTAAATTATCCACACTCCAAACAAATGGGAGTATTTATGCCATGAACACTATCTTGAAAAGTCAGAACTGTTTTACCATTTTACCCTCTTTAGTTTTTCCCTTCAGATGCAGGTTAGAAAGAAATCCCCACTTGCCTGAACAACGGAATCTGGAAGTCCCTGATGTCCCGTCGACGAATCGAGCTCCTGCGACTGCGAGCTGCAACCACGGACACGGAGGTGGAAACTAAGAAGCAAGGGAAGGGAAGGGTGGGGGATTAATTAAAATCGGTACTACCTACATCTATACCAGTGGCATACCAGTCTTAGCACCGAGACGACGCGAACGATCCGAGCTGCCGCGTCAGCGCATCCAGCTCCGAAGTACGCCGCATTTCTCGCCGGAGTGTAGCCGTGGAAGCGGGCAACAGCTGCTGGTATCGGCGGCGCACTAATGTATCTGGAGAGGCCTGTGGCGGCACTGGCTTTAGGACGAAGAAAGAACAACAAACGGCCCACATGGTCGGGAGGTAGCTAAATGGAGGCAACGTGCAGGAAAAAAAAACACGGGTGTACTACCCTCCGTGTTTCTTAATACAGGGAGTATAAATTTAGCAAAAGAAAAGGCCAAAATGCAGTTTGATCTAGGATGCATATGCTCCCTTTATTCAAAAACAAAATTCGCAATGTTAAAAAATAAGTTCAATCACCGTTGTAAGTTTAAAGGTCCATATAGTTATACAGTCGTTGATTAACCATGAATTAATACAATATAAGGCCTCCTTTGATTTGAAGGATAGGAAAAACATAGGAATAGGAAAGGTATAGAATTGGAATTGCATGTCTACTTGAATCCTATAGGAAGATGAAGTTTGTTTGATTGTAGCAAAGGAATTTTTCCATGAGGTATGGGCTAATGCTTTTTTCCTATAGGAATTACACTACAAGATTCCTATAGGAATTTTTCCTATAGGCTATGTTCCTATGAATCAAACAACATGTATAGGAAATTTTCCCATCGGAACCAAATCCTACACAATTCCTATGCAAATCCTTTGAATCAAAGGAGCCCTAAATCTAAGAATTGGGATTCGGTTTCTGTCAGACTCCGACTATCCCTCATTCTATCAACATGCAACGGTGATAATCTTATGCATCCCCCAACATATGTGTACACCCATATGTTAGTACAAAAGATCATCATAGAAGATAACATATCTTGTATGCAACCAACAACAAACTATATAACAATTGTCATGAACAAGTCACTACTCAAACATTAACATAGAGATACAATAGATCATGGAAAAACAATATATTACATCATACATCATATTTGCCAAGAGATTACAAGGGGTAGATAAAGATGGTGCTACTGCAGATGGGTTTTTTTTTGAACAATTGGTGGCGCCGGGGGCGCCGAAATTTTATTCAGCTCATAGACATTATTCAGCTCATAGACAGTTTACAACATGTAGTACAATTCCTTGTTCAGAAAAATGGGAAAGAGTAAGAGAAAGTGGGAAATTGTCTACGGATTTGTGAACTGAATTAGAGCAACTAAAGATAGGCAAAGAGTTGTCTTGTCTAATTGCCTGTTGTGCGCAGTCGTGAGCAATACCGTTGAGATCCCTGGAGATGTGATAAACATTTGCAGCTAAATCTCTTGATGCTTTCTGGTAATTTGCAATCTGTTGTCGGAGTTCCCATGGGACATGATCACCTGAGATGTTATTGGACGCATCTGCTTTGACAAGTGTGAGATTGTCTGTGAAGAAATTGACTTTCTGGATGCCAATCTTCCTTGCCATGTGTGCTGCAAGATTTAAACCTAAGGCTTCTGCATGCAGAGGAGAGGGGGTGTATCTTTAGCAGAAGCTCGAATGAGAACTTTTTCTTCAAAGGAGTGTTTGTTTAAACCAAGCCCTGTAGAGATCCTTCATGTAGCTTTTGGGATTTTATTTGTTTTCCAAGCCGCATCAGAATATATCTTGTTCCCTGCAATGATAAGATCTCATTTGATAGTTTGTCCTTGACTCAACCTCTTGCCTTCATGCATGTTTCCTTTCTTGTTCAGCTTTTGGTTGGATCCTGCAACCAAAAAAAAAAATGGAATCCTGCACAATATTAAACATCTCCATATTTTGGTTAATAGCATTAGTCATATATAGAATATGAGAAGGGTGTTTATCTTTTTTGTTGAACAGGCAGTCATTTCTAGCCTTCCATATACACCACAGGAAAGTAAAAATGTTTTGAATAGAACCATAAGGATGGTTCATTTCCAGAATATTAGTGATAATTTGAGTGACCGAATTGTTCAAGTTTTGTATGTGTTCAATATTAAGAAACCAAGGATTAACGAACCAGGCTGCTCTAGCATACGGGCAAAGGAAGAAGAGATGAATATCAGTTTCTTCATGTCCACATCTGGCACAAAGTTTACTGATGTGTCGAGAGATTTTACCTGCTCTAGCACCTGTCGGCATAGCCTTTCTCAAAAGTCTTCAACCAACGGCTTTGACTCTAGGCGTCATCTGTTAATTTTTCCAAATGAGTTTGAGAAGATTCAATGTTTGAGCACTTACCTAAGCAGGTTTGGGCACACCTTCTTCATGGAGTCTGTTCAGGCATGCTTTGTAGGCACTTTTTGAATTACACTTCCCTCCTGGAGTGAATTTCCGGCATAGAAGATCTTCCTCCTGAGCATCAATTATGGGTGTTCTCTTGATGCAAGATGCTAGAGGTTCTTGAAACAGCGTATCAATTAGAATGGTATTCCATTCTTTTTTGTCACTCCTCCATAGATCTTTTACCTGCGCATGGTATTTATAACCATTTTCCTGAATAATCAAAGCATCATAAACATTAGACCAGCCCTCACACCATGGTGAGCTCCAAATAGAGATATTCCATGTTGATATCTGGTAGAAAGAGTGATTTTTAAGGATAGGAAAAACTTTTAGAACAGAGGATCAGAAAACAGATTTGGGAGCATTAATGTTTGGCCTCCAAATAGGAGAGTCAGGGAAATATTTTGATTTAAGTACTGAATAGAGAAAATTATCTCTATTACCAGCAATTCTCCAAGCTGTCATGAGTAGAAGGCTTTGATTCATAGCTTGGAGATTTCTTATCCCCAACCCACCTTCATTCTTAGGACAACAAATGTCTTTCCATGCTTTTAAACAAAGACTTCTAGAATTTGTTCCTCCTCTAATACCTGTCCACCAAAAGTTCCTGATAATGGCTCTTATTTTTGCAATGAATTTTTTTTGTGAAGATTATACTGGATATGTAATAAACAGGTATGGAGGAGAAAACATATTTGATAAGCTCAAATCTAGCAGCATGAGAAAGATGATCAGCTTTATAAGTAGTAAGTTTAAATTGAAACTTATCAAGCACAAAATTGTAAGCTTCATTTCTATGTTTTCCAGGAATGATAAGAGGATGTCCCAGGTGGATAAAATTATTATCAATATCAAGGACCTGGAAAGTATGTTTTATAATATCTATGTTAGCGTGATGGACATTTTTACCGAAGAGAATACTTGATTTAGTCCAATTCGGAATTTGACCTGAAAGGCCGCAAAAGTTTTGCAAAATGTGCTTCATTCTTAAAGCTTCCTGCTCTGTTGCTTGACCACAGACTATAAGATCATCAGCAAAAAGTAAGGAGTGTATAGCAGGACATCTAGGGCCAACTTTAATACCAACAAAGTTATTATCCGCCATAGCTTCTTGTAAAGAAATAGAGAGCTCATTAATAGACAGAACAAATAACTATGGTGAAAGAGGACAGCCCTGTCGAATACCTCTATTACTTTTGAATTCTGCAAAAGGCTGACCATTTATGATAACACAGAAGGAAGGGGAAGAAATACATGCATGTATAAGATTAATAAAGTGAGCATGCAATCCTTTCCTATTCAGAGAAGTGATACGTCTCCAACGTATCTATAATTTCTTATGTTCCATGCTAGTTTTATGCCAATAGCTACATGTTTTATATGCACTTTATATCATATTATGGCATTTATTGGACTAACCTATTAACAAGATGCCACAGTGCCAGTTTCTGTTTATTATGTCTGTTTATTGCCGAAAAGGCCCAAAAACCAAAGTGCTCGGAAAAATCCAGAAAAATTACAGAAATTCTATTTCGCTAGAAGACCCACGGAGCCAGAAGGGCCAGGACAGAGGAGGCCCACGGCCTCCTCCCCATCCACTGGCGTGGCCAGGAGGGGGGCGGCGCCGCCCTATGGGGTGGGCCCCTCGGGCACCCCCTCGTGCCGCCCTTTCGCCTATATTAAGCTCCTGCCCTGAAAACCCTAGAGGGATCGACGATTTCTCCAGAAGAGTTCCGTAGCTCCGCCGCCACCAAAAACCCTAATTCGGGGGGACAGAAGTCTCTGTTTCGGCACCCTGCCGGGACGGGGAATTGCCCCAGAGCCATCTCCATCGACTTCATCCCCATCTTCATTGTTGTTGATGTATCCCATGATGAGGAGGGAGTAGTTCTCCCCCGAGGCTAAGGGCTCTACCGGTAGCTATGTGGTTCATCTCTCTCTCTCTCATGGTGTGATCTTTATGTGATCATGAGCTTTGTAATCTAGTTGAATATGTAGATGTTACTCTTGTCTATTATGCACTCTAGAGGTTACTTTAATATGAACTCCAGAGTCACTCTCCACGGTGTGATGGTGACAGTGTGAGCATCGTGTGTGATTCCTTTATGACGTTGTGGAGCTTGTTTACTCCGGCTCGAGGTGTGCTTTTGCTGCCCTACACAATGAATGGTGTTTGTTATCCAACAAGAGAGTGTTTGAGAGTAGCATTTATTTATTCAATTATATGATCATTGTTGAGAGTGTCCACTAGTGAAAGTATGATCCTAGGCCTTGTTTCTAAGCATTGAAACACCGTTTCCAACAAGTTCTGCTACATGTTCGCTTGCTGCCATTTTTATTTCAGATTGCAATTACTACTTATAATCATCCATATTACTTATATTTCACTATCTCTTCGCCGAACTAGTGCACCTATACATCTGACAAGTGTATTAGGTGTGTTGGGGACACAAGAGACTTCTTGTATCTTAATTGCAGGGTTGCTTGAGAGGGATATCTTTGACCTCTACCTCCCTGAGTTCGATAAACCTTGGGTGATTCACTTAAGGGAAACTTGTTGCTGTTCTACGAACCTCTGCTCTTGGAGGCCCAACACTATCTATAGGAATAGAAGCGTGCGTAGACATCAAGCTATTTTCTGGCGCTGTTGCCGGGGAGGTAAGGTAAAAGGTATTCACATCCTCCGACTACTAAGCTATTTCCTAGCACTGTTGCCGGTGTGTGAGTGCTCGAAGCTATTTCCTTTAGATTCTGCAATTATATCTTTTTGTTTCTTGTTTTTATTTCACTAGTTAGGCTTAATGGAAAACAACAAAAAAATTAGAGATCTTTATGAAATTTATATTTAATTAGGACATGATGCTTTTGAAGAGAAAATTAAAAAACCTATGGAAGTTTGTCTGCATAATAGTGGTAGTAATGTTATTAGTATAAATTTTTTTGACACCATTATTTTTAATGCTATGGAAAAACACAAGCTTGGGGAAGCTAGTTTATATAAAAATAATCTTTTTGCTCCTCAGCTTTGGATGAAGTATTTTGCCTTGATAATGCTTTGTCTCCAATATGTGGTAATTCGAATGATGCTTGTGATATTCCAAATCCACCTGTTGAAAGTATTCCTTTTAAAATACCTATGAAAATTGTTGAAAGGGTTATGAATGATCAGTATGTAGGGGATGGATCAGTCCATCCAAGTGTTCACTTGTCTAAACTTAGAGAACTTTGTGAGTTATTTGAGATTGCAGGTTTATCAAGAGAAAATGTTATGAGGAAACTATTTCCATTGTCACTTAAGGACAAAGCAAAGGAATGGTATAGGCTGCTTGGATGAACAACCATCGAATTGGAAACAACTTGAATCTCTCTTTTACTCTAAATTTTATCCTCTTCATGAAGTGCATCTAGATAGGAATCGCATTTATAATCTTTACCCTCATGATGGAGAAAGCATTGCTCAAGCTTGGGGAAGACTAAGAACATTAATACTAAAATGTCCTAACCATGAGCTTTCTGAGGAAATAATTGTTACTAATTTTTATGCAAGGCTTTCAAGTCATTATAAGGATTATGTAGATGCATGTTCACAGGGTTCTTTCACAAGTAAGAAGGTTGAAGCTAGATGGGATCTTCTTGAAAGAATTCAAAGCAATACTGAAGATTGGGAGAACGACAAAGGTAAAGCATCAGGTATAAACTATGAATATGAATGCATTAAGTCTTTCATTGAAACTGCTGGTTTTCAAAAGCTTAGTGATAATTATGGTCCTGATTCTCAAATTATTGTTGATTGTTGTAGAACATTTGCTTCTCATATTAATGTTCCTAAATAAAATTGGGATGTGTATCATGAACCTTTCAAAGACACTTGCATGGAAAATGAAATTGTTGTTAATGATTGCAATAAACATGCCCAAACTTCTGAAAATACTATTTCTTATAAGCATGTTAATTTTTGTGGAATGCATAGACCTTGTGGAATTAATCAAATCGAAGATGAATATTGTATCCATCATAGGAATAAAAAAACTAGAATGTGGTACAAGGCTCTAAAAGATCTTGGTGAAAAAGTTTGTGACCTCCATCCTTTTATTTTTGAACTTTGCTATGAAGTGGGTCATTTTAATTTTCAATGTTCTGGTCATAATGATAGTATTTCGAATTTAATGAGTACTTCAAGTCTATATTGTGATAACATGATCACTCCTAATCAGCATGATGAACTTACTTTATTTTTGGGGTGTGAAGAGTTATCAAGAAAAATTTATTTGTTAGATATGAGTGATCTTGATATGAATAGTGTGTTGCATGGATGTTATCTCTATTGTGTTGATAATTGCCATGCCAACACCTACATACAGAGTGTTATAAAGGATGGGACTTTACCAAAATATGACAGGACTAATATGTGTTTTGTTCTTATTAATGAAAGAGAGGTATCCTCCCAAGTTTCTTCTATTGTTTCTAATAATAAACCAGGTTATGTGGAGAAGCTTCTTTTCAAGCCTCTCCCTCCTAAAGAGGAGTAAAAGGAGAGAGGAAACGGTATCTTCTCCCAAAGAAGGGAACGAAAAAGAAGAAGAAGAAGAAGAAGAAGAAGAAGAAGAAGAGGAGTAAAAGGAGAGAGGAAACGGCATCTTCTCCCAAACTTCTTGCTCCTATTACAATTGATACTTATAATTCTGAATTCGATGATTCTGAACTTGATGATGAACCTATGCATGTTATTTATATTAGTGATCATGATTGGGAAAAGCACACTTCTTTTGATATTGAAGATCTCCGGGGCACTAATTCTGAAAATGATGATGTTAATAATTGCCATAGTATTAGTACTATCCATGTTTCTTCCCATGATGATATAGAAAGCTCTAAGCTTGGGGATGAGGTGTTTGAAAATCCTTTTGCTACTGATGATTATATGTTTGATACATATCCTTCTAGTAACAATGATGGTATGTTTACAGATGAACACACTTTGGAAGATAACTATTCTATTTCTTATGATGACATTATGCCTCCAATCTTTGACAATTATTATAAAGAATACTATGACATAGGTTATAATTACAGTCATCCTCATGAAACTTGTCATAGTTATGGAGGGATTACCCAAAACCATCTCTCTAATATACAGACTTGTCTATCATATTCAAGTTCGTTATGGTGATTGTGATATTTTCAGTCCATCTACTATTGAGGATAAAATTCATTATGATTATTCTATGCCTCCAATTTATGATGATTATAATGATGGATGTGATATTTTTACTCCCACAATTACTAATAAAATTGATTATGCTTGTGTGGAGAGTAATGATACTTTTATGCATGTGGATCATGATAAGAATGCTTTATGCGATAGCTATATTGTTGAGTTTATCAATGATACCACTGAAAATTATTATGAGAGAGGGAGACATGGTTTTATATATCTCAATAATATTAAGTCACCTCTCTTTTTGTTGAAAATTTTGAAGTTGCACTTGCTTTGTCTTTCCATGATAGTAGCTTTATGCTTCAATAATTTGTTTTCTTACAAGATTCGTTTGCATAGAAAGTGAGTTAGACTTAAATGTATTTGGTATTTTCTTTTTGATGCTCTCTTATATTCAACTCTCATCTTTATAAGAGCATCATGAAAATTATCATGCCTAGCTAAAAGGCTTTAAAGAAAAGCGCTCTTGGGAGACAACCCATTGTTTTATTTCTGCAATTTTTGTTTTATTTTTGAGTCAAGGTACTGCCTACTACTGTAGCAATATCTTTGTATCTTTATTTTCTTGCATTGTTGTGCCAAGTAAAGTCTTTGATAGAAAGTTGATACTAGATTTGGATTTCTGCGCAGAAACAGATTTTTAGCTATCACGAATTTGAGCTTTTCTATCTATATAAAAATCTGAAAATTCTGAAAAAATTCATGAGTAATCCTCAGATATGTACGCAACTTTCATTCAACTGGAGCTTTTCCATCTGAGCATGTTAAGTGCCTCGAAAAAATTCGTCTTCATGACTGTTCTGTTTTGACAGATTCTGCCTTTTATTTCGCATTGCCTCTTTTACTGTATTTGAGTGGATTTCTTTGCTCCATTAAATTTCAGTAGCCTTGGGGATGATTGTGTCCTTGCTGAACATGTGAATTTTTGATTATGCACTAACCCTCTAATGAGATTGCTTTGAGTTTGGTGTGAAGGAAGTTTTCAAGGATCAAGAGAGGAGGATGATACAATATGATCAAGAAGAGTGAAAAGCCTAAGCTTGGGGATGCCCCCGTGGGTCATCCCCATATATTCCAAGAAGACTCAAGCGTCTAGGCTTGGGGATGCCCAAGGCATCCCCTTCTTCATCGACAATTTATCAGGTCATCTCTAGTGAAACTATATTTTAATTCCGTCACATCTTATGCACTTTACTTGGAGCGTCTGTGTGCTTTTATTCTCGTTTGTTATTTTAGTTTTCTTCATAAATCGGATCCTAACATGCTTGTGTGGGAGAGAGACACGCTCCGCTTTTTCATTTGAACACTTGTGTTCTTCGTTTTATTTTTCATGTTTGTGGCGAAAG
>NC_061512.1:129755361-129816568 GCF_022539505.1 Lolium rigidum
AACATGAAAATGAAAAGGAAGCATGTATCCTTCTTAGTCGACTCTAAAATGAAGCTTTTGGGATGTTCTTGAAATTTCCATGTTTGAAACCCAAAACGACTTTTCTTCATGCTAGACTTCATAAGATCGACTAGGGGTAGATCGATACATGATTTGTCTGGTTTGGATATATATATCTAGACCTTGTTTATCAACTTGAATGCTTACGATATAACATAAGAAGACTATGTGCTTTTTATTTTTTTTTATTTTTTGTGCCCATTTGTATCTTGGTCAAATCCTAGTTTTGACCAAGATTTAAACAAGTTTAAAACATGAAAATGAAAAGGGAAGCATGTATCCTTCTTAGTCACTCTAAAATGAAGTTTTTGGGAGGTTTTTGAAATTTCCATGTTTGAAACCCAAAACCACTTCTCTTCATGCTTGACTTCATAAGACAGAGTTTAGGGGTTAGGGGGTAGATACATGATTTGTATGGTTTGAATATATCTAGACATTGTTTATCAACTTTAATGCTTACTATATGACATATAAGACTATGTGCTTTGGTTTTTCATTTTTCTATTTTTTTTTTGAATTTTCTGCCAATTTGGTTTGACCAAGATTTAGACAAGTTTTACACGTGAAAACGAATAAGTAAGCGTGGATCCTTCTTAGTCACTCCAAAATGTACCAATTGATAGGTGTGTTAAGTTTGCTTCTTGGAAAAAATAATGTCATGTAAATGAGTTAACTTGGATTTCCTACCCTTGAATCCATAGGAAACTTTGTTCTAATGCACTATAATAATCAACCGAGTTTTTACACCAACAGTTCTGGCACTTACGTGTGGTGCCCATGCATGAGGTCCCACACGCCAGTGAGCACAAGTCACGTGCAATAGGTACACAAACTCCCAGCCATTTTCTTTGTCAAGAGAAGACGCATCAGGAATCAGGATGCGTATTGGGAGTCTGTGGGTCCTTCTGGATCCTTCGGTTGTCCCTCTCACACAAAAAAATCTCTCTCATTCTCGGCCTCGCTCGACTCGCTCACTCGCTCGCTCGCACCTCCTGCTCACTGACAAACCCTGCACAACAGTCAACATCATCACCCGAAAAAGGGGAGTCACCATAATTCTCTCCCTTCTTCTCTCCTTCCGAGTGATCCCTCTTCCTCCGAGTTTCACTCGATGGGCAAACACACATGTGCTGCATAGTAATAATAAAAAGGTAGAAAATCGACCTACGAATCTATAATTAAATAGGTTAAACTAGGGTTTTTCCCAGTTCTACAACTCAAGGTTCAAAAAAAACCAACTACGGGGTTCGAACAACCCCATTTCTAATCCAAGAATTTTTTCGACCTCATCCAATGGCCTCAAACTATAGGGTTAGCATCTAGTGCATTATGTGTGAACATGTGATACGTCTCCGACGTATCGATAATTTCTTATGTTCTATGCCATATTATTGATGATACCTACATGTTTTATGCACACTTTATGTCATATTCGTGCATTTTCTGGAACTAACCTATTAACAAGATGCCGAAGTGCCGCTTGTCGTTTTCTCGCTGTTTTTGGTTTCGTAAATCCTAGTAACGAAATATTCTCGAATTGGACGAAATCAAAGCCCGGGGCCTATTTTTCCACGAAGCTTCCGAAGTCCGAAGACGAGACGAAGAGGGGCCACGGGGTGGCCAAACCCTAGGGCGGCGCGCCCTACCCCCGGCCGCGCCGGCCTATGGTGTGGGCCCCCGTGCCGCCTCTTGACTTGCCCTTCCGCCTACTTAAAGCCTCCGTGACGAAACCCCCGCATCGAGAGCCACGATACGGAAAACCTTACCGAGACGCCGCCGCCGCCGATCCCATCTCGGGGATCCAGGAGATCGCCTCCGGCACCCCGCCGGAGAGGGGAATCATCTCCCGGAGGACTCTACACCGCCATGGTCGCCTCCGGAGTGATGAGTGAGTAGTTCACCCCTGGACTATGGGTCCATAGCAGTAGCTAGATGGTTGTCTTCTCCTCATTGTGCTTCATTGTTAGATCTTGTGAGCTGCCTAACATGATCAAGATCATCTATCTGTAATTCTATATGTTGTGTTTGTCTGGATCCGATGGATAGAGAATACTATGTCATGTTAATTATCAAGTTATTATACATGTGTTGTTTATGATCTTGCATGCTCTCCGTTTCTAGTAGAGGCTCTGGCCAAGTTTTTACTTTTAACTCCAAGAGGGAGTACTTATGCTCGATAGTGGGTTCATGCCTCGCATTGACACCTGGGACAAGGACGTAAAGTTCTAAGGTTGTGTTGTGCCGTTGCCACTAGGGATAAAACATTGGCGCTATGTCCGAGGATGTAGTTGTTGATTACATTACGCACCATACTTAATGCAATTGTCTCGTTGTTTAGCAACTTAATACCGGAGGGGTTCGGATGATAACCCGAAGGTGGACTTTTTAGGCATAGATGCAGCTTGGATGGCGGTCTATGTACTTTGTCGTAATGCCCAATTAAATCTCACTATACTTATCATGTCATGTATGTGCATTGTTATGCCCTCTCTATTTGTCAATTGCCCGACCGTAATTTGTTCACCCAACATGCTTTTATCTTATGGGAGAGACACCTCTAGTGAACTCGTGGACCCCGGTCCATTCTTTAATACTGAAATACAAATCTGCCGCAATACTTGTTTTACTATTTTCTCTGCAAACAATCATCTTCCACACAATACGGTTAATCCTTTGTTACAGCAAGCCGGTGAGATTGACAACCTCACTGTTTCGTTGGGGCAAAGTACTTTGGTTGTGTTGTGCAGGTTCCACGTTGGCGCCGGATCTCTGGTGTTGCGCCGCACCACATCCCGCCGCCATCAACCTTCAACGTGCTTCTTGGCTCCTCCCGGTTCGATAAACCTTGGTTTCTTTCGAGGGAAAACTTGCTGCTGTGCGCATCATACCTTCCTCTTGGGGTTGCCCAACGAACGTGTGAAATACACGCCATCAAGCTCTTTTTCTGGCGCCGTTGTCGGGAGATCAAGACACGCTGCAAGGGGAGTCTCCACTTCTCAATCTCTTTACTTTGTTTTTGTCTTGCTTTATTTTATTTACTACTTTGTTTGCTGCATTATATCAAAACACAAAAAAATTAGTTGCTAGTTTTACTTTATTTACTCGTCTTGTATTGCTATATCAAAAACACAAAAAAATTAGTTTACTTGCATTTACTTTATCTAGTTTGCTTTATTTACTACTGCTAAAATGGCCAACCCTGAAAATACTAAGTTGTGTGACTTCACTAGCACAAATAATAATGATTTCTTATGCACACCTATTGCTCCACTCCGCTACTACAAGCAGAATTCTTTGAAATTAAACCCGCTTTACTTAATCTTGTTATGCGAGAGCAATTTTCTCGGGTGTTAGTTCCGATGATGCTGCTGCCCATCTCAATAATTTTGTTGAACTATGTGAAATGCAAAAGTATAAAGATGTAGATGGTGACATTATAAAATTAAAATTGTTCCCTTTCTCATTAAGAGGAAGAGCTAAAGATTGGTTGCTATCTCGCCTAAGAATAGTATTGATTCATGGACTAAATGCAAGGATGCTTTTATTGGTAGATATTATCCCCCTGCTAAAATTATATCTTTGAGGAGTAGCATAATGAATTTTAAACAATTAGATAATGAACATGTTGCTCAAGCTTGGGAAAGAATGAAATCTCTGGTTAAAAATTGCCCAACCCATGGATCGACTACTTGGATGATCATCCAAACCTTCTATGCAGGACTAAATTTTTCTTCGCGGAATTTATTGGATTCAGCTGCTGGAGGTACCTTTATGTCCATCACTCTTGGTGAAGCAACAAAGCTTCTTGATAATATGATGGTTAATTACTCTGAATGGCACACGGAAAGAGCTCCACAAGGTAAGAAGGTAAATTCTCGTTGAAGAATCCTCTTCCTTGAATGATAAAGTTGATGCTATTATGTCTATGCTTGCGAATGATAGGACTAATGTTGATCCTAATAATGTTCCATTAGCTTCATTGGTTGCACAAGAAGAACATGTTGATGTAAACTTCATTAAAAATAATAATTTCAACAACAATGCTTATCGGAACAATTCTAGTAATAACTATAGGCCATATCCTTATAATAATGGTAACGGTTATGCTAATTCTTATGGGAATTCTTACAACAATAATAGGAATACACCCCCTGGACTTGAAGCCATGCTTAAAGAATTTATTAGTACACAAACTGCCTTTAACAAATCGTTGAGGAAAAGCTCAATAAAATTGATATTCTTGTTTCTAGAGTTGATAGTCTTGCCTCTGATGTTGATCTTTTGAAATCGAAAGTTGTGCCTAATAGGGATATTGAAAATAAAATTGTTACTACAGCAAATGCCATCCAAGTTAGAATTAATGAGAATATAAGATTAATGGCTGAACTGCGTGCTAGGTGGGATAGAGAAGAAAATGAAAAACTAGCTAAAAAGGAAAATGTAGCTAAAGTTTGGACGATTACCACCACTAGCAATGCTAATGATTCATATGTTGCTGCACCTCCTACTATCCATGATAAAATAATTGGTGTTAGCAAAGCTTCTACTCCTAGTGCAAAGCGCGCAAAATTACCCGAAACCGCTAAAACCGTCGAAACCGCTTGTGATAAACCGCTGAAATTTTTTCCAACCTTGGGGATGATAATCCCATTGCTTTAGATTGTAATGATTTAGATTTTGATGATTGCCACATCTCTGAAGTTATAAAGTTCTTGCAAAAACTTGCTAAGAGTCCCAATGCTAGCGCTATAAATTTGGCTTTCACAAAACATATTACAAATGCTCTCATAAAAGCTAGAGAAGAGAAACTAAAACTTGAAACTTCTATTCCTAGAAAGCTAGAGGATGGTTGGGAGCCCATCATTAAAATGAGAGTCAAAGATTTTGATTGTAATGCTTTATGTGATCTTGGTGCAAGTATTTCGTTATGCCTAAAAAGTCTATGATATGCTTGACTTGCCACCATTGAAAAATTGTTATTTGGATGTTAATCTCGCTGATAATGCTAAAAAGAAACCTTTGGGGAAAGTTGATAATGTTCATATTATGGTTAACAATAACCTTGTCCCCGTTGATTTTGTTGTCTTGGATATTGAATGCAATGCATCTTGCCCCATTATATTGGGAAGACCTTTTCTTCGAACCGTTGGTGCTACTATTGATATGAAGGAAGGTAATATTAAATATCAATTTCCTCTCAAGAAAGGTATGGAACACTTCCCTAGAAAGAGAATGAAGGTACCTTATGATTCTATCATTAGAACAAATTATGATGTTGATGCTTCATCTCTTGATGTTACTTGAGTTACACTTTCTGCGCCTAGCTGAAAGGCGTTAAAGAAAAGCGCTTATGGGAGACAACCCATGTTTTTACCTACAGTATTTTTGTTTTATATTTTGTGTCTTGGAAGTTGTTTACTACTGTAGCAACCTCTCCTTATCTTAGTTTTATGTTTTGTTGTGCCAAGTAAAGTCTTTGATAGAAAAGTAAGTACTAGATTTGGATTACTGCACGTAAACTAGCATTTCTTTGCTGTCACGAATCTGGGTCTAATCTCTCTGTAGATAACTCAGAAAATTATGCCAATTTACGTGCAGTGATCCTCAGATATGTACGCAACTTTCATTCAATTTGAGCATTTTCGTTTGAGCAAGTCTGGTGGCCTAATAAAATCCATCTTTACGGACTGTTCTGTTTTGACAGATTCTGTCTTTTATTTCGCATTGCCTCTTTTGCTATGTTGGATGAATTTCTTTGATCCACTAATGTCCAAGTAGCTTTATGCAATGTCCAGAAGTGTTAAGAATGATTGTGTCACCTCTGAACATGTGAATTTTTATTATGCACTAACCCTCTAATGAGTTGTTTCGAGTTTGGTGTGGAGGAAGTTTTCAAGGATCAAGAGAGGAGTATGATGCAATATGATCAAGGAGAGTGAAAGCTCTAAGCTTGGGGATGCCCCGGTGGTTCACCCCTGCATATATCTAAGAAGACTCAAGCGTTTAAGCTTGGGGATGCCCAAGGCATCCCCTTCTTCATCGACAACATTATCAGGTTCCTCCCCGAAACTATATTTTTATTCGGCCACATCTTATGTACTTTGCTTGGAGCGTCGGTTTGTTTTTGTTTTTTGTTTTGTTTGAATAAAATGGATCCTAGCATTCACTTTATGGGAGAGAGACACGCTCCGCTGTTGCATATGGACAAATATGTCCTTAGGCTCTACTCATAGTATTCATGGCGAAGTTTCTCCTTCGTTAAATTGTTATATGGTTGGAATTGGAAAATGCTACATGTAGTAACTCTAAAATGTCTTGGATAATTTGATACTTGGCAATTGTTGTGCTCATGTTTAAGCTCTTGCATCATATACTTTGCACCCATTAATGAAGAAATACTTAGAGCTTGCTAATTTGGTTTGCATATTTGGTTTCTCTAGAGTCTAGATAACATCTAGTATTGAGTTTTGAACAACAAGGAAGACGGTATGGAGTCTTATAATGTTTACCATATGTCTTTTATGTGAGTTTTGCTGTACCGTTCATCCTTGTGTTTGTTTCAAATAACCTTGCTAGCCTAAACCTTGTATCGAGAGGGAATACTTCTCATGCATCCAAAATACTTGAGCCAACCACTATGCCATTTGTGTCCACCATACCTACCTACTACATGGTATTTATCCGCCATTCCAAAGTAAATTGCTTGAGTGCTACCTTTAAAATTCCATCATTCACCTTTGCAATATATAGCTCATGGGACAAATAGCTTAAAAACTATTGTAGTATTGAATATGTACTTATGCACTTTATCTCTTATTAAGTTGCTTGTTGAGCGGTAACCATGTTTCGGGGACGCCATCAACTATTCCTTGTTGGATATCATGTGAGTTGCTATGCATGTCCGTCTTGTCTCGAAGCAAGAGAGATCTACCACCTTCATGGTTGGAGCATGCATATTGTTAGAGAAGAACTTTGGGCCGCTAACTAAAGCCATGATTCATGGTGGAAGTTTCAGCTTTGGACATATATCCTCAATCTCATATGAGAATAATAATTGTTGCCACATGCTTATGCATTAAAGAGGAGTCCATTATCTCGTTGTCCATGTTGTCCCTGGTATGGATGTCTAAGTTGAGAATAATCAAAAGCGAGAAATCCAAAATGCGAGCTTTCTCCTTAGACCTTTGTACAGGCGGCATGGAGGTACCCCATTGTGACACTTGGTCAAAACATGTGCATTGCAAAGATCCGGTAGTCCAAGTTAATTAGGACAAGGTGCGGGCACTATTAGTATACTATGCATGAGACTTGCAACTTGTAAGATATAACTTTCATAACTCATATGCTTTATTACTACCGTTGACAAAATTGTTTCATGTTTTCAAAATAAAAGCTCTAGCACAAATATAGCAATCGATGCTTTCCTCTTTGAAGGACCATTCTCTTTACTTTTATGTTGAGTCAGCTCACCTATCTCTCTCCACCTCAAGAAGCAAACACTTGTGTGAACCGTGCATTGATTCTTACATACTTGCATATTGTACTTGTTATATTACTCTATGTTGACAATTATCCATGAGATATACATGTTACAAGTTGAAAGCAACCGCTGAAACTTAATCTTCCTTTGTGTTGCTTCAATACCTTTACTTTGATTTATTGCTTTATGAGTTAACTCTTATGCAAGACTTATTAATACTTGTCTTGAAGTACTATTCATGAAAAGTCTTTGCTTTATGATTCACTTGTTTACTCATGTCATCACCATTGTTTTGATCGCTGCATCCACTACATATGTTTACAAATAGTATGATCAAGGTTATGATGGCATATCACTTCAGAAATTATCTTTGTTATCGTTTTACCCGCTCGGACGAGCGTAACTAAGCTTGGGGATGCTTGATACGCCTCCGACGTATCGATAATTTCTTATGTTCTATGCCATATTATTGATGATACCTACATGTTTTATGCACACTTTATGTCATATTCGTGCATTTTCCGGAACTAACCTATTAACAAGATGCCGAAGTGCCAGCTTGCTGTTTTCTGCTGTTTTTGGTTTCGTAAATCCTAGTAACGAAATATTCTCGAATTGGACGAAATCAAAGCCCAGGGGCCTATTTTTCCACGAAGCTTCCGTAAGTCCGAAGACGAGACGAAGAGGGGCCACGAGGTGGCCAAACCCTAAGGCGGCGCGGCCCACCCCGGCCGCGCCGGCCTATGGTGTGGGCCCCTCGTGCCGCCTCCGACTTGCCCTTCCGCCTACTTAAAGCCTCCGTGACGAAACCCCCGATGCCGAGAGCCACGATACGGAAAACCTTACCGAGACGCTCGCCGCCGCCGATCCCATCTCGGGGATCCAGAGATCGCCTCCCGGCACCCTGCCGGAGAGGGGAATCATCTCCCGGAGGACTCTACACCGCCATGGTCGCCTCCGGAGTGATGAGTGAGTAGTCTACCCCTGGACTATGGGTCCATAGCAGTAGCTAGATGGTTGTCCTCTCCTCATTGTGCTTCATTGTTAGATCTTGTGAGCTGCCTAACATGATCAAGATCATCTATCTGTAATTCTATATGTTGTGTTTGTCGGGATCCGATGGATAGAGAATACTATGTCATGTTAATTATCAAGTTATTACCTACATGTGTTGTTTATGATCTTGCATGCTCTCCGTTACTAGTAGAGGCTCGGCCAAGTTTTTACTCTTAACTCCAAGAGGGAGTATTTATGCTCGATAGTGGGTTCATGCCTCCATTGACACCTGGGACAATGGATGTAAAGTTCTAAGGTTGTGTATGTGCTCGTTGCCACTAGGGATAAAACATTGGCGCTATGTCCGAGGATGTAGTTGTTGATTACATTACGCACCATACTTAATGCAATTGTCTCGTTGTTTAGCAACTTAATACTCGGAAGGGGTTCGGATGATAACCTCGAAGGTGGACTTTTTAGGCATAGATGCAGTTGGATAGCGGTCTATGTACTTTGTCGTAATGCCCAATTAAATCTCACTATACGTATCATCTCATGTATGTGCATTGTTATGCCCTCTCTATTTGTCAATTGCCCGACCGTAATTTGTTCACCCAACATGCTATTTATCTTATGGGAGAGACACCTCTAGTGAACCGTGGACCCCGGTCCATTCTTTAATACTGAAATACAAATCTGCTGCAATACTTGTTCTACTGTTTTCTCGCAAACAATCATCTTCCACACAATACGATCTAATCCTTTGTTACAGCAAGCCGGTGAGATTGACAACCTCACCGTTTCGTTGGGGCAAAGTACTTTGGTTGTGTTGTGCAGGTTCCACGTTGGCGCCGGAATCCATGGTGTTGCGCCGCACTACATCCCGCCGCCATCAACCTTCAACGTGCTTCTTGGCTCCTCCCGGTTCGATAAACCTTGGTTTCTTATCGAGGGAAAACTTGTCGTTGTGCGCATCACACCTTCCTCTTGGGGTTCCCAACGAACGTGTGTATTACACGCCATCAAGCATATTTTCCGGCGCCGTCTGTCGGGGAGATCAAGACACGCCGCAAGGGGAGTCTCCACAATCCAATCTCTTTACTTTGTTTTTGTCTTGCTTTATTTTATTTACTTTCTTGTTTGCTGCATTATATCAAAACACAAAAAAATAGTTGCTAGTTTTACTTTATTTACTGTCTTGTTCTCCATATCAAAAACACAAAAAAATTAGTTACTTGCATTTATTTTATCTAGTTTGCTTTATTTACTACTGCTAAAATGGGTACTCCTGAAAATACTAAGTTGTGTGACTTCACAACCACAAATAATAATGATTTCTTATGCACACCTATTGCTCAACCTCGCTACTACAGCTAGAATTCTTTGAAACTAAACCTCGCTTACTCGAATCTTGTTATGAGAGAGCAATTTTCTCGGTGTTAGTTCCGATGATGTCGCTGCCCATCTTAATAATTTTGTTGAACTATGTGAAATGCAAAAGTATAAGGATGTAGATGGTGACATTATAAAATTAAAATTGTTTCCTTTCTCTTTAAGAGGAAGAGCTAAAGATTGGTTGCTATCTCTGCCTAGAAATAGTATTGATTCATGGACTAAATGCAAGGATGCTTTTATTGGTAGATATTATCCCCCTGCTAAAATTATATCTTTGAGAAGTAGCATAATGAATTTTAAGTAATTAGATAATGAACATGTTGCTCAAGCATGGGAGAGAATGAAATCTTTGGTAAAGAATTGCCCAACCCATGGACTCGACTACTTGGATGATCATCCAAACCTTTTATGCAGATCGAACTTTTCTTCGCGGAACCTATTGGATTCAGCTGCTGGAGGTACCTTTATGTCCATCACTCTTGGTGAAGCAACAAAGATTCTTGATAATATGATGATAAATTACTCTGAATGGCACATGGAAAGAGCTCCACAAGGTAAGAAGGTAAATTCTGTTGAAGAAACTTCTTCCTTGAGTGATAAGATTGATGCTATTATGTCTAAGCTTGTGAATGGTAGAACTAATGTTGATCCTAATAATGTTCCGTTAGCTTCATTGGTTGCTCAAAAAGAACATCTTGATGTAAATTTCATTAAAGATAACAATTACAATAATTCTAGGCCATATCCTGCTAATGGTAACTCTTATGGTAGATATGTTTCACCTAATGAGGAAAAGATATTAGAAATTGAAAGATCCACCAAGAGCTTTATGCAATCACAATATGAGCAAAACAAATTGTTTACTAAAACTATGAATGAACAATCTACCTTGTTGAAGAAAATAGGAAATCAACTTGAAAATCTGAATATGGAGATTTCGGGTTGCAAACTAAACTTGCAAATGCTGAAAACCGAATCTCATACATGTCCGCGTCACAATCTTCTTTAATTAATAAAATGGCTGCTAAACCTGAGGATATTGAAAATAAAATTATTACTACAGCAAATTCCATCCAAGTAAGAATTAATGAGAACATTAGATTGATGGCTGAATTGCATGCTAGGTGGGAAAGAGAAGAAAATGAAAAACTTGATAAAGAGAATAATGTAGCTAAAGTTTGGACTATTACCACCACCAGCAATGCTAATGCTCTACATGTTGCTGCACCTCCTACTAATAATGGTAAAATAATTGGTGTTGGCAATGTTACTACTCCTAGTGCAAAGCGTGCAAAATTGCCCGAAACTGTTAAAACTGTTAAAATTGATAAAACTGCTGAAATTTTTCAAAATATTGGGGACAATGATCCCATTGATGTAGATCATAATGGTTTAGACTTTTATGATTGCCACATCTCTGAAGTCATAAAGTTTTTACAAAAGCTTGCTAAAAGTCCCAATGCTAGTGCTATAAATTTGGCCTTTACAAAACATATTACGAATGCTCTCATAAAAGCTAGAGAAGAGAAACTAAAACTTGAAACTTCTATTCCTAGAAAGTTAGAAGATGGTTGGGAGCCCATCATTAAGATGAAGGTCAATGACTTTGATTGTAATGCTTTATGTGATCTTGGTGCAAGTATTTCGTTATGCCTAAGAAAATTTATGATATGCTTGACTTGCCACCATTGAAAAATTGTTATTTGGATGTTAATCTTGTTGATAATGCTATAAAGAAACCTTTGGGGAGGATTGATAATGTTCGTATAATGGTTAGTGTCTTGGATATTGAATGCAATGCATCTTGTCCCATTATATTGGGAAGACCTTTTCTTCGAACTGTTGGAGCTATCATTGATATGAAGGAAGGTAATATTAAATATCAATTTTCTCTCAAGAAAGGTATGGAACACTTCCCTAGAAAGATAATGAAGTTACCTTTTGATTCTATTATTAGAACAAATTATGATGTTGATGCTTCATCTCTTGATAACACTTGATATACACTTCATGCGCGTAGCTGAAAGGCGTTAAAGAAAAGCGTTTATGGGAGACAACCCATGTTTTTACTACATTACTTTTATTTTATATTTGAGTCTTGGAAGTTGTTACTACTGTAGAAACCTCTCCTTCTTTGTTTTGTGTATTGTTGTGCCAAGTAAAGTCGTTGATAGTAAGGTTCATACTAGATTAGGATTACTGCGCAGAAACAGATTTCTTTGCTGTCACGAATCTGGGCCTAATTCTCTGTAGGTAACTCAGAAAATTATGCCAATTTACGTGAGTGATCCTCAGATATGTACGCAACTTTCATTCAATTTGGTAATTTTCATTTGAGCAAGTCTGGTGCCTCAATAAAATCTGTCTTTGCGGACTGTTCTGTTTTGACAGATTCTGCCTTTTATTTCGCATTGCCCCTTTTGCTATGTTGGATGAATTTCTTTATTCCATTAATGTCCAGTAGCTTTGTGCAATGTCCATAAGTGTTAAGAATGATTATGTCACCTCTGAACATGTAAATTTTTATTATGCACTAACCCTCTAATGAGTTGTTTGAGTTTGGTGTGGAGGAAGTTTTCAAGGATCAAGAGAGGGAGATGATACAATATGATCAAGGAGAGTGAAAGCTCTAAGCTTGGGGATGCCCCGGTGGTTCACCCCTGCATATTTTAAGAAGACTCAAGCATCTAAGCTTGGGGATGCCCAAGGCATCCCCTTCTTTATCGACAACATTATCAAGTTCCTCCCCTGAAACTATATTTTTATTCCATCACATCTTATGTGCTTTGCTTGGAGCGTCGGTTTGTTTTTGTTTTTGTTTTTGTTTGAATAAAATGGATCCTAGCATTCATTGTGAGGGAGAGAGACACGCTCCGTCGTTTCATATGGACAAATATGTCCTTAGGCTTTACTCATAGTATTCATGGCGAAGGTTGAATCTTCTTCGTTAAATTGTTATATGGTTGGAATCGGGAAATGCTACATGTAGTAATTCTAAAATGTCTTGAATAATTTGATACTTGGCAATTGTTGTGCTCATGTTTAAGCTCTTGCATCATATACTTTGCACCTATTAATGAAGAAATACATAGAGCTTGCTAAAATTTGGTTTGCATAATTGGTCTTTCTAAAGTCTAGATAATTTCTAGTATTGAGTTTTGAACAACAAGGAAGACGGTGTAGAATCTTATAATGTTTACAATATGTCTTTTATGTGAGTTTTGCTGCACCGGTTCATCCTTGTGTTTGTTTCAAATAACCTTGCTATCCTAAACCTTGTATTGAGAGGAATACTTCTCGTGCATCCAAAATCCTTGAGCCAACCACTATGCCATTTGTGTCCACCATACCTACCTACTACATGGTATTTCTCCGCCATTCCAAAGTAAATTGCTTGAGTGCTACCTTTAAAATTTCCATTCTTTACCTTTGCAATATATATCTCATGGGACAAATAGCTTAAAAACTATTGTGGTATTGAATATGTACTTATGCACTTTATCTCTTATTAAGTTGTTTGTTGTGCGATAACCATGTTTCTGGGGACGCCATCAACTACTCTTTGTTGAATATCATGTGAGTTGCTATGCATGTCCGTCTTGTCTGAAGTAAGGGAGATTTACCACTCGTTTAATGGTTAGAGCATGCATAATGTTAGAGAAGAACATTGGACCGCTAACTAAAGCCATGAATCACGGTGGAAGTTTCAGTTTTGGACAAATATCCTCAATCTCATATGAGAACATTAATTGTTGCTACATGGTGATGCATTAAAGAGGAGTCTATTATCTGTTGTCTATGTTGTCCCGGTATGGATGTCTAAGTTGAGAATAATCAAAAGTGAGAAATCCAAATGCGAGCTTTCTCCTTAGACCTTTGTACAGGCGGCATAGAGGTACCCCTTTGTGACACTTGGTTAAAACATGTGTATTGCGATGATAATCCCGGTAATCCAAGCTAATTAGGACAAGGTGCGGGCACTATTAGTATACTATGCATGAGGCTTGCAACTTGTAAGATATAATTTACATAATACATATGCTTTATTACTACCGTTGACAAAATTGTTTCTTGTTTTCAAAACCAAAGCTCTAGCACAAATATAGCAATCAATGCTTCCCTCTGCGAAGGGCCTTTCTTTTACTTTTATGTTGAGTCAGTTCACCTATCTCTCTCCACCTCAAGAAGCAAATACTTGTGCGAACTGTGCATTGATTCCTCCATACTTGCATATTGCACTTGTTATATTACTTTACATTGACAATATCCATGAGATATACATGTTATAAGTTGAAAGCAACCGCTGAAACTCAATCTTCATTTGTGTTGTTTCAATACCTTTACTTTGATTTATTGCTTTATGAGTTAACTCTTATGCAAGACTTATTAATGCTTGTCTTGAAATACTATTCATGAAAAGTCTTTGCTTTATGATTCATTTGTTTACTCATGTCATTACCATTGTTTTGATCGCTGCATTCATTACATATGCTTACAATAGTATGATCAAGGTTATGATGGCATGTCACTCCAGAAATTATCTTTGTTATCGTTTACTCGCTCGGGACGAGCGAGAACTAAGCTTGGGGATGCTGATACGTCTCCGACGTATCGATAATTTCTTATGTTCCATGCCACATTATTGATGATATCTACATGTTTTATGCATACTTTATGTCATATTTATGCATTTTCCGACACTAACCTATTAACGAGATGCTGAAGAGTCAGTTGCTGTTTTCTGCTGTTTTTGGTTTCAGAAATCCTAGTAAGGAAATATTCTCGGAATTGGACGAAATCAACGCCCAGGGGCGTATTTCGCCACGAAGCTTCCAGAAGACCGAAGAGAAGACGAAGTGGGGCCACGGGGCGCCACCACACTAGGGAGGCGCGGCCCAGGGGGGGCCCGCGCGACCCTGTTGTGTGGGGCCCCCGTGACTCTCCCGACTCCGCCCTTCCGCCTACTTAAAGCCTCCGTCGCGAAACCCACAGTACCGAGAGCCACGATACGGAAAACCTTACTGAGACGCCGCCGCCGCCAATCCCATCTCGGGGGATTCAGGAGATCGCCTCCGGCACCCTGCCGGAGAGGGGAATCATCTCCCGGAGGTCTCTTCACCTCCATGATCGCCTCCGGAGTGATGAGTGAGTAGTTCACCCCTGGACTATGGGTCCATAGCAGTAGCTAGATGGTCGTCTTCTCCTTATGTGCTTCATTGTCGGATCTTGTGAGCTGCCTAACATGATCAAGATCATCTATCCGTAATGCTATATGTTGTGTTTGTCGGGATCCGATGGATAGAGAATACTATGTTACGTTGATTATCAATCTATTACCTAAGTGTTGTTTATGATCTTGCTTGCTCTCCGTTATTAGTAGAGGCTCTGGCCAAGTTTTTACTCTTAACTCCAAGAGGGAGTATTTATGCTCGATAGTGGGTTTATGCCTCCATTAAATGCAGGACGATGACGAGAAAGTTCTAAGGTTGTGGATGTGCTGTTGCCACTAGGGATAAAACATTGATGCTATGTCCGAGGATGTAGTTATTGATTACATTACGCACCATACTTAATGCAATTGTCTCGTTGTTTGCAACTTAATACTGGAAGGGGTTCGGATGATAACCTCGAAGGTGGACTTTTTAGGCATAGATGCATGCTCGGATAGCGGTCTATGTACTTTGTCGTAATGCCCAACTAAATCTCACTATACTTATCATATCATGTATGTGCATTGTCATTCCCTCTCTATTTGTCAATTGCCCGATCGTAATTTGTTCACCCAACATGCTATTTATCTTATGGGAGAGACACCTCTAGTGAACCGTGGACCCCGGTCCATTCTTTTACATTGAATACAATCTACTACAATACTTGTTCTACTCGTTTTCCGCAAACAATCATCATCCACACTATACATCTAATCCTTTGTTACGACAAGCCGGTGAGATTGACAACCTCACTGTTTCGTTGGGGCAAAGTACTTTGGTTGTGTTGTGCAGTTTCCACGTTGGCGCCGGAATCCCTGGTGTTGCGCCACACTACATCCCGCCGCCATCAACCTTCAACGTGCTTCTTGACTCCTACTGGTTCGATAAACCTTGGTTTCTTACTGAGGAAAAACTTACTGCTGTGCGCATCACACCTTCCTCTTGGGGTTCCCAACGAACGTGTGTATTACACGCCATCAAGCATATTTTCTGGCGCCGTTGCCGGGGAGATCAAGACACGCTGCAAGGGGAGTCTCCACAATCCAATCTCTTTACTTTGTTTTTGTCTTGCTTTATTTTATTTACTTTCTTGTTTGCTGCATTATATCAAAACACAAAAAAATTAGTTGCTAGTTTTACTTTATTTACTGTCTTGTTCTCCATATCAAAAACACAAAAAAATTAGTTACTTGCATTTATTTTATCTAGTTTGCTTTATTTACTACTGCTAAAATGGGTACTCCTGAAAATACTAAGTTGTGTGACTTCACAACCACAAATAATAATGATTTCTTATGCAAACCTATTGCTCCACCCGCTACTACAACGAGAATTCTTTGAAATTAAACCAGCTTTCTGAATCTTGTTATGAGAGAGCAATTTTCCGGGTGTTAGTTCCGATGATGCTGCTGCCCATCTTAATAATTTTGTTGAACTATGTGAAATGCAAAAGTATAAGGATGTAGATGGTGACATTATAAAATTAAAATTGTTTCCTTTCTCTTTAAGAGGAAGAGCTAAAGATTGGTTGCTATCTCCGCCGGATGACAAACACCATTAATTGTGTACGGCTACAAACACCATTAATTGTGTAGGGCTACAAGAGCACCTCAATGCCGGAGTTAACAAGCTCCACAACATTCGATGTTCATATTTAAATAACCTTAGAGTGCATGATAGACCATTGCAATTATACCGAGTACTAACATAGCATGCACACTGTCACCATCAGGCTATAAAAGAGGGAATAGATCGTATCAATACTATCATAGTAATAATTAACTTCATAATCTACAAGAGATTACAATCATAGCCTACGCCAAGTACTACATGATGCACACACTGTCACCATTACATCATGAAGGAGGAATAGAATACTTTAATAACATCACTAGAGTAGCACATAGATGATATTCAACTAGATCACAAAGCTCATGATCACATAAAGAGCACATAAGAGAGAGAGATGAACCACATAGCTACGGTACAGCCCTGTCAACACCCGGATTTTTAAGTCCGGATGCCTATTATGTCATACATCGCAATCCCAGGAAATTGTTGTTGCGAGGCATAATAGTTAAGTATCACAGTCATCATTCATTACAAACCATAATGTCTTACAACTTGGAATCACATGATCCATATTACACAAATAGTTGACCTAATGATCAACGAACAAACACAAGTTCATAGCGGAAGCGTAAGATACAAGGACTCTCTAGTCCACGAGCCAACGCTTGACGTTAGAAGCTCCTAGTTGTGGTAGACGTCCTGCTGATCGTCATCCTCGTACTGCTGCTCGGCTTCATATTCTGGCCATTTGAATAGCCAGGGACAAAGCCGTGAGTACTTTAAGTACTCGCAATCTAATACTAAAGTAAGTACTAACATTACTATGGAAAGTGTTCTAAGCTCTAAGTTTATTTGCATAAAGCCAATTTTATTTGATAAACATTTTAGTAAACAACTCCTCATGTGCTAACTAACTCAAGTGGGAACATTAGTGTCATTCCCACAACTCAGTTGTGATTCAAATTCAAAGTCACCGTTCAAGTTCAAAAACCACCAGTCACATAGATATAAATTCTGATGACGGAAACAGAATGGCATTTCCAATTGTCCATATCCGCGGACGCGGCTATTCGAATAGTTCTACACTCTGCAGAGGTCGCACACTTGTGCCACAACATTTGATTTCATCCGTCAGGGATAAAATCCCGAATAATCGTAACTCAGTACGCGGATCATCAACCAATAACCTTTCACTTACACACCCTAGTATAGGCACCTCTCCCCATGAGCTTGGCCTCCCGGTGAAAACCAACTGTTAACCCGGGAACTGCACAGGGCTTGGGCCGGACATTCACCTCGTTTCACGTCATTTCTCATCATTTCTTTTGTTGTAGAGGCAGCCTCCAGCCCTAACCCCGATGACGCTTGTTTAGAGGGAACCCATACTAAGATACATAAATTTCCAGCTAAGCCTTACCCATAATCAGGTATTGTGGGGGTACTTAATATTGGTAAGGTATCGCATCCAACTCAATCATCAGTTTTTAGCTGAAAACACCAAGTCAATTTCAGTGTCATATTCACCTTCAAAATCTTTCAATGGAGATGACTCATCATTCCAAGGTTTTCAACCATCATCAATTCATAAACACATGTTCCCATCTAGAGTAGTCATTTTTAAATTTAGCACTAGCAACTATTTATGAGGGGTGCTAAGTATTTGCTTTGCTTCTAGGCTAAGTTTGATACTCTTGTACTAACTCAATACTAACCAAGTAAATCATAAATCAAAAAGTACTTTGATAAAACAAAAGTAAATAAAGCTTGTAAAGTAAAACTGGGAAATAGGATCATAAGCATAAAGTAAAAATGGGGTAATGCTTTGCTCATGGTGAGCTTTGCACTTTGCAAGAGTATTATCTTGCCTTGGTTGGGAAACTGGTCAAAGTGGTCTTCTTCTTCTTGGAAGTAGACCTCCTCCTCCTCCTGGTACTCCTCGGTACTAGCGTCTAAAATACGAATACGGAGTACACAATCATCACACCAAACTAATTTACTAAACTAGGCACAAACATGGTTCACACACTCAAACTAGCATCACATATTACTATTATGTTGGTGGATGTGTTTTTTCTTATTAATTAAGAAAAATAATTTCCTCTCATACTAGTCTTAAATGTTACTTTGAATTATTCAGAGAAATAATTTCCTCTCATTATCTTATTAAGATTTAATTTCTCTTATGCATAATATGTGACCTAGGTTGACCCAAGTCAACCTCTTCACACTTATCATTTTGAGAAAATGATTTAAATGAGGTGAGCACCTCATACCATTTAATTCTAGCATATCTAAGATTTAATATCACCAACAATTCCTATGAGACCTAAATGGCCAGAGTCTCTACTTCATTTGGAATTGGTGGTGAGAAGATTTAAATGAGAGAAACTCTCTCATAATATTTCTTAATAGTTTTGGACAATATCTTTTACTAGAAATAGCCATAAAGTCATTTCAATCAACTAAACCATGATCATTCAAAGTAAGCATGGAATATTTTTGTAGAAACAATTAGTATAAGTGAAATGTGAATTATTGGAGGTGGAATTAACTGAAAAGCATTTATGGTTGATTTTTAAGAATTATTATAAGGCAGAAAAGTCCCTGCTTTGTTTATTTTGTCATTTTAATTCTACAATAGATCTAGGGTTCTATCCAGTGGCATGGTGTAGATAATTTCCTAAGGTTTCCAAAAATATAAAGTTTGTAAAATTTGGCCCAGTAGATTTGTCCCTATTGAATTTCAAAGTTTGCATCAGATTAGGGTATTTTTCTATTTTCCAATTTTGAATTCAAACCGTGGGCTCGCGCGGGAAATAGCTGGGCTGCAGAGAGAAAGAGAGTTGGGCCGGCCCAGTACTGCGTCCAGCGCAGCGGGCCGCCTGACAGCGGGTCCCACGGGTCAGCGGGACTTAACCGCCTAAACGGTACGCGCCGTTCTGTGCCGTAGGATTAGGCGAGGATCGGACGGACGACAGGGGTCGTCGTCTCCGGCGAGAGATGGCCACGGGCGCGACGGCGGTGGGGGTCGGGGACTCACCGGCGGCGTGGCGATGGTCGGAGAGGGGTTGCGGAGAGATTGTCGATGAAGGTGAAGCAGATGGAAGCAGTTGCGATGCCGGAGGTGCACTGCAACGGCGGCGGCCTTCTCAGCACCTCCGCGGGCAGCGAGCTTCAAATTCCGGCGATGCAGTGGCTAATGTGGCGAAGAGAGTGTCTGGGGAGGGTCAGTGGTGGGAGAGAAGAGTGCTGGTGTGGTGGATTTGAGACGGGAGGGGCTCCTTTTATAGCGGCGAGGCAGTGCCGCGGGTCTGAGGTGAGGTCAGCCATGGCGTCGGCGGTAGGGTGGCGCAGGGGTACTGGCGATGACGCTCGCTTGCAGGCGATGTCCTGGCGATGCTGTAGCGCGTGATTGCGGGGAAAACGGGGCACGGATGAGATGGTGAGCTTGATGGGAGCTTTCAGGTTCATGGCGGGTCGCGTCGACGGTGACGCCGGCCACAGCTCTCCTGCGGTCCAACGGGCATGTCTGCGAGTCTCCTGGTGGTCTGGCGCGACGACTGGCGAGCGGAGCAGGCAAGTGGAGGCGTGGAGCGTCGGGGCGACGTCAGTCCTGGCGTGCCCGTGACGTTCGCCGTGCGCGCTCTGGCGTGCGCGTGCGCGTCACTGGCACGTCTGGGCGCGACTCGTCCAGCACATTGTGCTACGATTTTTCGTCGAGGCTTGGGTCTGGCGTGATCAGCAGAGTGAGGGTGGTCTAATGGACACGGTGGTGCGGTGCTGAAGTGAGAGGGGAGAGAGATGGCATGGTGTGGTCATGCCATGCCACGGCATGGCCATGCCATGGTCAAGGTCAGCAAGTGGAGGGCTTGGCAAGTCTGGGCACTGGTGCTGAGGGGTGAAGGGAGTTCCCAGGGCTGCAGAGAGGGCAAGGTTGGACCAAGTCCTCTCCAAATTTTCAGTATGGGCACTTGTTTAATCCCTGCCTGCAAGGTGTTTGGTTAAATGCCCGAAAGAAAATAATTTTTGAATTTTGCAAATCTTTTTGGTGGGTTGCAATCATATATTAAATGGAGCATTTTGGTGGTGGTGGTGGTCAAAATAGAATTGAGATGCAAAATCACATTTTGCATATGATCTTGCATATGTGAGTTTGTTCCAACTTTGCTTGCTTCTCATTTGAAATTGGTGATGAATTTGGGGTGGTGGCTTTGGGCAAAGTTGAAGTGCTTGATGTTGTCTTGGATGAGGTGAAAAGGTTTGACCAAGTGTAGAAGTGAAAAGTAAAAAATCCAGGGGCTCAAAGTGGGCATCAGGGTAAAAATGGCACATGTGACCATAATCACATGTGAGCTCCATTTTGATTCAAATTTGATTTGAATTGAGTTGGCTTGATTTCAAAGGTGTTAACAAGTGTTTAGTAACCATTTACAAGTGATGGTGCAAACCAATTTGGCCTAGATCAAAGATTTGTAAAAATGGCATAGGCCTTATGTGAGGGTGAAGTGGATTTTTAGAATTTCTTTTCTATTTCATTTTTATTTGACTTTTGGTTGATCAAGGGATCATTGCTAGGTTTTTAGAATGGGAGTAACACCTAAACAAGCATCATGGCAAAGGCACACTCAAATAAATTAAAAAGGTGAGCTAATATGCATAGTCCTATATGATGAGAAAAAAGTTTTTGTTGGCTCCAAATTTTGGATTCTTGAATTCTCTCTCTTGTTTATTTTATTGAAACTTGGGATGTTACAAGCCCTTAGCCTCGGGGGAGAACTACTCCCTCCTCATCATAGGAGACAACAGCGTCGATGAAGATGGCGGTGGTGTCGATGGAGATGCCTTCCGGGGGCACTTCCCCATCCCGGTGGCGTGCCGGAACAGAGACTTCTGTCCCCCAGATCTTGGCTTCGCGATGGCGGCGGCTCTGGAAGGTTTCTCGTACCGTGGCTTATTCTTCCCGAAGTTTTAGGTCAAGACGGCTTAAATAGGCGAAGAGTCGGAGTCGGAAGGGGTCTAGAGGCTCCACACAACAGGGGGGCGCGCCCCCCCTTTGGGCCGCGCCGCCACCATGTGTGGTGGCCCTGGGCCTCCCCTCTGGTCCATCTTCGGTGTTCTGGAAGCTTCGTGGAAATATAAGATACTGGGCGTTGATTTCGTCCAATTCCGAGAATATTTCCTTACTAGGATTTCTGAAACCAAAAACAGCAGAAAACAGGAACTGACACTTCGGCATCTCGTCAATAGGTTAGTTCCGGAAAATGCATAAATATGACATATAATGTGTATAAAACATGTGAGCATCATCATAAAATTAGCATGGAACGTAAGAAATTATAGATACGTTTGAGACGTATCAAGCATCCCCAAGCTTAGTTCCTACTCGCCCTCGAGTAGGTAAACGATAACAAGGATAATTTCTGAAGTGACATGCTATCATAATCTCGATCAATACTATTGTAAAGCATATGAGATGAATGCAGCGATTCGAAGCAATGGTAAACACAATGAGTAAACAACTGAATCATATAGCAAAGACTTTTCATGAATAATACTTTCAAGACAAGCATCAATAAGACTTGCATAAGAGTTACTCATAAAGCAATAAATTCTTAGTAGAAGGCATTGAAGCAACACAAAGGATGATTAAGTTTCAGCGGTTGCTTTCAACTTCAACATATTTATCTCATGGATAATTGTCAACACAAAGTAATATAACAAGTGCAATAGGTAAACCTGTAAGAATCAATGCACGCAGTTCACACAAGTGTTTGCTTCTAAGATAGAAGGAAGTAGGTAAACTGACTCAACAATAAAGTAAAAGAATGTCCCTTCGCAGAGGGAAGCATGGATTACTATTTTTGTGCTAGAGCTTTTCATTTTGAAAACATAGAAACAATTTTGTCAACTGTAGTAATAAATCATATGTGTTATGTATAAGACATCCTATAAGTTGCAAGCCTCATGCATAGATTACCAATAGTGCTCGCACCTTGTCCTAATTAGCTTGGATTATCATTGCATAGCATATGTTTCAACCAAGTGTCACAAAGGGGTACCTCTATGCCGCCTTGTACAAAGGTCTAAGGAGAAAGCTCGCATTGGATTTCTCGCTTTTGATTATTCTCAACTTAGACATCCATACCGGGACATCATAGACAATAGATAATGGACTCCTCTTTAATGCATAAGCATTCAACAACAGATAATATTCTCATAAGAGATTGAGGATTAATTGTCCAAACTGAAACTTCCACCATGAATCATGGCTTTAGTTAGAGGCCCAATGTTCTTCTCTAACAATATGCATACTCAAACCATTTGATCATGAAAATCTCCCTTACTTCAGACAAGACGAACATGCATAGCAACTCACATGATATTCAACAAAGGTGTAAAGTTGATGGCGTCCGCAGAAGCATGGTTACCACTCAACAAGCAACTTATTAAGAAATAAGACACATAAGTACATATTCTTCACCACAATAGTTTTTAAGGCTATTTTTACCATGAGCTATATATTGCAAAGACAAAGGATAGAATTTTAAAGGTAGCACTCAAGTAATGTACTTTGGAATGGCAGAGAAATACCATGTAGTAGGTAGGTATGGTGGACACAAATGGCATAGTTTTGGCTCAAGGATTTGGATGCACGAGAAGAATTTCTCTCAATACAAGGCTAGGCTAGCAAGGTTGTTTGAAGCAAACTCAAGTATAAAAGGTGCAGCAAAGCTCACATATGAACATATTGTAAGTATTATAAGACTTTACATCGTCTCCTTGTTGTTCAAACACCTTAACCAGAAAATATCTAGACTCTAGAAAAACCAATCATGCAAACCAAATTTTAACAAGCTCTATGTAGTTCTTCATTAATAGGTGCAAAGTACATGATGCAAGAGCTTAAACATGATCTATATGAGCACAACAATTGCCAAGTATCAAATTATTCAAGACATTATACCAATTACCACATGCAGCATTTTCTGTTTCCAACCATATAACAATGAACGAAGCAGCTTCAACCTTCGCCATGAACATTAAGAATAAAGCGAAGAACACAAGTGTTCAAATGAAAAAGCGGAGCGTGTATCTCTCCCAAACAAGGTATGATCCAATTTATTCAGAGAACTAAGATAACAAAACGAAAATAAAAGCACACAGACGCTCCAAGTAAAGTACATAAGATGTGACGGAATAAAAATATAGTTTCACTAGAGGTGACCTGATAAGTTGTCGATGAAGAAGGGGATGCCTTGGGCATCCCCAAGCTTAGATGCTTGAGTCTTCTTGAAATATGCAGGGATGAACCACGGGGGCATCCCCAAGCTTAGACTTTTCACTCTTCTTGGTCATATTGTATCATCCTCCTCTCTTGACCCTTGAAAACTTCCTCCACACCAAACTCAAAACAAACTCATTAGAGGGTTAGTGCATAATCAAAAATTCACATGTTCAGAGGTGACACAATCATTCTTAACACTTCTGGACATTGCACAAAGCTACTGGAAGTTAATAGAACAAAGAAATCCATTCAACACAGCAAAAGAGGCAATGTGAAATAAAAGGCAGAATCTGTCAAAACAGAACAGTCCGTAAAGACGAATTTTTTTGAGGCACTTAACTTGCTCAGATGAAAAAGCTCAAATTGAATGAAAGTTGCATACATATCTGAGGATCTCGCACGTAAATTGGAAGATTTTTCTGAGCTACCTACAGAGAACCCTTCCCAAATTCGTGACAGCAAGAAATCTGTTTCTGCGCAGCAATCCAAATCTAGTATCATCCTTACTATCAAATACTTTACTTGGCACAACAATGCAATAAAATAAAGATAAAAAGAGGTTGCTACAGTATTAACAACCTCCAAGACTCAAATATAAAACAAAATTGATGTAGTAAAATAAAGACATGGGTTATCTCCCAAGAAGTGCTTTCTTTATAGCCATTAAGATGGGCTCAGCAATTTTAATGATGCACTCTCAAGAAATAGTAGTTGAAGCAAAAGAGAGCATCAAGAAGCAAATTCAAAACAAATTTAAGCCTAACCCACTTCCTATGGAAGGGAATCTTGTAAATAAACAAGTCATGTAGGCATAATGCAACAAGCATAGGAAAACTAGACAAGCGCAACTTCAAGATTTTCAGCATATAGAGAGGTGTTTTAGTAACATGAAAACTTATACAACCATATTTTCCTCTCTCATAAAGATTTTCAGTAGCATCATGAACAAACTCAACAATATAACTATCAAATGAAACATTCTTATCATGAGCTATATGCATAAAATTATTACTCTCCACATAAGCATGATCAATTTATTAGTTGTAGTGGGAGCAAATTCAACAAAGTAGCTATCATTATTATTCTCATCAAGTGTAGGAGGCATAGTTTAATCATAATAAAATTTACTCTCCATAGTAGGTGGCACCAAAAGACAACTATCATTATAATCATCATAAATGGGAGGCAAAGTATCATCAAAGTAAATTTTCTCCTCAAAACTTGGGGGACTAAAAATATCATGCTCATCAAAACCAGCTTCCCCAAGCTTAGAACTTTCTATATCATTAGCAACAATGGTGTTCAAAGCGTTCATACTAATATCATTGCTACTAGCATGCAAATAAGATTCCATAGGTTTTTTAATTTTCGCATCAAATAATCCATGTCTTAACTCAGGAAATAGAATAAGAAGCTCATTGTTATTTTCCATTATGCCTAACTAGTGAAAACAAGAAACAAAAAGATGCAATTGCAGGATCTAAAGGAAATAGCTTCGAGCACTCACACACCGGCAACAATGTTAGGAAATAGCTTAGTAGTCGGAGGATGTGAATATCTTTTACCTTACCTCCCCGGCAACGGTGCCAGAAAATAGCTTGATGTCTATGCACGCTTCTATTCCTGTAGACAGTGTTGGGCCTCCAAGAGCAGAGGTTTGTAGAACAACAGCAAGTTTCCCTTAAGTGAATCACCCAAGGTTTATTGAACTCAGGGAGGTAGAGGACAAAGATATCCCTCTCAAGCAACCCTGCAATCACGATACAAGAAGTCTCTTGTGTACCCAACACACCTAATACACTTGTCAGACGTATAGGTGCACTAGTTCGGCGAAGAGATAGTAAAACACAGGTGATATAGATGGTGGTAATATTGCAGGAAGTAAAGGTGCAGTAAACGAACATGTAGCAGAACAGTAAATAAACGGTGCCAGAAAATAGCTTGCTGGCGTGGGAGGCAATTCTCTGTGGTGTAAACAAGGCCTAGGGATCATACTTTCACTAGTGGACACTCTCAACATTGATCACATAATAAAACCACTCTACACTCTCTTGTTAGATGACAAACACCATTAATTGTGTAGGGCTACAAGAGCACCTCAATGCCGGAGTTAACAAGCTCCACAACATTCGATGTTCATATTTAAATAACCTTAGAGTGCATGATAGACCATTGCAATTATACCGAGTACTAACATAGCATGCACACTCGTCACCATCGAGGCTATGAAAGGGGGAATAGATCGCATCAATACTATCATAGTAATAATTAACTTCATAATCTACAAGAGATTACAATCATAACCTACGCCAAGTACTACATGATGCACACACTGTCACCATTACATCATGAAGGAGGAATAGAATACTTTAATAACATCACTAGAGTAGCACACATAGATTATATTCAACTAGATCACAAAGCTCATGATCACATAAAGATCACATAAGAGAGAGATATGAACCACATAGCTATGGTACAGGCCTTAGCCTCGGGGGATAACTACTCCCTCCTCATCATAGGAGACAGCAGCGTCGATGAAGATGGCGGTGGTGTCGATGGAGATGCCTTCCGGGGGCACTTCCCCGTCCCGACGGCGTGCCGGAACAGAGACTTCTATCCCCCAGATCTTGGCTTCGCGATGGCGGCGGCTCTGGAAGGTTTCTCGTACCGTGGCTTATTCTTCCCGAAGTTTTAGGTCAGGACAGCTTAAATAGGCGAAGAGTCGGAGTCGGAAGGGGTCTGGAGGCTCCACACAACAGGGGGGTGCGCCCCCCTTTGGGCCGCGCCGCCACCATGTGTGGTGGCCCTGGGACTCCACTCTGGTCCATCTTCGGTGTTCTGGAAGCTTCGTGGAAATATAAGATACTGGGCGTTGATTTCGTCCAATTCCGAGAATATTTCCTTACTAGGATTTCTGAAACCAAAAACAGCAGTAAAACGGAACCGGCACTTCGGCATCTCGTCAATAGGTTAGTTCCGGAAAATGCATAAATATGACATATAATGTGTATAAAACATGTGAGTATCATCATAAAAGTAGCATGGAACATAAGAAATTATAGATACGTTTGAGACGTATCATGACTCAAAGCAATGGTCTATAGTTTGCTAACAAATAGGTAATGACTAAACAACTGAATCATGTAGCAAAAACTTTTCATGAATAGTACTTTCAAGACAAGCATCAAAAAGTCTTGCATAGGAGTTAACTCATAAAGCAATAGATTCTTAATAAGAGGTTTTGAAGCAACACAAAGGAAGATTTAAGTTTCAGCAATTGCTTCCAACTTTCAACATGTATATCTCATGGATAATTGTCAACACAAAGTAATATGATGAGTTCCATAAGCAAGCATGTAAGAATCAATGCATACAGTTGACACAAGTGTTTGCTTCTAAGATAGAAAGAACTAGGTAAACTGACTCAACATAAAGTAAAAGAAAGGCCCTTCGCAGAGGGAAGCGAGGATTAAATCATGTGCTAGAGCTTTTCAAGTTTTGAAATCATATAGAGAGCATAAAAATAAAGTTTTGAGAGGTGTTTGTTGTTGTCAACGAATGGTAGTGGGCACTCTAACCCCTTGTCAAACAGACTTTCAAAGAGCGGCTCCCATGAAGGACGTTATCTCTACCAGCAAGGTAGATCATCCCTCTTCTCTTTTGTTTACACATGTACTTTAGTTTTATTTATGGATGACACTCCTCCCAACCTTTTTTATTTCACAAGCCATGGCTAACCGAATCCTCGGGTGCCTTCCAACATTTCACATACCATGGAGGAGTGTCTATTTGCAAAATTAAGTTGCTTACTGATGAATCAGGGCAAAACATGTGAAGAGAATTATTAATGAAAGTTAATTAATTGGGGCTGGGAACCCCGTTGCCAGCTCTTTTTGCAAAATTATTGGATAAGCGGATGTGCCACTAGTCCATTGGTGAAAGTCCGCCCAACAAGACTGAAAGATAAAACACCACATACTTCCTTATGAGCTATAAAACATTGACACAAATAAGGAGTAATAAAGTTTTGAATTGTTTAAAGGTAGCACATGAAGTATTTACTTGGATGGCAGAAAAATGCCACATAGTAGGTAGTTATGGTGGACACAAATGGCATAAATTTTGGCTCAAGGTTTTGGATGCACGAGAAGCATTCCCTCTCAGTACAAGGCTTTGGCTAGCAAGGTTGTTTGAAGCAAACACAAGTATAAACCGGTACATCAAAACTTACATAAGAACATATTGCAAGCATTATAAGACTCTACACTGTCTTCCTTGTTGCTCAAACACTTTTACCAGAAAATATCTAGACCTTAGAGAGACCAATCATGCAAACCAAATTTCGACAAGCTCTACGGTAGTTCTCCACTAATAGGTTTAAACTACATGATGCAAGAGCTTAAACATGATCTACTTGAGAGCTCAAAACAATTGCCAAGTATCAAATTATTCAAGACAATATACCAATTACCACATGGAGCATTTTCTGTTTCCAACCAAATAGCAATAAATGTAGCGGCTTCCAGCTTTTGCCATGAACATTAAAAGTAAAACGAAGAACACCAGTGTTCAAATGAAAAAGCGGAGCGTGTCTATCTCCCACACAAGCATGTTAGGATCCGATTTATTCAGAGAACTAAGATAACAAAACAAAAATAAAAGCACACAGACGCTCCAAGTAAAGCACATAAGATGTGACAGAATTAAAATATAGTTTCACTAGAGGTGACCTGATAAGTTATTGATGAAGAAGGGGATGCCTTGGGCATCCCATGCTTAGACGCTTGAGTCTTCTTGAAATATGCAGGGATGAACCACGGGGGCATCGCCAAGCTTAGACTTTTCACTCTTCTTGATCATATTATATCATCCTCCTCTCTTGATCCTTGAAAACTTCCTTCACACCAAACTCAAAGCAATCTCATTAGAGGGTTAGTGCATAATCAAAAATTCACATGTTCAGCAATGACACAATCATTTCCAACACTTCTGGACATTACCCAAGGTTACTGAAATTTAATGGAGCAAATAAACCCGCTCAAACACAGTAAAAGAGGCAATGCGAAATAAAAGGCAGAATCTGTCAAAACAGAACATTCCGTAAAGACGAATTTTTTCGAGGCACTTAAAATGCTCAGATGGAAAAGCTCCAGTTGAATGAAAGTTGCGTACATATCTGAGGATTACTCATGAATTTTTTCAAGATTTTTTAGATTTTTCTACAGAGACAACAACTCAAATTCGTGACAGCTAAAAATCTGTTCCTGCGCAGAAATCCAAATCTAGTATCAACTTTCTATCAAAGACTTTACTTGGCACAAAAACGAAATAAACATGATAAGGAGAGGTTGCTACAGTAGTAAGAACTTCCAAGACACAACTCCAAGACACAACAAAACATTAGAAAAATAAAAACATGGGTTATCTCCCAAGAAGTGCTTTCTTTATAGCCATTAAGATGGGCTCAGTAATTTTAATGATGCTCTCGCAGGAAATAAGAGTTGAAGCAAAAGAGAGCATCAAAAGCAAATAAGAAACACTTTTAAGTATAACCCACTTCCTATGAAAAGGAATCTTGTAAATAAACTAATTATTGAAGCATGAAGCTACTATCATAGAAAGACAAAGCAAGTGCAACTTCAAAATTTTCAACAAAAAGAGAGGTGACTTAATATTATTGAGATATATAAAACCATGTCTCCCTCTCTCATAATAATTGATAAACTCAACAATATAGCTATCACATAAAGCATTCTTATCATGATCCACATGCATAAAAGTATCATTACTCTCCACACAAGCATAATAAATTTTATTAGTAATAGTGGGAGTAAAACTATCACATCCATCATTATAATCATCATAAATTGGAGGCATAGAATAATCATAATGAATTTTATCTTCAATAGTAGATGGACTGAAAATATCACAATCACCATAACGAACTTGAATATGATAGACAAGTTGTATATTAGATAGATGGTTTTGGGTAATCCCTCCATAACTATGACAAGTTTCATGAGGATGACTGTAATTATAACCTATGTCATATTATTCTTTATAATAATTGTCAAAGATTGGAGGCATAGTGTCATCATAAGAAATAGAATAGTTATCTTCCAAAGTGTGTTCATCTGTAAACATACCATCATTGTTACTAGAAGGAGATGTATCAAACATATAATCATCAGTAGCAAAAGGATTTTCAAACACCTCATCCCCAAGCTTAGAGCTTTCTATATCATCATGGGAAGAAACATGGATAGTACTAATACTATGTCAATTATTAACATCATCATTTTCAGAATTAGTGTCCCAGAGATCTTCAATATCAAAAGAAGTGTGCTTTTCCCAATCATGATCACTAATATAAATAAAAGGCATAGGTTCATCATCAAGTGCAGAATCATCGAATTCAGAATTATAAGTATCAATTGTAATAGGATCAACAAGTTTGGGAGAAGATACCGTTTCCTCTCTCCTTTTACTCCTCTTCTTCTTCTTCTTCGTTCCCTTCTTCTTCTTCTTCTTTTCCTCTTTAGGAGGGAGAGGCTTGAAAGGAAGCTTCTCCACATAAGCTGGTTTATTATTAGAAACAATAGAAGAAATTTGGGACGATACCTCTCTTTCATTAATAAGAACAAAACACATATTAGTTTTGTCATATTTTGGTAAAGTCCCATCCTTTATAGCACTTTGTATGTAGGTGTTGGCATGGCAATTATTTACACAATAGAGATAACATCCATGCAACACACTATTCATATCAAGATCACTCATATCTAACAAAGAAATTTTTCTTGATAACTCTTCACACCCCAAAAATAAAGTAAGTTCATCATGCTGGTTAGAAGTGATCATGTTATCACAATATAGACTTGAAGTACTCATTAAATTCGAAATGCTATCATCATGACCAGAACATTGAAAATTAAAATGACCCACTTCATAGAAAAGTTCACAAATAAAAGGATGGAGGTCACAAACTTTTTCACCAAGATCTTTTAGAGCCTTGTACCACATTCTAGTTTTTTCATTCATATGATGGATACAGTATTCATCTTCGATTTGATTAATTCCACAAGGTCTATGCATTCCACAAAATTTAACATGCTTATAAGAAATAGTATTTTCAGAAGTTTGGGCATGTTTATTGCAATCATTAACAACAATTTCATTTTCCATGCAAGTGTCTTTGAAAGGTTCATGATACACGTCCCAATTTTCTTTAGGAACATTAATATGAGAAGCAAAGGTTCTACAACGATCAACAATAATTTGAGAATCAAGACCATAATTATCACTAAGCTTTTGAAAACCAGCAGTTTCAATGAAAGACTTAATGCATTCATATTCATAGTTTATACCTGATTCTTTACCTTTGTCGTTATCCCAATCTTCAGTATTGCTTTGAATTCTTTCAAGAAGATCCCATCTAGCTTCAACCTCCTTTCTTGTGAAAGATCCCTCCAAACAGGCATCTAGATAGTCCTTGTGGTGTCCTGAAAACCTTGCATAAAAATTATTAATAATAACATTACGGGGGAGCTCATGAATGGGACATTTGAGCATTAGTGACTTCAATCTCCCCCGTGCTTGGGAAATACTCTCTCCATCACGAGGATAAAAGTTATAAATGTAATTCCTATCAACATGCACTTCATGAGGAGGATAAAATTTAGAATAAAAGAGAGGTACAATTTCCTCCCAGTCAATAGATCGACCATTCTTCAGCATCTTATACCATTCCGCAGCTCTGCCCTTCAGAGATATAGAGAATAGCTTCCTCTTGACTTGGTCCTTTGAAATACCTGCACTCTCGAACAACTCGCATAATTCATGTATAAAGAGTAAATGATCACTAGGATGGACAATCCATCTCCAAAATAGCAATTGTTCATAGCAAGTTTAACAATTTTCATAGGTATCTTGAAAGGAATACTTTCAGTAGGTGGATTTAAAATATCACAAGCATCATTAGATTTATCGCATATGGGAGATAAAGTATTATCAGAGCAAATTTTCTCCCCTACTGCTGGGAAGCTAAAAAGATCATAAAAACTAGCTTCCCCAAGCTTAGACTTTTCCATAGCATTAGCGATAATTGCGTTCATACTAATAACATTCCTACTAGCATGCAAATAAGGTTCCATAGGTTTTTTAATTTTCGCATCAAACAATTCATGTCTTAACTCAGGAAAAAGATTAAAAAGCTCACTAATTTTTTTGTTGTTTTCCATTATGCCTAACTAGTGAAAAATAAAAACAAGAAACAAAAAGTTGCAATTGCAGAATCTAAAGGAAATAACTCGAGCACTCACACACCGACAACAGTGCTAGGAAATAGCTTAGTAGTCGGAGGATGGGAATACCTTTTACCTTACCTCCCCGGCAACAGCGCCAGAAAATAGCTTGATGTCTACGCACGCTTCTATTCCTGTAGACAGTGTTGGGCCTTCAAGAGCAGTGGTTTGTAGAACAGCAACAAATTTTCCCTTAAGTGAATCACCCAAGGTTTATTGAACTCAGGGAGGTAGAGGTCAAAGATATCCCTCTCAAGCAACCCTGCAATTAAGATACAAGAAGTCTCTTGTGTCCCCAACACACCTAATACACTTGTCAGATGTATATGTGCACTAGTTCGGCGAAGAGATAGTGAAATACAAGTAATATGGATGATTATAAGTAGTAATTGCAATCTGAAATAAAATGGCAGCAAGCGAACATGTAGCAGAACTTGTTGGAAACGGTGTTTCAATGCTTAGAAATAAGGCCTAGGGATCATACTTTCACTAGTGGACACTCTCAACAATGATCACATAATTGAGTAAATAAATGCTACCCTCAAACACTCTCTTGTTGGATAACAAACACCATTCATTGTGTAGGGCTGCAAAAGCACACCTCAAGACGGAGTAAACAAGCTCCACAACGTCATAAAGGAATTACACACGATGCGCACACTATCACCATCACACCGTGGAGAGTGACTCCGGAGTTCATATTAAAGTAACCTCTAGAGTACATAATAGACAAGAGTAACATCTACATATTCAACTAGATTACAAAGCTCATGATCACATAAAGATCACACCATGGGAGAGAGAGATGAACCACATAGCTACCGGTAGAGCCCTCAGCCTCGGGGGAGAACTACTCCCTCCTCATCATGGAAGACAGCAACGACAATGAAGATGGCGATGGAGTCGATGGAGATGGATTCCGGGGGCACTTCCCCGTCCCAGCGGCGTGCCAGAACAGAGATTCTGTCCCCCGAAACTTGTCTTCACGATGGCGGCGGCTACGTAACTTTTCGTGGAGGAAGACCGGTGCCCCTAGGATTTTTACTTCTGGGAGAATATATAGGCGGAAGGGCGGCGTCGAGGGAGCCAGGGGGCTCCCTCCCCATATGTCGGCGCGGCAGAGGGGTGGGTCGCGCCCCCTATGGTGTGGGGGCCCCTTGGCCCCCCTCTGGCCCTTCTATGGCTCTCTGGGTCCGCCTCGGCAAAATATTGACTTCTTTCTTCATGGGGTCCAATTCCGAGAATATTTCCTGTGTAGAATTTCTGAAACCAAAAACAGCAGAAAACAGGAACTGGCGCTTCGGCATCTTGTTAATAGGTTAGTCCCGGAAATGCATTAAAATGATATAAAATATGAGCAAAACATGTAGGTATTGTCATAAAATTAACATGGAACATAAGAAATTATAGATACGTTGGAGACGTATCAGTTATGTTTGCAGAGTATAGAACTGTTATTTTATGCGCTCTCTCACCTTCTTTGATTAGACAAATGTAGTAGAGTGTCTCTATAGGTTTTTAGTGCTTGCGCGCTTCCGCTTAACCCCACCATATTTCCTATGACGTTCCTTTTGCGTCCTCTAAGTCCTCTGCGTGCCTCTAGTACAAAGGACGACTGGTTGACGAATGCTTATACGTCTTGAAGTCTTGTTAAGTACGAACCCGTACTTATTGCTGCTTCTACGGGATATAACCGGGCAGGTATGAAGATATGTTCGATGAAGACGACGTTAGCAAGGTTACCTTTCCGGCTTGGCCTGGGCAGGATTATGGACGCCATCGTTTATCTTCAGGACTCTTAGTCCAATTTGTATCTTGTCCGTACTCGGACGTATTTGATCTTCTGTATGATTTGGATCTTTGTATTGTATCTATTTGCGTCTTGACTCGTTGGAGTTGTTGTTGTAATATATGTTTCTTGTGGGCTCTATTGTAATCCTGTTGTAATGTTACCGCTCATGTTAATTCCTCCGGCATCACGTGTGTGATCCGTCGCGCACGTCGTGTCAGAGGGCGTCTTAGAATCGATATCGTGCAGATTTCAGCGGATTCGCTAGGATCCTCATGGTACCGGTTCCGGGGCGTAACAAGTTGGTATCAGAGCCTCAGGTTGATACCCCACTAGTCTAGCCACTAGGATAACCTTGCCAACGGACGTTGTTGTGTAGACTGTCAAAACCTATTTTCTGAACTCGTTGGATAGTTCTGATTAGCTCTGATTTTTCTCCTTACCTCTATTCTTTCTCATCTTATCTATGCGAGTTTTGAGTCTTCTCTCTTATTTGTGTTCTCCGAGTCTTAGGTTTCGACGTGGGTGGACGATCTTTGCCCCTCACCTGTTAGGACTGATCTTCGGAGGATATCGATGATAGAGCGTCATCAACAGCGGAAAAACGATTTCTTGTTAGTGGTGTCGCCGATCTACGTGGAGCAAGAATTCTTGTTAGTGGTGTCGAGAAAATTAACACTTCGCCAGAAGAAGGTTCCACGCCAAGGTCGGGTGTTTGTCAACATGGTACAAGAAGATCCGATAGTTTAACCAACTCCCTCTTAGGTTGACATGGAACCTCGGGGCGAGGTTCCTTGTTAGTGGTGTCGATTGTAACGACCTGGAAAACCCCTATATTAAAGTTTTCACCGCTGCTTGTTTTCCGTGTCGTTCCAAGTCATATGCATCATGCATCATATCATTCACAAGATTTTACCAAATGAAAATTATTTTTTAACTAAAAACTATTTGTGGTTTCCCCTCTCATATGGTTTCTATATGTAAACCCTCCCTAGTGTCTATTCTTATTTATCAAAATCCCAAACCAAATAGTTGGAAAAATAAAATTTGTAAAGAATTTTCAAATCCAAATACAAGGTTTAGTTTTTGAAACGTTGCAGTATCTGGCATGTTTTCATCCTTCTTTTCCATCTCCCTATCTTTGTTCAATTCTAATCAAATCCTTTGAAGTCTTGAAGGGCCGTGTGTGGACATCTTTTGATCGATCATGTTTGAGCCCAAGGAAAATCTCCACCGGAATCAGCAGCCAGAGCCCACCCCCTCTAATCCTCCTGGGCATATTCTCTTCTTCCTGTACGGCACGGTGGAAGTGCCTCCACGTCGCCTCCCTACTACCGATGGACACCAACGCATCCTTCTGTATAAAAAGCCAGCAGCTCATGTCCCATCCAACCCTAGCTCCTACCTTCCTCCCTCCTCTCCGCTGCCACTTCTCTTTGTTCTCTGAAAATGTTTTAAACTTCAAAAGTTATCTCTCAAACCATAACTCGGAATAAAATATATATTTTTATGTTTTATGATCAGAAAAATGTGAGGAACATGAATATGCCATCTATATGCCTGTTTGCATCTCGCATCATGTTGCGCGTTGATAGTCGTGCATGTACACCTAACATATATGCGGAGTATTTCGGAACACCGACTAGGTTTCCCTGCTCCGTTGAATATTGAATTAGCTCACCCCTGTCATGTTGTGCCATGCTAATCAACACTTAACCTTGCCGGTAGAAATGCAACTTCAACCCTAATTGTTTGTCCGGGGTTCCAACTCCGCTTAAATTGGATAAGTTGCATCGTATCATAATTTCCATGTCATGCATATCATATTGATCATGCTGGATCTTCTTTATCCGTAGTAGTAAGACTTGCATACGTTGTGTGTTCCAGCATTTGTTTCTTCCCGGATAGGATCGCGAAGTGGTGTTGTGAGATACGACAAGATCTCCGGATGTCCCTCGACAAGCTTTAACAGGCAAGCATTTCCCTATACTTCTGCCCTTGCAGAAGTCGCTCACCTATTTTATTTTGCCTTGTCCCTCATGCTAGCCTTAAGTTGCGTTCTTGTCACGTGTCCTATCCACTTGTTACCTCAAGCAGCCCATATTGCCACCATCACCTCCTACAGCTATTGTTTGGTTATCGGGTCTGCCTTGCGAGTCGTAGTGCATGCTAGTGTTGTCTTATCTTGTTACCGTTGTTGTTATCTTATCGGATTATCTCGTTGGGGAATCATGACACATGGTTTATGGATATATATTTGTTGGAGATAATTATGCTTTACTTATTGTTAACAACTAAAATGGTAAGCAGAGGCATCTGTGAGCCCATTTGCGAAAGCATCGGAACTTTGACTCACTAATGTCCCCTAGGATCCGAGTTCTTGTTATCTATTCCGAGACTGAGCGCTCTAACCACACGTGGGTATGGTTTTGGGTCTCCCCTCGACCACTGCCGGAATCTACAACTTTGTCCAGTGGCCACAACTAGTTTGCAATGTTTTACCATTTGTTGTTTGCGTGCATGCCAGCATGCTACTTCTTTACTTTGGGATGTCCCGGGGTGCCTTGTATCCCTTGTTTCTGGTATGAACGTATAGGTGCGGCACGTGCGTTTATCGCATGCTGAAGCGGGTCATTCGCCCCAGTGTGTGTTTTGACCCTCGGAAGCCGTCCTCGCAATAGCTAAGTCCGCTTCGGAGATACAGCCGAACTTCGATTCGGGTTCAACTTAGTTAGGTGGCTTCCTGGACATTGTTGTCGTGAAGGAGAGTGCGAGTCGTGATATCCACCTGTCGCAAGTGGGTTGATCGTGCGTGTGGGTACATTTGGGCAACCCCTGCAGGGTGTACATCTTATCGATAAGCCGTGTCCCCGGTTATGGACGACTTGGACAACTTACACCTGTTGTTTATTAATAATAACTTGCGCAGTAAGTTAGTACAACTTCAATAATAAATGGTTAAACTTGACAACCGTGTGAGTGCCTTTGTAATTACTTCCTTGCGAGGGGGGAACGCATCGGCTGTGTTATGTTTGCAGAGTATAGAACTGTTATTTTATGCGCTCTCTCACCTTCTTTGATTAGACAAATGTAGTAGAGTGTCTCTATAGGTTTTTAGTGCTTGCGCGATGCCGCTTAACCCCACCATTTTGCCTATGATGTTCCTCTTGCGTTCTCTAAGTCCCCTGTGTGTCTCAAGTACAAAGGACGACTGGTTGACGAATACTTATACGCCTTGAAGTCTTGTTAAGTACGAACCCGTACTTATTGCTGCTTCTACGGGACATAACCGGGCAGGTATGAAGATATGTTCGATGAAGACGACGTTAGCAAGGTTACCCTTCCGGCTTGGTCTGGGCAGGGTTATGGACGCCATCGTTTATCTTCAGGACTCTTAGTCCAATTTGTATCTTGTCCGTACTCGAACGTATTTGATCTTCTGTATGATTCAGATCTTTGTATTGTATCTATTTGCGTCTTGACTCGTTGGAGTTGTTGTTATAATATATGTTTCTTGTGGGCTCTATTGTAATCCTATTGTAATGTTACCGCTCGTGTTAATTCCTCCGGCATCACGTGTGTGATCCGTCGCGCACGTCGTGTCAGAGGGCGTCTTAGAATCGATATCGTGCTTATTTCAGCGGATTCGCTGGGATCCTCATGGTACCGGTTCCGGGGCGTCACAAGCGGTCAATAAGATCAGCTATCCGCGCACTCTTTATCTCCACCTAATTGATCAATGAATGACTAGGACTTGTTTGATTCAAAGAATTTATAATAAAACTTTGTATGATTGAACCCTCCAAAATATTTATAAATTCCTTTCCTGCACTACAATCCATATGATTCCTAATAAGAGCTTAGATCTCTTCAAAAAATTCTATGTGTCTGTGACAACTCATACATGCACTCCATTTCTTCCGAAATTTCCTGTGTTTTTCATGTGGTGAAATCAAACTATTCGTGCAACATATTCATGTATTTATTTATCATATAGGATTCCACGTCGCACGACATACTGTTCTTGTGTTTTCCCTATTCCAATGCTTTTGAAGTCCTCTAAATCAAACAGGCTCTGAAGAAAACGAAACAAGAATATTCTATATATATTTGGTTTTAAAGCCAGGTGTTGTGTTGTTTGCATCTGATTTCCAAGAAATTTGCAGCATTTATTTATTTATTTTAAAAGTTATGTGATATAAAACAACTCAACTTGCAAGTTCCTTGAAGTATACTACTCGTCTTAACAAAAAGTGAATTTCATATTTTACCCAAATTTTCACATTTTGACGTGAATTACCTACGACTAGCCTTTTTTCACTTGGACTACCCAATTATGTTTTATTAATCTTTACCATTTCTGAGATTTTGGAAATGAAACAATGTGAGTCAGTTCAGACCGGCTTGGACCAGGGCCGGTGAACCAGTTCGACAGGAAAAAAAGTGAGGACAAACCGCAAGCAAAGCATGTGTGCCTGGCGACCGAGACCCACATGGAAGATATTAAAAGGGGTTAAAACATGCAAACATCCAACTACATGGGTAATTCAGATGAAAATTTGCCGAGGGCTTGTTTGGTACTATTTTTGGTAGGGATTACCAGGATAATCTCAGCGGGGATTCGGTGCAACCACTGTCGTCACTCAATCCCATCAAGTCTTCATTTACACATAATCCCTAATCCACTAGAAAGAGGTTGTTTCTTGGGTTTTATCCCTAATCCCTAATCCACTAGGGAGGGGTTGTTTTCTTGGATTTTGAGAAAATACACTATGGATTGGATAATTATGAGAAAATGGGGGTAAAACTAACCCAATACAACAGTTAAACGAGATTTTGGTTATATGTGGATGTGGGGATTTGGGACTAGAACGGGATAATTCCCATCAATGTCTAAAAGTACACTAGTACTACCAAATAAAGCTTAAATATGGGCAATTCATGTAAAGAAATGTGAAAGATGAAATTTGCTCTAAAAAATAGCCAAAATAACACTAATCCTACAAACATGCAGGTGTACGCTGATGGCGTGTAACTCACACGTTCGTTGGGAACCCCAAGAGGAAGGTATGATGCGCACAGTAACAAGTTTTCCCTCAGAAAGAAACCAAGGTTTATCGAACCAGGAGGAGCCAAGAAGCACGTTGAAGGTTGATGGCGGCGGGATGTAGTGCGGCGCAACACCGGAGATTCCGGCGCCAACGTGGAACCTGCACAACACAACCAAAGTACTTTGCCCCAACGAAACGGTGAGGTTGTCAATCTCACCGGCTTGTCTGTAACAAAGGGTTAACCGTATTGTGTGGAAGATGATTGTTTGCAAGAAAACGATAGAAACAAGTATTGCAAGCAGATTTGTATTTCAGTATAAAAGAATGGACCGGGGTCCACAGTTCACTAGAGGTGTCTCTCCCATAAGATAAAAGCATGTTGGGTGAACAAATTACAGTCGAGCAATTGACAAATAGAGAGGGCATAACAATGCACATAAATGGCATGATAAATATAGTGAGATTTAATTGGGCATTACGACAAAGTACATAGACCGCAATCCAGCATGCATCTATGCCTAAAAAGTCCACCTTCAGGTTATCATCCGAACCCCTTCCAGTATTAAGTTGCAAAGCAACGAGACAATTGCATTAAGTATGGTGCGTAATGTAATCAACAACTACATCCTTAGACATAGCATCAAAGTTTTATCCCTAGTGGCAACAAGCACATCCACAATCTTAGAACTTTCATCACTCGTCCCAGATATCAATGGAGGCATGAACCCACTATCGAGCATAAATACTCCCTCTTGGAGTTAAGATCAAAAACTTGGCCAGAGCCTCTACTAATAACGGAGAGTATGCAAGATCATAAACAACACATAGGTAATAACTTGATAATTAACATAACATAGTATTCTCTATCCATCGGATCCCGACAAACACAACATATAGCATTACAGATAGATGATCTTGATCATGTTAGGCAGCTCACAAGATCCAACAATGAAGCACAATGAGGAGAAGACAACCATCTAGCTACCGCTATGGACCCATAGTCCAGGGGTGAACTACTCACTCATCACTCCGGAGGCGACCATGGTGGTGAAGAGTCCTCCGGGAAATGAATCCCCTCTCCGGCAGGGGTGCCGGAGGAGATCTCCGGAATCCCCCGAGATGGGATTGGCGGCGGCGGCGTCTCGGGAAGGTTTTCCGTATCGTGGCTCTCGGTGCCGGGGGTTTCGCGACGGAGGCTTTAAGTAGGCGGAAGGGCGGGTAAAGAGGCGGCACGAGGGGCCCACACCACAGGCCGGCGCGGCCGGGGCACTGGGCGCGCCGCCCTGGTGTGTCGCCACCTCGTGGCCCCACTTCGACTCCTCTTCGGTCTTCTGGAAGCTTCGTGGTAAAATAGGACCCTGGGCGTTGATTTCGTCCAATTCCGAGAATATTTCGTTACTAGGATTTCTGAAACTAAAAACAGCAGAAAACAACAACTGGCTCTTCGGCATCTTGTTAATAGGTTAGTTCCAGAAAATGCACGAATATGACATAAAGTGTGCATAAAACATGTAGATATCATCAATAATGTGGCATGGAACATAAGAAATTATCGATACGTCGGAGACGTATCGGCATCCCCAAGCTTAGTTCTGCTCGTCCCGAGCAGGTAAAACGATAACAAAGATAATTTCTGAAGTGACATGCCATCATAACCTTGATCATACTATTTGTAAACATATGTAATGAATGCAGCGATCAAAACAATGGTAATGACGTGAGTAAACAAGTGAATCATAAAGTAAAGACTTTTCATGAATAGTACTTCAAGACAAGCATCAATAAGTCTTGCATAAGATTTAACTCATAAAGCAATAAATCAAAGTAAAGGTATTGAAGCAACACAAAGGAAGATTAAGTTTCAGCGGTTCCTTTCAACTTATAACATGTGTATCTCATGGATAATTGTCAACATAGAGTAATATAACAAGTGCAACATGCAAGTATGTAGGAATCAATGCATAGTTCACACAAGTGTTTGCTTCTTGAGGTGGAGAGAAATAGGTGAACTGACTCAACATAAAAGTAAAAAAGAATGGTCCTTCAAAGAGGAAAGCATCGATTGCTATATTTGTGCTAGAGCTTTTATTTTGAAAACATGAAACAATTTTGTCAACGGTAGTAATAAAGCATATGAGTTATGTAAATTATATCTTACAAGTTGCAAGCCTCATGCATAGTATACTAATAGTGCCCGCACCTTGTCCTAATTAGCTTGGACTACCGGATCATTGCAATACACATGTTTTAACCAAGTGTCACAATGGGGTACCTCCATGCCGCCTGTACAAAGGTCTAAGGAGAAAGCTCGCATTTTGAATTTCTCGCTTTTGATTATTCTCAACTTAGACATCCATACCGGGACAACATGGACAACGAGATAATGGACTCCTATTTAATGCATAAGCATGTGGCAACAATTATTATTCTCATATGAGATTGAGGATATATGTCCAAAACTGAAACTTCCACCATGAATCATGGCTTTAGTTAGCGGCCCAATGTTCTTCTCTAACAATATGCATGCTCCAACCATTAAGGTGGTAGATCTCTCTTACTTCAGACAAGACGGACATGCATAGCAACTCAAATGATATTCAACAAAGAATAGTTGATGGCGTCCCCAGAAACATGGTTATCGCACAACAAGCAACTTAATAAGAGATAAAGTGCATAAGTACATATTCAATACCACAATAGTTTTTAAGCTATCTGTCCCATAAGCTATATATTGCAAAGGTGAATGATGGAATTTTAAAGGTAGCACTCAAGCAATTTACTTTGGAATGGCGGAGAAATACCATGTAGTAGGTAGATATGGTGGACACAAATGGCATAGTGGTTGGCTCAAGGATTTTGGATGCATGAGAAGTATTCCCTCTCGATACAAGGTTTAGGCTAGCAAGGTTATTTGAAACAAACACAAGGATGAACGGTGCAGCAAAACTCACATAAAAGACATATTGTAAACATTATAAGACTCTACACCGTCTTCCTTGTTGTTCAAAACTCAATACTAGATATTATCTAGACTCTAGAGAAACCAAATATGCAAACCAAATTAGCAAGCTCTAAGTGTTTCTTCATTAATGGGTGCAAAGTATATGATGCAAGAGCTTAAACATGAGCACAACAATTGCCAAGTATCAAATTATCCAAGACATTTTAGAATTACTACATGTAGCATTTTCCAATTCCAACCATATAACAATTTAACGAAGAAGAAACTTCGCCATGAATACTATGAGTAGAGCCTAAGGACATACTTGTCCATATGCTACAGCGGAGCCTGTCTCTCTCCCATACAGTGAATGCTAGGATCCATTTTATTCAAACAAAAACAAAAACAAAAACAAACCGACTCTCCAAGCAAAGTACATAAGATGTGGCCGAATAAAAATATAGTTTCGGGGAGGAACCTCGATAATGTTGTCGATGAAGAAGGGGATGCCTTGGGCATCCCCAAGCTTAGACGCTTGAGTCTTCTTAGAATATGCAGGGGTGAACCACCGGGGCATCCCCAAGCTTAGAGCTTTCACTCTCCTTGATCATATTATATCATACTCCTCTCTTGATCCTTGAAAACTTCCTCCACACCAAACTCGAAACAACTCATTAGAGGGTTAGTGCATAATAAAAATTAACATGTTCAGAGGTGACACAATCATTCTTAACACTTCTGGACATTGCATAAAGCTACTGGACATTAATGGATCAAAGAAATTCATCCAACATAGCAAAAGAGGCAATGCGAAATAAAAAGCAGAATCTGTCAAAACAGAACAGTCCGTAAAGATGGATTTTATTAAGGCACCAGATTTGCTCAAATGAAAATGCCCAAATTAAATGAAAGTTGCGTACATATATGAGGGTCACTCACGTAAATTGGCTTAATTTTCTGAGTTACCTACAGATAATTAGACCCAGATTCGTGACAGCAAAGAAATCTGTTTCTGCGCAGTAATCCAAATCTAGTATTTACTTTACTACCAAAGACTTTACTTGGAACAACAAAACATAAAACTAAAATAAGAAGAGGTTGCTACAGTAGTAAACAACTTCCAAGACTCAAATTCAAAACAAAAATACTGTAGTAAAAACATGGGTTATCTCCCATAAGCGCTTTTCTTTAACGCCTTTCAGCTAGGCGCAGAAAGTGTATATCAAGTAAAATCAAGAGACGAAACATCAACATCATAATTTGCTCTAATAATAGAATCAAAAGGTAACTTCATTCTCTTTCTAGGGAAGTGTTCCATACCTTTCTTGAGAGGAAATTGATATTTAATATTACATTCCTTCATATCAATAGTAGCACCAACGGTTCGAAGAAAAGGTCTTCCCAATATAATGGGGCAAGATGCATTGCATTCAATATCCAAGACAACAAAATCAACGGGGACAAGGTTATTGTTAACCATAATATGAACATTATCAACTCTCCCCAAGGGTTTCTTTTTAGCATTATCAGCGAGATTAACATCCAAATAACAATTTTTCAATGGTGGCAAGTCAAGCATATCATAGACTTTCTTAGGCATAACAGAAATACTTGCACCAAGATCACATAAAGCATTACAATCAAAATCATTGACCCTCATTTTAATGATGGGCTCCCAACCATCTACTAGCTTTCTAGGAATAGAAGTTTCAAGTTTTAGTTTCTCTTCTCTAGCTTTTATGAGAGCATTTGTAATATGTTTTGTGAAAGCCAAGTTTACATCGCTAGCATTGGGACTCTTAGAAAGTTTTTGTAAGAACTTTATAACTTCAGAGATGTGGCAATCATCAAAATGTAAATCATTACAATCTAAAGCAATGGGATTATCATCCCCAAGGTTGGAAAAAATTTCAGCAGTTTTATCACGAGCGAGTTTCAGCAGTTTAGCAGTTTCGAGTAATTTTGCGCGCTTTGCACTAGGAGTAGAAACATTGCCAACACCAATTATTTTACCATTGATAGTAGGAGGTGCAGCAACATGTGAATCATTAGCATTGCTAGTGGTGGTAATAGTCCAAACTTTAGCTATATTTTTCTCTTTAGCTAGTTTTTCATTTTCTTCTCTATCCCACCTAGCGCGCGAGTTCAGCCATTAATCTTATATTCTCATTAATTCTAACTTGGATGGCATTTGCTGTAGTAACAATTTTATTTTCAATATCCCTATTAGGTATAACTTTCGATTTCAAAAGATCAACATCAGAGGCAAGACTATCAACCTTAGAAGCGAGAATATCAATTTTATTGAGCTTTTCCTCAACGAGATTTGTTAAAGGCGGTTTGTGTACTAATAAATTCTTTAAGCATAGCTTCAAGTCCAGGGGTATATTCCTATTATTGTTGTAAGAATTCCCATAAGAATTAGCATAACCGTTACCATTATTATAAGGATATGGCCTATAGTTATTACTAGAATTGTTCCGATAAGCATTGTTGTTGAAATTATTATTTTTAATGAAGTTTATATCAACATGTTCTTCTTGGGCAACCAATGAAGCTAACGGAACATTATTAGGATCAACATTAGTCCTATCATTCACAAGCATAGACATAATAGCATCAATCTTATCATTCAAGGAAGAGGATTCTTCAACAGAATTTACCTTCTTACCTGGCGGAGCTCTTTCCGTGTGCCATTCAGAGTAATTAATCATCATATTATCAAGGAGCTTTGTTGCTTCACCAAGAGTGATGGACATAAAGGTACCTCCAGCAGCTGAATCCAATAAATTCCGCGAAGAAAAATTTAGTCTCGCATAGAAGGTTTGGATGATCATCCAAGTAGTCGAGTCCATGGGTTGGGCAATTTTTAACCAAAGATTTCATTCTTTCCCAAGCTTGAGCAACATGTTCATTATCCAATTGTTTAAAATTCATTATGCTACTCCTCAAAGATATAATTTTAGCAGGGGGATAATATCTACCAATAAAAGCATCCTTGCATTTAGTCTAGGAATCAATACTATTCTTAGGCAGAGATAGCAACCAATATTTAGCTCTTCCTCTTAATGAGAAAGGAAACAATTTAAATTTAATAATATCACCATCTACATCCTTATACTTTTGCATTTCACATAGTTCAACAAAATAATTGAGATGGGCAGTAGCATCATCAGAACTAACACCAGAAAATTGCTCTCGCATAACAAGATTCAGTAAAGCAGGTTTAATTTCAAAGAATTCTGCTGTAGTAGCAGGTGGAGCAATAGGTGTGCATAGGAAATCATTATTATTTGTGGTTGTGAAGTCACACAACTTAGTATTTTCGGGGTGGCCATTTTAGCAGTAGTAAATAAAGCAAACTAGATAAAATAAATGCAAGTAACTAATTTTTTTGTGTGTTTTTGATATAACGAACAAGATAGCAAATAAAGTAAAGCTACCAACTAATTTTTTTGTGTTTTGATATAATGCAGCAAACAAAGTAGTAAATAAAATAAAGCAAGACAAAAACAAAGTAAAGAGATTGGGAAGTGGAGACTCCCCTTGCAGCGTGTCTTGATCTCCCCGGCAACGGCGCCGGAAAAAGAGCTTGATGGCGTGTAACTCACACGTTCGTTGGGAACCCCAAGAGGAAGGTATGATGCGCACAGCGAGCAAGTTTTCCCTCGAAAGAAACCAAGGTTTATCGAACCAGGAGGAGCCAAGAAGCACGTTGAAGGTTGATGGCGGCGGGATGTAGTGCGGCGCAACACCGGAGATTCCGGCGCCAACGTGGAACCTGCACAACACAACCAAAGTACTTTGCCCCAAAGAAACAAGTGAGGTTGTCAATCTCACCGACTTGTCTGTAACAAAGGGTTAACCGTATTGTGTGGAAGATGATTGTTTGCAAGAAAACAGTAAAACAAGTATTGCAACAGATTTGTATTTCAGTATAAAAAAATGGACCGGGGTCCACAGTTCACTAGAGGTGTCTCTCCCATAAGATAAAAGCATGTTGGGTGAACAAATTACAGTCGGGCAATTGACAAATAGAGAGGGCATAACAATGCACATACATGTCATGATAAATATAGTGAGATTTAATTGGGCATTACGACAAAGTACATAGACCGCCATCCAGACATGCATCTATGCCTAAAAAGTCCACCTTCGAGGTTATCATCCGAACCCCTTCAAGTATTAAGTTGCAAAGCAACAGTACAATTGCATTAAGTATGGTGCGTAATGTAATCAACAACTACATCCTTAGACATAGCATCAATGTTTTATCCCTAGTGGCAACAAGCACATCCACAATCTTAGAACTTTCCGTCACTCGTCCCGAGATATCAATGGAGGCATGAACCCACTATCGAGCATAAATACTCCCTCTTGGAGTTAAGAGCAAAAACTTGGCCGAGCCTCTACTAATAACAGAGAGCATGCAAGATCATAAACAGCACATAGGTAATAACTTGATAATTAACATAACATAGTATTCTCTATCCATCGGATCCCGACAAACACAACATATAGCATTACAGGTAGATGATCTTGATCATGTTAGGCAGCTCACAAGATCCAACAATGAAGCACAATGAGGAGAAGACAACCATCTAGCTACTGCTATGGATCCATAGTCTAGGGGTGAACTACTCACTCATCATTCCGGAGGCGACCATGGAGGTGAAGAGTCCTCCGGGAGATGAATCCCCTCTCCGGCAGGGTGCCGGAGGAGATCTCCAGAATCCCCCGAGATGGGATTGGCGGCGGCGGCGTCTCTGGAAGGTTTTCCGTATCGTGGCTCTCGGTACTGGGGGTTTCGCGACGGAGGATTTAAGTAGGCGGAAGGGCAGCTAAAGAGGCGGCACGAGGGGCCCACACCACAGGCCGGCGCGGCCAGGGCCTGGGCCGCGCCGCCCTGGTGTGTCGCCACCTCGTGGCCCCACTTCGACTCCTCTTCGGTCTTCTGGAAGCTTCGTGGCAAAATAGGACCCTGGGCGTTGATTTCGTCCAATTCCGAGAATATTTCGTTACTAGGATTTCTGAAACCAAAAACAGCAGAAAACAACGAATCGGCTTTTCGGCATCTTGTTAATAGGTTAGTTCCAGAAAATGCACGAATATGACATAAAGTGTGCATAAAACATGTAGATATCATCAATAATGTGGCATGGAACATAAGAAATTATCGATACGTCGGAGACGTATCATACGCATCGACCTATAAAATTAATCTCATTTCGTGATCTAGAACGTATAAAATTGAAAGTGGCATACAACTACATCAAGCTCATTCCTTAGATCTAGAAATACAAAGAATATTAGACGTGTTAACATGGCTAGTGTCTGGAGTTCTCATTCTTTGTGATTATCTTTTTTCAACCAACCCGCCAAGGGTATCCTGCAATTCTACTAAGAAGAACAAATTAGTCAAAATAATAAGAAAAACCAGACCCAACAATCCCATAACTCGGTTCATTAAGGAAACCGAGCAAAAGCCCTAACTACTACATGGCTAAATTAGGTCTAAAACACATACTACCCGTAAACAAAGAAGATCTGTCACAGCACACGAACAAAACACACCACTTGACCCTGTAGTTTGCATCATCCTCCATCCTCCATCCTCCGTCACAACTATAAATCCACCACGAGGGCTTTCATCACTTTGAAATAACGGAATATATTTTATTATGTAATATTGATTTATTAAACACCAAAGAGTACCAGTACTTTTGTTTAGTGTATAGACCTATTATGAACATGCTACTGATGTATTTCATATATAGTTTTAGATTTTTTTTTGCATATTTGTACCAGTGTTTAGATAGTACTGTAGAAAAAATAAACAGAGTTACCAACTGAATGGCAGTACTTTTTCAGGACACCCACCACCCCTGCCCCTGCCGTCTCTCTCATCACAAGTCACTCCCGTGCAACAACGGTTAAGGCTCTGCCGCCGGTGTCTCCCTCCCCTCCCTGCCGGCTCTGCCCTGTTTCACTCCGCTCCGCCCCCCACACTGCTCAAACTGCCTTCGACTTCGCATCTTCTCTTCTCGAGGAGGCGCATGGCATGAAGCCAGCACGTCTCGCCCGCCGAGGATGAGAGGCTGGGCCACCGCCAGCAGAGGACGACGACCCCCGCCACCGACCGCACCGCGAGGAGGAGGAGAGAGATGGGAAACTGCGGAGCGAAGGAGGAGAATGCCGTCGTCGCCGCGCATGCACAAGGTTGTTCTTTACTTTCCCTTTCCGGGGTTGGGTTGGGGATTTCTTGCCGATGCTCGCTTTGGAGCCGATGGTTGCTGGGATCTCGGAGTTGGACGCTTTGAATTACATCCAACTCTGGAATTTGGTGCTGGAATCGCCCAAGGAACAATCTTTGCTTCGGTTCTGATGGCGTCCGGTTTATTAGGATCTCCAGCTTGGTGATTTTGGTGGCGAATTCAGTTTTTCTTGTAGGCTATGTTCTGAATCGGCAATGCGAAAGGAGGGTTTTGATCAAATTCTAAATTTTAGGCCTAACATTTTTCTACATTTTTTTCCTGTTAATCTAATGGAGGATTTAGGTCTAGAACATGTGTTTGGTCAAATTCAATCCTTTTTAGTTGAGTCTCCGTCTCCAGAAGCCCCATTTTGATTTCCCTTCTCTGATATTCCTACTTTGATGATCTGTGGTTCCTTGCCTCGCTGCATTTGCTGGCAAAGTTGCCATTCTTCCCTGCTTCCTTATCTTCTTGGTTCTTGCATCATAAATCCCCGCTTTATTGTGCTCATTGGGAAAATTTACAGCCACTTGCTCCAATGGGGGCTTCAATTTCTGTGCTCCCTCCTCACTGTGTTGTGTAGTGTTGACTTCAGTATTGCAGAAAAGACAACCATGATCCTGCACGTTGAATAAACATAATCTCCTCTACCAGCAACTGGCATTTTAAAAGCAAATTGCAACTGTGCAGTAGATCTGGTCTACTGGTCCTGTTTACTCCTTACTGTAACTAATTTGCCCATGTGTATACTTTTTTCTTCTCACTCCCAGAAATGTAGTCGAAGCTAGTATTTAATGGGTGCCCCATATTTTACTCCTTCTCATCTTACTTTTATAATTTACGGTGTTCTTTAATATAGAAAGCTCATGCTTCAGCTGGAAAATAACTGTTTTTCTTCCAACCATGCCTGTCAAATAAAAAAATGCTGATAATCCGATATATTACTGATTTTCCGACTAATCACTTAGACTCAGCTCTATACTACATAAGTGAGCTCAGATTTTTCTCGATTTTTCCTGCTTAAATGTTTATATAAAACTGAGTATCAGAAAATTCTCAAAAGTGACTACTTGTTCAGAGCGAGGATTCAATCTATTATGCCCTTACTTTTTTAGTGTGATAATTTCTTTTAACTTTTTCGGACTGATGCATAACCGGCAATAGTAACATAAACTTATTTTTCTTTCTTGCTGTTCCCGCTATGTTTTCAGTTCAGCAGCTCCACTTGTTAGAACACTCCGCCAAGAATGCTCTTCCAGATAAGAAAACCACCCGCGCATCATCAGATGTAAGTGATCCACCAACACCTAGGAAAATCGACGATGCCAAGAACATTTCCATATACAACAACGTGATTTCCTTCACGTTGTTTGAGCTTGAAACAATCACAAAGAGCTTTCGTGCCGACTATGTTCTTGGCGAAGGAGGCTTTGGGACTGTTTACAAGGGTTACATAGATGAGAATGTCAGGGTTGGTCTGAAATCACTGCCTGTTGCCGTCAAGGTTCTCAATAAAGATGGACATCAAGGGCACAGAGAATGGCTTGTGAGTAACCAAGTTATCCTTATTTTTCATGATTGGTAGTGTTTATTATGTACATGGGAATGCGGGGAATTAATAATTATTACAAGAACTTTGATACATCATAGTTATGCATGTTATTCTGTGCTATCTGGAGATGCTATGTATGGCAGCACATAAGACAACTTATTGTTGACTCCCTGCACAATTTATTTTCTTAATATCATGCAAATAAAGCATGTTTGGTCAGGATAATTCTCTATAAGCCACAATAAGAAAGGCAACAACTTCTTTGGGTGTATGCATTTTAGAGAGAGGGCGTGGAAGTTCATAAGCTGAGGAAACTATTTGTATCGAGTGTACATGACTGGTATAAGCTTAGTCCTGCAGTCATGCTTTTAGTTACTAAAATCATGCATTCATTGTTGTGGTCGGGTTCAAAAAAATATTAGTGCTATGCTGAGCACAAGTAAAAGCACCAACCAAAGGGGCTGACATTCGTATGTCACTCTGAACAACAATAATAAGGTTACTGAATTATTTTATAGACTGTGTTTGATGGTTTTATGCATACCTTTACCCTGTTAAATCATCACTTGTTTGGTATTTTTCTTTTGCTAAAGAGTTCTCAATATGTTTACTCATTTTTTATATCTTGGTCAGACTGAGGTTAATTTCCTGGGGCAGCTAAGACATCCAAACCTAGTAAAGTTGATTGGATATTGCTGTGAAGATGACCACAGATTGCTTGTCTACGAGTTCATGTTTCGAGGAAGTCTGGAAAACCACTTGTTTCGAAGTAATACTTCTGCTACTCTTCGCACCTCGCATGTTATCATAACAGTTTCTGTGGCGCCATATGTTTACACATTTTCGCTCGATCCCTTCTCTCTAATGGCATTTAAATCATCCTTATGATGGCCACAATTTGGACAATAAAGTACATTGTTTCCCTGTCAGTGTTACTGGTGTGATGTAACTTTGCATCATGTAGCACACTAGGCATATTTTCTTAGCTCCTGTGGCTTTATAAAGGAAAGATAACCTTGAGCGCCTTGTAAAGTCCAGAACACAAACTCAGCTGAGCTGGGGCTGGGTGTACCCTCACATGCATAGCCAACTGAGTGATTCCCAGTTTTCTGTATCTTCCCTGATCTTGAATAGCTCAATAAGTTTCACTTGGCAGATAAAATCCGGTTCTAGCTTGTTGGAAACAGATGTTGGTAGAGTCAGTTCAGGCATTTGAACTTGATCATCAGCCTTTTTGTCAGAGCTTATCCAGTAAACAAGTGATTTCCACATCTAACTGCCAGTATTGCACTTCTGCAGCTGAATTGGTCTGTTCATTGTGTATTGTTGAAAAAATTATTTACGAGATTTATCCAGTAAACAAGTGATTTCCACATCTAACTGACAGTATTGCACTTCTGCAGCTGAATTGGTCTGTGCATTGTGTATTATTGAAAATTTTATTTACGAGCTTTATCCAAATTGCCACAGTTACCTACTTGTATATTCAGTGTGGTTATTATACTATACATATATGCTGGGTTAGACTTGTATGTGATAACTTGTATATTCAGTTTTTTTTTACTCTGTCTGTTATTTACTACTGTTTACTCCTCAGAGCCAGCTACTCCGTTGCCCTGGGCTACTAGGATGTCTATTGCCCTGGGAGCTGCCAAAGGGTTGGCTTGTCTCCACAATGCTGAGAGGCCTGTTATCTACAGGGATTTCAAGACCTCAAATATTCTGCTGGACTCTGTTGAGTGCTCATTACTTGCCCATTCCTTTTCTTGTCTTCTCAGTTTTGTGCATATCCATCAGAAATGCATACTGGCAGTTTTGTGCGTGTAATGACATTATCTCTTATTTACATTGACACAGGATTACGCTGCTAAACTGTCAGACTTTGGCCTGGCAAAAGCTGGCCCAGAAGGTGATGAGACCCATGTATCAACACGGGTGATGGGAACATATGGTTATGCTGCCCCTGAATATGTCATGACCGGTATTATCCTCATTTCCCAAATGTTTCTTCGGTAACAATTTCTCTTAGAGATGCCAGTGTGCTGTGTGGATGAGCTTCGTACTGTCATATTGCCCAGTCACAAAAGCAACTGGATGATCTGAGATCAGACATGAATACACCGTGTGCTATTTTTATTCAGTACAGAATATAATATTTTTTTGAAACGAGAGAAAATATTATTCTGTACTGAATAAAAACAGCGCACGATGTATTTGTGAGTGATCTCAGATCATGTAGTACAGAATAATATTTTGCCTTGTGGCCAAATGGTATTCTAGGTGATACACATTTAGGGGAGCATGTATGCAATATTGTCTGTGTTTGCGCATTGTCCTCATGCATACATATACCTTGTGGGCAGGTCACTTGACTGCTAGAAGTGACGTCTACAGCTTTGGCGTGGTCCTTCTTGAGCTCCTGACAGGGCGAAAGTCCATCGACAAGTCCCGGCCCAGCAGGGAGCACAGCTTGGTTGACTGGGTTCGCCCCAAGTTGAGCGACAAGAGGCGGCTTCTACAAATTATCGACCCAAAACTGGAGGGGCAGTATTCAGTTAGAGCTGCTCACAAGGCCTGCAGCCTTGCATACTACTGCCTGAGCCAGAACCCCAAGGCCAGGCCCCTCATGAGCGACGTCGTCGAGACGCTTGAACCACTGCAGGAAGGCGGTGGAAGCGATGGAGCTGTTGTTCATGTGGGTGGCCTCCCTGACTACAGAATTCGCCGCAGGCTGACAGGAAACAGCATGCACTGCAGGGCCATTCCCAACCCCAAGTGCTCCCCAGCCGTCCCGGCGTGCAGGGTTAGGTGAATAAGAACCTCTGCAGTTCCAGTGTTCACCCGCTGCTGCAGTAGGTCCAGTTGTACATTGCGAGCTCTCGATGTGTAAATTTGATCCGCACACCGCTGCTGCTTTTTGTTTCTGCTGCTTAGAAGGCCCCTCCAATTTTCGCGGTGGTCTTAAGGTATCTTTGATGGAGTGAGCCCTGCTGAAACCGGCGGGGTTTAATCCCTGGAGATGGAATGCTGGACCAAGAGGTGTTTGTCAATGGTATGGAATGGAATTATGTAAGTTATGTCACATGCTGTAGTTTCTTTAAAGTTGGGATTGTTTCACATGGTTCTCATATGATAAGCCCCTACAGAGAATTAGAGAAGTACTTGGTAACTTTCGCTTCTAATAATGCTATGTTGCATGGTTTCTGATTGCTGCCATTAGAGCATGATATGTCTGACCATGGCTCTCAAATTAGTACCACTGCTGAATAGGATGGCCATAGTTCCGAACACCATAGTCTCCACGTACACCTGTCACCTTGATCTTCCCAGCGACAAGCTCCGGATGCAACATGCCTTTATCGTTTCTTGCGTCCTTACGTGCCTCCTAGATGTGCCAACATGTAACCACAAGGACCATTGCCTGAACATCAGAGCCTCGGCCAAGAAAATCGAACAGCCGTAGCTTCATGTTCTTCAGTGATTTCCTGGCGAGGCATGGGTACGCTTCCTTCACAGATTTCCATACGGATCGAGCAAAAGGACACATCGGGAACATACCAGCGAAGGATGGTTTTTATTTTTTCGAAACTAAAGCAAAGCTTTTGCCTCCATTTTTTTAAAAAGATACATTTATCCTTTGCTGGTATATGTCTATGCTATAGCTGAAAACCTGTAGGTAAGCAACCGTGAACGCCAAAGCACAGTGTTCATTTTGTTTGGTGCATGGATAGCCCACAGTTTCTTTCATTACTTGGCTTGAGATAACCATCTTTTGTCAGCAGATATCTCCCACTGCTACTAACCTCTTGTGAATAGCCACTTCGGAACACACGAATTTCACATGAAACATCCTCCCTGCAGCAGGAACAAACTCAAGTTTATTTGCTCACTCAGTCTATATATACAAGCCCACCAACTTACCCTTACAGAGTGCGAAATTGATGCGGTCGTGCGCGCCCTTATCTTCAGATAGAATGCTTCGTTTAAGCGAGGCGCGAAACTTCGCTTTCTCATCGATGCCATGGGACATGTCTTAACGTAGATTTCCATGAACCTGACATGATGAGGCACGAACTAGAGAATCGTGGAATTCGTGCGAAAAGATGTCCTGATCTTTCACGGTGCTCAAACAAATAGCAAGAACTCGACGCGTTGTAAGAGCAGCAGTATACGTAGTCGTAGTAAATCGGATCTTCGAATCAAGCAAATTGCAAGAATGCTGAAGAACAAAACTCGAGCACAAAATCGATAAGATCAATCCCTACACATAGCAGTCACAAATTATCAGCAACAAAAACACAGATGTTTTGGCGTACCCGACATGGCACTTTTTTCTGTATATATTTCTCAATCTCAAAATAACTCCCCCTTTACATGACTGGTGTTCCTGACCTTTTATATGGTGCGCGCAGGCAACATAACTTGAACGAAAATCTAGGACTCCCTATTTGATACGTATCCAACCTACCAAAAATAAAACGTGGCTCCTCCTATAAAATGAGAACAAGTGAAAGCTTCTAAGAACGACTCACGTAATTAAACTCGCTTTTGGCATGACCAAATAGAAAAGAAAACAATCCACATGATTGGAACATGCCTTGGTTTATGCAATCTAAACATGCATCGTACCAATCATGATCCATTTACATAGCGGCGTTCTAAATGCAGACAGAATTTTAGCTACCAGGCACAATCTCAACAGGAACTGAACCAGCAAAAATAACCAAATATTCCTGCTCCTCTATTTACCTCCAATATTCTTTTCTTATCATTCTCTAAAGTATTTGGCTGCACAGTACTGTAAACCATGGAACTGTTATGAATTTTTAGAGGCACGGTAGCCATAGAACCAATGGTCTTATCATCCTCTCCCCTTGAAACGAAACCATCCTCGGTTTTGAGGGATTCCTTACAACCTTTTTCTGCAGTAAAACCTGAGCATCCACTTTGATTGCACTGTCAAACCTTGGCTGCAAAACAGGACGCTTTCCGCAATCCCAGAATGTGTATGCATTGGCACGGCCTTCGTGGGTAGCACTACGGTCGTACTGCCACGGTCTCCCCAACAATATCTGGCATACGTCCATTGGTATGACATCGCAGATCACCATGTCAGTATAATCACCAACAGAAAAATTGACACGCACCTTATGTGTGACCTTGAGCTTCTCGGTATGGTACATCCACTCGACACGGTGGGGTTGTAGGTGTTTCCATACATGTAAATTTAAAGTTTCAACCAATCCCTTGCTGACCGCATTGGTGTAGCTTCCACCATTGATAATCATCTTGCAATTGACGTTGTTGATCTTGCACTCGGACTGAAAAATATTCCAACGTTGCCCTTATCTTCAATTTTATCTTTGTGCACACGTTGAACCATCAAAGACATATGAAGCAGCAGCTTCAAAACCATCCATGCTCACCTCTTCATTATCCTCGGACTTGTCACTAGCAGTGTTCACAACTTTTTGTTCATCACTAGCTGAAACGTAGCCGTCTTGTGTAAGCAAACTCTCTTTGCATTAGGACAATCGCGCTTCATATGTCCCCTAACTCCACACGTGAAACATTGTATTTTGGCACTAGACTTGCCACTAGAAGCACCACTAGACACTCCTAATCTGGGTAGAGAAACATTAGAACGATCCAATGTCTCCATCTTGGAACTAGTCCTAATATCATTACTTTTACGCTGTGAGCGACGCCAACTGTTTGAAGTGGTACTCCGTCACTTGATTTGTTGCTCTGCACGCTGAGCTTGGTGCACAAGATCTTCTATGTCGTAGTAGACCGCCATCTCAACTCGATATTGCACCTCGAGATTCAGCCCATTAAAGAAACGTGCCATTGTCGCTTCTGGCACCTCGACAGTCTCTGTACGAATCATTAGTAATTCCATCTCTTTATAATATTTATCAACGCTTAAATTACCTTGACAAAGGCGCTGCAACTTGATGTACATATTTATTTTATAGTGCTCAGGAACAAATCGTCGTCTCATAAAATCCTTTCCTCCCTTGCCAACTCGTCGGACGATGTCGCGAGCGACAAATTTGGTTCCACCATAGCAAAGTGTAACCAGTGAACTCCATGGCCGCAAGTTGCATCTTCTTCTCCTCATTTTACTGATGAACATCGAAAATTTGGTCGACGCGCATCTCCCAGTCCAAGTAATCTTCAGAGAATGGCGGAATTGATATCTTCACACGCCCGATGCCGTCGTCAACAGGAACTTGTGCAGCCTGACCGAAACGATCTCGGTCGTTCGCTCCACCATGGGCGAGGGCTTCAACTCGAGGATCGTGGTGTCGTGGTCGTGGCGCGTACCCTGCAGCGATATCAGCATTGGCGACATGGTCATCAACTCGTGGTGCTGGTTGCACCGACAGAGGACGATCGCCTACTCAGCTATCACGCGGAGGTGGCACAGCCGGTGGTGGTTCTCACGCCGCTGGCAATGGCGCCTACAGGTTCTCAAAAATAGTCTACAGAGCCCCGATCTGAGCACCTAGGTCATCGAATCTTTTGTCCATCTTCTCCTTTAGGTTGCTGTGGCACCCTAAAACAAAATTGCATGTGAGGTCAAATCCCCCACGTACGTTCTCAGCCAGATCTTCAGCATACACAGGTAGCGGTTCTTCATCCAGAACAGATGCTTCGGTCTCGGCCTTGACGGATCCAGACATCTTGATCAAAACAGTACCGTAGGCACGAACTAAAGAATCGTGGAATTCGTGTGAAAAGGTGCCCCGATCTTTCACGGTACTCAAAGAAATAGCAAGAACTCGACGCGTTGTAAGAGCATCAGTATACGTAGTCGTAGTAAATCAGGTCTTCGGATCAAGCAAATTGCAAGAAGGGTGAAGAACAAAACTCGAGCACGAGATCCATAAGATCAATCCTTACACATAGCAGCGACAATCCTTCAAGGATCATCAACAAAAACACAGATGTTTTGGCGTACCCGACATGGCACTTTTTTCTGTATATATTTCTCAATCTCAAAATAACTCCCCCCTTTACATGACCGGTGTTCTTTACCTTTTATATGGTGTGCGCAGGCAACCTAACTTGAACGAAAATCAAGGACTCCCCATTTGATACGTATCCAACCTACCAAAAAATAAAACGTGGCTCCTCCTATAAAATGAGAACAAGAGAAAGCTTCTAAGAATGACTCACGTAATTAAACTCGCTTTTGGCATGACCAAATAGAAAAGGAAACAATCCACGTGATTGGAACATGCCTTGGTTTATGCAATCTGAACAGGCATCGTACCAATCATAATCCATTTGCATGGCGGCGTTCTAAATGCAGGTAAAATTTTAGGGGCACGCTGAGCGTCCCCCGGGGGATCGGTTGATCCCCCGGGTCCGTAGCCGTGCGATCTCGTCAACAGTTTACTAACAACCGTTAGATATTTCTGTGCGCTCTATCCCCGACCTCGTCTCTCTCCCCAACCTCAACTTCGCTCCGCATGGACAATTCTGAAGGGAAAATAACTGCAGGGGCTCTGCACATCAAACCAGCCAGCGACCGGCGGAGCTCCGCCGTCAGCCGCGACCTCCACTGAGGGAGGCGAAGCTCGCAGCACTAGTCCCCTTGCATCTACAGGGCCGCTGCTTGCTCCAGCACGCAACCAATCTGCAGCGACGACGGCGTCGACTTGAAGCAGCGCTGGCGGCGGTTCCCGAAAGTTCAGCGGCGCCGGCGACAGATTGTAGCAGCACCGCTGGACTTCGTAGCAGAGTCAAAGGCCGTTCATATCAGCAGCGGCGGGGGCCTTTCGTAGCAGCGACGGTGTGGATGGCTTGCAGCAGCACCGGAAGTCGTGTGTAGCAGCGGCGGTGGAGGTATGTAGCAGCGCCAGCGACGGTTTGTAGCACCGCCGGTGGTGGATGGCTTGCAGCAGCCCTGCGTCCCGTATGTAGCACCGCTGACGGCGGTTTGTAGCAGCGCCGGTGGCCATATGTAGCAGCGCCAGCGGACATTTGTAGCACCGCTGGTGGAAGATGGCTTGCAGCAGCCCGGCGGCAGCCGTTCGTAGCAGCGCCGGCGGCCCATGGCAGCAGACGCGAACTGAGTTTGCAGCAGGTGAAGGGATGGCTTGGAGCAGCAGTCGACGATGGCGAGCGGTGGCGGACGGCTGGTAGATTCCGTGCCCCTGACAGCAGTGCCGCCATGCCTTAGCAGCGGCGCTGTCCTACCGGCAGCAGCGAGACGTTGGGTAGAAAAAGGCAGGGAAAGGAGGCCTTGGGTGAGGGTAGCGCGGCGGTGTGGGAAACGACGGCGTTGCAGCATAGAGAACCGTCGGCGGCGCTGCGCGAGCTCCGTCTCACTTTGTCCTCTCCATGGAAGGGTGCGGGTGAATTTGGGGGAAAACGGAGGAGACGAGATGTACGGGATGGAAAACGAGTGGATAAGAAGGCGTCTCCGCGTCGGTGGTTAGTGGGCCCGTGGGGACGCGTGGCGTTCGTTGGAGGAGGAGGATGCGGTGCCTGAAATCCTCCGGAGGATAGCCAGCCTTTTCCAAAATTTTAGCTACATGCACAATCTCAACAGGAACTGAACCAGCAAAAATATTATGCTCCTCTTTCTGTGTCGCAAAAGCAAATGTATTCCTGCTCCTCTATTTACCTCCAATATTCTTTTCTTATCATTCTGTAAAGTATTTGGCTGCACAGTACTGTAAACCATGGAACTGCTATGACTTTTTAGAGGCACGATAACCATAGAACTAATGGTCTTATCATGATAGAGATGGAGAAAGTCATGGTGGATGCCATCGGAGGTTGGTAATGGCGGAGAGGGTACTGGTTGAGATGAAGACAATGAAACATGTTCTCTCTATTTGTTGGGTGTTTGGCTACTTGCAACAACAGCCTTGGCAAGCAGGGTGCACTGCATTCTTGGTGGTGCTCCTCGAGTATCGAGCCATGATTTTCAAGGTGAAAACTCAAGGTCTGGTCTTCATTGGTTGTACATGGAAATGACCTGGCTAAAGGCTTTGTTTTGGAAACTCGGGCTTTTTCAGAGTGAAAACCTAAGATCATCGATAAGGGCGATGTGGACGCTTGTGCATTGTTTCCTTCTTAAAGGCATTAATTTTGGAGAATTTCGTCTGCGGTATGGGTGTTGTCTTCGGTGGCGATTAGAGTGCTACTGCCACTGGTTCAACACCGCGACATGGTCTTTGTTTTATTTTCTCTCTTTTTTTTCTTGGCGGTGTGCATCCCTGATGTCTTTGGACATCTTGTTGGTGCAAAGGCTGGGTGCAATTAGTATCTTCACGATATTAATATATTTTCTTTATTAAAAAATTACACTGAAAAGTTGTCAATTTGAAACTCCGTTTATACTAGCATTGTTCATAAAAGATGCCACAAATTTATCTAAATTTAGATGTATCTAGACAATCTTTAGTATATAGATATATCTGATTATAGACAAATCTCCGATAGCATTTTATGGACAGAGGGAGCACATGTTTGAGCTCATGTGTGGTTTTAAAAATAACTAATCAAAGAGTGATATGTATATGGTGGGTGGTGACAGTAACATTGCAGAAATGTATTTCTTCTATGCTTGAGGGAAAAGGTTGTATGTTGCCCATAGTGCACCTTGGATGCCTGTAACTTTTATAACTTTGAGAAATATGCACTTGGATTTTATAGACGCTAGATTTGTTTAAAAAGTGCTTGAGTGCAAAGTTGGTATGTTGACCATGGTACACCTTGGGATATAACTTCAATAAATATGCACTTGGATTTTATAGATGCTAGATTTGTCTAAAAAGCTGATGCCTAGCAAGAGAATGCTGCTAAGTCAGTCTTGTTTGAGTTCGATCAAATTTATATAAAAATATATCAATATCTATAATATAAATAAATCTATAAAATCTATAACAAATATGTTTGTCAGAATATATCTGCCAAGATTTTTAAATAATAACTCCATTAAACTTAGAGATGCATGATTGACTTCAGACAAGAGCAGGTTGACTGTGTATATAGGGACTAGCTGCTTAGAGCATGTCTAACAGGCCCCTTAAAACCCGCCCACCCGTAAAATTCCGGCGGGATACGGGGTGAGCGCGGTTCGGGCCGTCTAGCAGGCCCCGTATTCGGGCCGACCCATTTTGGCAGAATACAGGGCCCAGGAAATCCGCACCGCCGCCCCCTACTTAGAGCATGTCTAACAGGCCCCTTAAAACCCGCCCACCCCGTAAAATTCCGGCGGGATACGGGGTGAGCGCGGTTCGGGCCATCTAGTAGGCCCCGTATTCGGGCCGGCCCGTTTCGGTGGAATACAGGGTCCAGGAAATCCGCACCGCCGCCCCCTACTTATACCGGGCGAAGGTGCGAGTGAGGGGTTAACCCCTCACTCGCAACCCTAGCTCCACTGTGCGCCGCCGCCTCCCCGCTTAGCTCCGGCGAGCAATCCAGCAAAGCACGACTCCGCATTTCCCCCACCGTAGGCCATGTCTTCTCGCCGGTCCACTTCCGCGTCGTCCGCGAGCGGATCGAAACGATCCCGCTCGCCGGACAACCTCGAGGACGCGTGGTGGTGCCAATGCAAGCGCTCTGCCGCGGGGAGTCGCCGTGCGGTGTGCCGGTACGCCGGCGCGCTAAACATACCGGCGTCGCTCCGTGAGTTCGCCGCGGGCGAGCGGTGGTACAAAGAAGACCCACCGCTCAAGCCGATGAGCGGCGGCGACTTCGAGAAGTGGCGCACCGAGTGGGAGCGTGACCGCGAGTCGAAGGCGGCGTGGGCGGCGCTCATCGGCAGTACAAGCGGCGGAGGAAGCGGAGGAGATCCACGAGCCGCGCGAGAAGGAAGCGGCGAGGCAGAGGAGGACGCTGCGTTCCTGCAGGCGGTGGCCGCATCCGAGCGGGATGCCGCCGAGAAGGTTCGGGCGGAGGCAGAGGAGGAGGCGGCGGCCATCGCCGCCGTCAGGGAATTCGAGGCGCGGGAGGAGGCTGCCGCCAGGGAGCTGTTCGTGCCATTCGTCATCCTTGACGATTAGCTAGGATCGCAATGTAATCTCGCAATGTATGTATGATCCGTTGAAAGTATAGAGATGGTAAACCTAGAGGGGGGTGAATAGGTTTCTACAAGTTTTAATTCTTTCTTTGCAATATTAGGCTTTGCGGAATATAAAGGTGAGCCTAATGCAAACTAGGTGAAGCAACCTATATGAGGATACAGCTAACTCGAGCACGAAGGCTCTCACAGGTAGTTTAAATCACAAGTAAGGAGTTCGGTATGAGATAACCGATAGCACGCGGAGATGAGGATGTATTCCCGTGTTC
>NC_061512.1:129816668-129901082 GCF_022539505.1 Lolium rigidum
GATTCATCATCAAGAACACTAGTTAGAGAAGGTGGGGATTCTATTACCTTGGTTTCCTAGTCCTTTCGACCATGAGATCATGTAAATCACTTATACCGGAAAGGTACTTTGATTACATCAAACGCCACTACGTAAATGGGTGGTTATAAAGGTGGGATTAAGTATCCAGAAAGTATGAGTTGAGGCATATGGATCAACAGTGGGATTTGTCCATCCCGATGACGGATAGATATACTCTGGGCCCTCTCGGTGGAATGTCGTCTAATATCTTGCAAGCATATGAATAAGTTCATAAGAGACCACATACCACGGTACGAGTAAAGAGTACTTGCCGAGAGACGAGGTTGAACAAGGTATAGAGTGATACCGATGATCAAACCTCGGACAAGTAAAATATCGCGTGACAAAGGGAATTGGTATCGTATGTGAATGGTTCATTCGATCACTAAAGTCATCGTTGAAAATGTGGGAGCCATTATGGATCTCCAGATCCCGCTATTGGTTATTGGTTGGATTGAGTACTCAACCATGTCCGCGTAGTTCGCGAACCGTAGGGTGACACACTTAAAGTTGGATGTTGAAATGGTAGAACTTGAATATGGAATGGAGTTCGAATATTTGTTCGGAGTCCCGGATGAGATCCCGGACATCACAAGGAGTTCCGGAATGGTCCGGAGAATAAGATTCATATATAGGAAGTCATTTTATAAGATTTAAAATGATCCGGAAGGTTCTATGGAAGGTTCTAGAAGGTTCTAGAAAAGTCCGGAAGAAACCACTAAGGAAGGCGGAGTCCCGGAGGGACTCCACCTCCCATGGCCGGCCAACCCTAAGGGGGAGGAGTCCCAAGTGGACTCCCCTAAAGGGGCCGGCCACCCCCCCACATGGAAGGGGGGAATCCCACCCCAAGTGGGATTCCCACCTTGGGTAGGTTTCCCTATCACATGGAAGGTTTTGGGTTCGGGTCTTATTCGGAGACTTGTAGTCCAACACTTGGGGCTTCCACCTATATAATGAGGCGCCAAGGGGAGGGGGCCGGCCACCCAAGATCACAAGGTGGCCGCACCCCCTAGTGGTCGGCGCCCCCCTCTCCCAAACCCTAGCGGCCCTCTCTCCTCCACCACATCCCGCACGCTTAGCGAAGCTCCGCCGGGTTTCTCCACCACCACCGACACCACGCCGTCGTGCTGTCGGATTCAAGAGGAGCCACTACTTCCGCTGCCCGCTGGAACGGGGAGGTGGACGTCGTCTTCATCAACAACCGAACGTGTGACCAAGTACGGAGGTGCTGCCCGTTCGTGGCGCCGTGATCAAGATCTTCTACGCGCTTTTGCAAGCGGCAAGTGAACGTCTACCGCAGCAACAAGAGCCTCATCTTGTAGGCTTTGGAATCTCTTCAAGGGTGAGACTCGATCATCCACTCGTTGCTACCGTCTTCTAGATTGCATCTTGGCTTGGATTGCGTGTTCGCGGTAGGAAATTTTTTGTTTTCTATGCAACGAATCCCTACACTGGTATCAGAGCCGTGTCTATGCATAGATGGTTGCACGAGTAGAACACAATGGTTTTGTGGGCGTTGATGCTTATGTTGTCTTTAGTTTGAGTACTTTGCATCTTTGTGGCATAGTGGGATGAAGCGGCTCGGGCTAACTTTACATGACCGCGTTCATGAGATTTGCTCCACGCTCGACATGCAACTTGTATTGCATAAGTGGCTTTGCGGGTGTCTCGTCTCTCCTACTATAGTGAAGATTCAATTTACTCTTCTATTGACAACACTAGTATCACCGCTGTGGTTCATGTTCGTAGGTAGATTAGATCTTACTCGAAAACCCTAAACCATGTAAAATATGCAAACCAAATTAGAGACGTCTAACTTGTTTTTGCAGGGTTTGGTGATGTGATATGGCCATAATGTGATGATGAATATGTATGAGATGATCATTATTGTATTGTGGCAACCGGCAGGAGCCTTATGGTTGTCTTTAAATTTCATGTTGAGTAGTATTTCAAAGAAGTTGTAATAGTTGCTACATGGGAGAACAATCATGAAGATGGCGCCATGGACCTTGACGCTACGCCGACGATGATGGAGATCATGCCCGTTGATGATGGAGATCATGTCCGTGCTTTGGAGATGAAGATCAAAGGCGCAAAGACAAAGGGCCCATATCATATCACATATGAACTGCATGTGATGTTAATCCTTTTATGCATCTTATTTTGCTTAGATCGCGACGGTAGCTTTATAAGATGATCCCTCTCACTAAAATATCAAGATAATAAAGTGTTCATCCTTAGTAGCACCGTTGCCAAGACTTGTCGTTTCGAAGCATCTCGTGATGATCGGGTGTGATAGAATCAAAAAGTGCATACAACGGGTGCAAGCCGCTTTGCACATGCGGATACTAAGGTGGCCTTGACGAGCCTAGCATGTACAGACATGGTCTCGGAACACGTGATACCGAAAGGTAGAGCATGAATCATATGATTGATATGATGAACACTTTGAGTGTTCGCCATTGAAATTACACCTTGTCTCGTGATGATCGGACTTAGGTGTAGTGGATTTGGTTCGTGTGATCACTAAGACAATGCGAGGGATATTGTTTTGAGTGGGAGTTCACCTAAATTTTTTAATTTTGTTGAATTAAAATTTGAACTCAAATTGTCATAAACATTAGTCTAAACTATTGCAAATATATGTTGTAGATATGGCGTCCCCAATCAATTTTAACCAGTTCCTAGAGAAAGAAAAGCTTAAGAACAATGGTAGCAACTTCACCGACCGGTTCCGTCATGTGAGGATCTTCCTCAATGGTGGAAACCTGCAATATGTGCTTGATGCACCGCTAGGTGACCCTCCTCGCGAAACTGAAACCGATGAAGTAAAGAATGTTTACACGACTCGGAAAACTCGGTACTCTCAAGTTCAGTGTGCCATCCTGTGCAGTCTGGAAGCCGATCTTCAAAAACTTTTTGAGCACCACGATCCTCATGAGTTGGTCAATGAGTTGAAAACTATATTTGAAACTCATGCGGCCGTGGAATGCTATGAAGCATCGAAACACATCTTCGCTTGCATGATGGAAGAAGGCAGCTCGTTAGTGAGCACATGCTCACCATGACCGGGCATGCGAAGAAACTCGGTGACTTGGGAATAGTGATTCCTAACGAGATCGGGGATTAATCGTGTCCTTCAATCACCGCCACCTAGTTACAAGAACTTTGTGATGAACTACAATATGCGGAACATGAACAAAGAGTTACCCGAACTCTTCGCCATGCTGAAATCTGCTGAGATTGAGATCAAGAAAGAGCACCAAGTGTTGATGGTCAACAAGACCACCGGCTTCAAGAAACAGGGCAAGTCTAAGGGAAAATTCAAGAAGGGTGGCAAGAAAGCCGCCACGCCTCCCGTGAAACCTAAGACCGGCCCTAAGCCCGATGCTCGAGTGCTATTACCGCAAGGAGAAGGGACACCGGAAGCTTAATTGCTCCAAGTATTTGGCGGATCCGAAGAGCGGCCTTGTCAAGAAAAAGAAAGAAGGTATATCCGATATACATGTTATAGATGTTTATCTTACTCGGTTCTCGTACTAGTACCCGGGTATTTGATACTCGGTTCGGTTGCTCATATTTGTAACTCGAAACAGGAACTAAAGAATAAACGAAGACTACTAAAGGATGAAGTGACGATGCGCGTTGGAAATGGATCCAAAGTCGATGTGATCGCTCGTCGGCACACTTCCTCTACATCTACCTTCGGGATTAGTTTTAAGCCTCAATAATTGTTATTTTGTACCCGCGTTGAGCATGAACATTATATCTGGATCTTGTTTAATGCAAGACGGTTATTCATTCAAGTCTGAGAATAATGGTTGTTCTATTTTTATGAATAATATCTTTTATGGTCGAGTACCTGAAAAGAATGGCTTATTTCTATTAGATCTCGATAGTAGTGATACACATATACATAACATTGATGCTAAGCGAATTAAATTGAATGATAATTCTACTTATATGTGGCACTATCGTCTTGGTCATATTGGAGTAAAACGCATGAAGAAACTCCATACCGATGGATTACTTGAATCACTTGACTTTGAGTCACTTGATAGATGCGAAACATGTCTAATGGGAAAAATGACTAAGACTCCATTCTCTGGTATTATGGAGCGAGCTACTGACTTATTGGAAATCATACATACCGATGTGTGTGGACCAATGAGTGTAGCATCGCGCGGTGGTTATCGTTATGTTCTAACCTTCACAGATGATCTGAGTAGATATGGGTATATCTATTGGGATTTCTATTTTCGTGCCCTCGGTTCCTTAGTTGTACTCAGTTTTCCCCAGCTCCTTAGTTTTTCCTCAGTTTTACCCAAACTTTTGTCTGAAACCATCACACGTGATGTAACGGCCAGTTGCCCGACGGTTGACCGTTATCTTCCGACTAGTGGGGCCACGTAGAGCCCGCAAAGACACGTCGGACCATCCATCTTTGTTTGACCGTAAGCATCGCCGTATCCCCGACCAAAACGCGAACGAGTGGGGCTTCGGTATATCGAATGACAAGTGGGGCCATGACGCCGATACAAGGGGCAATACACGGGTAGGATTAGATTTTTAAATGGAGCTCTACAGCGATGGCACGGAGGAGGTGGCATGCGGGGTGCCGAGATGAGATCGACGTCCACAATGAACCGCATGAGGCGAGACCGTACGCATTAGATAGATATGAACTAGACGCGTTTAACCATGCAAAGAAGAGAAGAAATGGTCGACGACATCGAAGACTACGTCAAAACTTTGACCGACCGTAGTCGGACACGAACACGAGCAATGTAGAGAAAACTAGTGTCTCTCCTTTTCGGCGTGTATAGGTGGGTGCTAGGAGAGTGTGGTGGCGAAGGGAAAGACCTCGCGGCGGTCCGTGGCGTCCAGAGCATAGCGGGTCGGCGTGGCCGTGCCCACGCCGGCGTGCATGCATGTTCGGCATTGGCATCGGCATGTACGTTCGGCATTGGCCTCGGCGGTATCTCTCGGTGTGTCGGTGATCGAATGAGGGGACGGGATTGAGGGTGCATCCCGACGTTGACCTAGCAGAGGGCGGCGAGCATAGCCGTTTCGACCATGCCGATATCGGCATCGGCATCGTTTGGAGTCCGTGGTGCTCGAATCAAGTTGGGATTTGTTTCTCGTAGGCCAAAATGAATTTGAAACAAGTTTCATGTTGAAGGTTAGGTAACGAAAGTTTGTAACTATCCCAAAATTATACTAGCGCCATGGTGAGGTTCTTTTTGATAGAGCTATACGGTTGGGCAAACTTTTTGACACTTTTTAGATAGGGTTCCTTGTTGTTACACGTATGGCATCATGTATGGAAAATTTGTGGTCATTTGGAGATGTTCGAAAAATCACTTTGCTTAAGCGCATGCCGTTTCGTCTCGTCGAAACCAGCTTTTCTAACAAGGTGATTTTTTCTACCTTCTCTAAATAACCTCAAATTTCATACAGCTGATCTTCTATACATAGATAGATAGATTGTTTCGTTTTTACATTTTTCGAACTTTTTATTTCCCTTTATAATACCCAATTGATTTTCAGGTCAAAACCTCGAAAAACAAGCATCATGTATGGCATCATTTCACCCTAAATTTCAAATTTTCCGAAACTTTCCCTTTTAGATATTCCTTGTTGTTATAGGTATGCCATCATGTATGCCAAACTTGGTTAGGTCTCACCGAAACCAGCTTTTGTAACAAATTAGGTGATGGTTTATCATTTTTTTTGCGTGAAAAGTAATGGCAACAACAAATCGGTGATGGTTTATCATTTTTTTTGCGTGAAAAGTAATGGCTACAACAAATTGTTGATGGTTTATCATTTTTTTGCGTGAAAAGTAATGGCAACAACAAATCGGTGATGGTTTATCATTTTTTTTGCGTGAAAAGTAATGGCTACAACAAATTGTTGATGGTTTATCATTTTTTTGCGTGAAAAGTAATGGCAACAACAAATCGGTGATGGTTTATCATTTTTTTTGCGTGAAAAGTAATGGCAACAACAAATCGGTGATGGTTTATCATTTTTTTTGCGTGAAAAGTAATGGCTACAACAAATTGTTGATGGTTTATCATTTTTTGCGTGAAAAGTAATGGCAACAACAAATCGGTGATGGTTTATCATTTTTTTTGCGTGAAAAGTAATGGCTACAACAAATTGTTGATGGTTTATCATTTTTTTGCGTGAAAAGTAACGCCTAAAATAGTTTATAATTTTTAGCGCGTGAAAAATAATACGTAAAACCGCCCTTCAACGATACTTAGAGGGTGGAAGCTAATTAACCGCCAACAGAGAGAGAGAGGGGTTATCCCGCCCGTTCCCTATATCATACGATCAACGGTCGGCGGGCACGATCCGCGTGACATGGGCTAGACCAATCAGGGCGATGATGCACGTCCGCGAGAATTTGTGAAGAGAGAGGGCAAACCGAGTACTATCAAGAAACCAAGGGCACCTGAGTAGTAAACGAGACTAAGGGATTCAAATTTGAGATTTGAAAAATGGAAAATGTGTGTTTTGTACAATGAAACCCATCTTGGCCTACCTCAAACTATTTGCAATACCAATATACATCAAGTGTGAGAATTGTGGCCTCATTTAGACAAAGTATGATTTGGGGGAAGCTGTTTTGGGAAGGGCTTGTTGTGGAAAACCATGCACCTTCATAGCTACTAGGTGATTTGAGAAGTGGCAATTTGTGGTAAAACTTGATTTATCTATGATTTATCTATGATTTGAGAAGTGGCAATTTGTGGTAAAGACTCCATGAGTAAGTGCCACTCTTTTTAGGATTTTTTTGCACATTAAATGACTCATTTAACTAGTTAATCCCATTTGTTGACTCTCCGTTGACCAGCCACTTGAGGGTAAAACCGAGTATATTGCACTAGCCAGTATTAGCACTCGAGGGGAAAATTGAGCACACAAAAAATGCTAGTATAAGACTCGAGGGTATACCTGAGTATATCTAAATTTCCGAGGGTTAGACTCGAGGACACGTGCAATTGTTGACGCGTAGACGCGGGTCGCGGTGGAGAAGTCGAGACGTGCAATCGTGGACGCGTGTCGCGTTGCGTAAGTCCAAGACGTGCGGACGTGCACCGGTGCACGCGTAGGACGCGGGTCGCATTAACCACCCCTCGCCTTTATAGACGCCTCCTCGCACTCTCTCTCGTCACTCTCACTCGCTCACGCATCGCCAACTCTCTCACGTCCCATCATCTTCTCCAAAGCAAAAAACCCTCTCCCTCTCCCTCTTCCTCTTCCTCCGCCGTAGAGATGGACAAGGAGAATGCCAATCCCATCGTCGAGGTGGGCGCAAAGCGCGACGCCTCCATCTTCGGCGCCGTCCCCTATACGGACGACGACGCCTCGCCGCCGCCGCCGCCGCCGGTGCATCGGACGCTGCTGCCGCCGGTGGCGCTCGGATCCCGGCGGGATGGGTCGACCCCTACGACCCCGTGCCGTACGTCCCGCCCCCGAACCCCTACGACACCTCCCCGGAGGACCCATGGAACGAGGTAACTACGGTTTGCTTCCTTTTTTGTTCCCCATTCCTTTTTGAACCCTATTTTTGCTGGTGTAGATGGATCCGTAGATGGATGAGTATTGGGCTAATATTTGCGCCGATTTTATTCCATTTTGTTTTGATCACTTCTTGATTTCGTTTAAGATTTGGGGTTCGGTTGTTCGGTTAATTTATGCAAGTAATATTGGATCTCAATCAGTTAATTTATGCAAGTAATCATGGGATCTCAATCAGTTATTTTATGCACTAATCAAAAGATATCAACCGTTTAATTTTGCAAATAATCTCGAATGTGTTCAAGTTTAGATCTAGTTCGGATCTAGAATGCGTTTCTTTGCCTATGATGAATGGTTGGGCACAAATTTTTACGAGGAGGGTTCAGCGAACCATTGCTGTGTACAAATCGTTGTGCATGAGCTTTAGTTCGCTAACACCTTCCCCGTAGATATATAATCATGTCCACTCTAACCGAGGCTGACTCTGTTTTTCTTAACTTTGTTATCATGTACGTTAGTCATCGTTGCAACTCATTCACTAGTTTCCGTTTGATATGGATCGGATGTACGGCAGCGACGTCGGCAGCGACGAAGAGGAGGAGGACGTCAAGACTCGCCGAGTCTCGCGGAGGGCTGCAGGTCGGCCAGTACATCTCCTACTTCGCCAAGGAGGTGTACAGGTGCCCCTTCGCACCAGGAGACTCGGCGCCACGGACTTCAACCGCCTCGTCACGCATGCCGAGAACATCAGCAACACCTTCCCCAACGTCGGCACGACGGTGAACGTCCACTCCTTCCGCGCCAAGCACGGGCGCTCGGCATGCACCTCCGCAGCTTGCGGCGGGTGGAGATCTCCGCCGGCCGCATGCCTCCGCTCAAGCCCAAGGCTCCCAAGGGGAGCAAGAGCAACAAGTGGAGGCAGAGCCGGATGGGGTAGGCGGAGTCCCCGGACGTGTCTTGCTGCTGCTCGCTGCCTCCTAGTTTGTTGTTGGGATCCCTTTGTTGTTAGCTAGGGATCCCTTGTTGTTATGTTAATATGATGGTGCTTGTGAAGAACCTGTTACTATGTTGGCTGCTGTGTATGCAGCCTATTATCTATCCATATTATCTAGGGATTATCTATCCCTAGTCTACTATATTTTGTTGGCCGTACTTAGTTTTCTTGATTTACTATGACTCGTGAATTTATCGTACATTATCCTGGAGATTTGCTTCTAGATTTAACTACATACATATGGACCGGAGGGAGTACTAGATTTGCTGCCATATTGGGCAAACAACGAGGGCCAAAAGGCACAAATAATTGAAGAAAGTCAGAAATGCAAGCTTCTCTAGATTTTATACTAATTTGGTGAAAAGGACAGAGAGAAAGAGGGGAAAAAGGTGCACTAAATAATGCCAATTTGGGGCCGAGAGAGACGAACCCAGCTCCTGCTCACGTGCAACCAAACGCTTCTCGTCTCGTCCCACGCGGTCCCTTTCTACCAGCCCCACGCGACGCGGGCCCACACGACGCGGCCCCACACGACGCGGCCCCACACGTGACAGAACGGTCAACTAAACGGGAATCCTGCCGTCTGAGTTGCTTCTGCGGGTTTCAGACAAACGTTTGGGGGTAAAACTGAGGAAAAACTAAGGAGCTGGGGAAAACTGAGTACAACTAAGGAACTGAGGGCACGAAAATAGAAATCCCATATCTATTTCATGAAACATAAATTCGAAACTTTCGAGAAGTTTAAGGAATTCCAAAGTGAAGTAGAAAATCAACGTAACAAGAAGATTAAATTTCTACGATCTGACCGCGGAGGTGAATATCTAAGTTATGAGTTTGGCATGCATTTAAAGAAATGCAGAATACTTTCACAATTGACACCGCCGGGAACACCTCAACGAAACGGTGTGTCTGAATGTCGTAATCGAACTCTCTTAGATATGGTTCGTTCTATGATGTCTCTTACTGATTTACCTTTATCATTTTGGAGTTATGCATTAGAGACAGCCGCATTCACTTTAAATAGAGCACCATCAAAATCCGTTGAAACGACACCGTATGAATTATGGTTTAATAAGAAACATAAGCTGTCGTTCCTTAAAGTTTGGGGTTGCGAAGCCTATGTAAAAAAGTTACAACCGGACAAGCTAGAACCCAAAGCGGAGAAATGCATCTTCATAGGATACCCTAAGGAAACTATAGGGTACACTTTCTATCACAAATCCGAAGGCAAAATCTTTGTTGCTAAGAACGGAACCTTTCTTGAGAAAGAATTTCTCACTAAAGAAGTGACTGGAAGAAAAGTAGAACTCGATGAGATTGATGAATCTTCACTAGTTGATCGAGTAGCGCAAGTACCGGAAGTTGTTCTGTGCCGCCTACACCGGCAACGAGAGGAAGCTAATGATAATGATCATGAAACTTCGAATGAGATAGCTACCGAACCTCGCGGATTGACAAGGGAACGTGCCACTCCCGATTGGTATGATCCTTGTCTAAATGTCATGATTGTGGACAACAATGATGAAGACCCCGCGACGTATGAAGAAGCGATGATGAGCCCAGATTCCAACAAATGGCAAGAAGCCATGAAATCCGAAATGGGATCCATGTATGATAACAAAGTGTGGACTTTGGTAGACTTACCTGATAGCCGCAAGGCTATCGAGAATAAATGGATCTTCAAGACAAAAACAAATGCTGATGGTAATATTACTGTCTATAAAGCTCGACTTGTCGCAAAGGGTTTCCGACAAATTCAAGGTGTTGACTACAATGAGACTTTCTCACCTGTAGCGAAGCTAAAATCTGTGAGGATTTTGTTAGCAATAGCTGCATTTTTCGATTATGAGATTTGGCGGATGGATGTCAAAACGGCGTTCCTTAATGGAGACATTGAGGAAGAGTTGTATATGGTACAACCCAAAGGTTTTGTCGATCCTAAAAATGCTGACAAAGTATGCAAACTTCAGCGTTCAATTTATGGACTGAAGCAAGCATTGAGAAGTTGGAACCGACGCTTTGATAAGGTGATCAAAGACTTCGGGTTTATACAGTGCCATGGAGAGACTCGTATTTACAAGAAAGTGAGTGGGAGCTCCGTAGCATTCACGATATTATATGTAGATGACATATTATTGATTGGGAATGATATAGAACTATTAAGCGAGTGTAAAAGGTTATTTGAATAACAGTTTTTCAATGAAAGACCTTGGTGAAGCATCGTATATATTAGGCATCAAGATTTATAGAGATAGATCAAGACGCCTAATAGGGCTATCACTGAGTACATACCTGGACAAGATTCTAAAGAAGTTTAGAATGGACGAAAGTAAGAAAGGGTTTTTACCTATGTTACCGAGGCAAGGTCTTGAGTAAGACCCAAGGACCGGCTACGGCAGAAGAAAGAGAAATGATGAGTCGGATCCCCTATGCTTCGGCGATGAGGCTCTATTATGTATGCCATGCTATGTACTAGACCGGATATAGCACATGCTTTGTTAGTTTGACTAGCGAGATATCAAAGTGATCCAGGAATGGAACACTGGACAACGGTCAAGAATATCCTTAAGTACTTGAAAAGAACTAAGGATATGTTTCTTTGTTATGGAGGTGACCAAGAGCTCGTTGTAACAAGTTACACCGATGCAAGTTGGAACACTGATCCCGATGACTCTAAGTCACGATCCGGGTACGTGTTTATATTGAATGGTGCTGCAGTGAAGTTGGGCAAGCTCGAAGCGGTGCACGGTGGCGAAGTCTTCAACGGAATCGGAGTACATAGCGGCTTCGGAGGCTTCATCGAAGCGGTATGGATGAAGAGGTTCATTGTAGAGCTCGGTGTGGTTCCTAGTGCATTGGACCCACTAGTCATCTACTTGTGACAACATGGGTGCCATCGCCAATGCACAAGAACCAAGGTCACACAAGAGGCTGAAGCATATCAAGCTGCGTTATCATTCGATTCGCGAGTACATCGAAGATGGAGAAGTAAAGATTTGCAAAGTACACACTCGATCCGAATGTAGCGGATCCGTTGACTAAAGCTCTCCCTAGGGCAAAGCATGACCCACACCAGAATGCCATGGGTGTTAGGTACCTTACAATGTAATCTAGATTATTGACTCTAGTGCAAGTGGGAGACTCGTTGGAGATATGCCCAAGAGGCAATAATAAAAGTGGTTATTATATATCTTTATGTTTATGATAAATGTTTATATACCATGCTATAATTGTATTAACCAAAACATTGATACATGTGTGATATGTAAACAACAAAGAGTCCCTAGTATGCCTCTTAACTAGCTTGTTGATTAATAGATGATTAGTTTCATAATCATGAACATTGGATGTTATTAATAACAAGGTTATATCATTATATGAATGATGTAATGGACACACCCAATTAAGCGTAGCATAAGATCACGTCATTAAGTTATTTGCTATAAGCTTTCGATACATAGTTACCTAGTCCTTTCGACCATGAGATCATGTAAATCACTTATACCGGAAAGGTACTTTGATTACATCAAATGCCACTGCGTAAATGGGTGGTTATAAAGGTGGGATTAAGTATCCGGAAAGTATGAGTTGAGGCATATGGATCAACAGTGGGATTTGTCCATCCCGATGACGGATAGATATACGCTGGGCCCTCTCGGTGGAATGTCGTCTAATGTCTTGCAAGCATATGAATAAGTTCAGAAGAGACCACATACCACGGTACGAGTAAAGAGTACTTGTCAGGAGACGAGGTTGAACAAGGTATAGAGTGATACCGATGATCAAACCTCGGACAAGTAAAATATCGCGTGACAAAGGGAATTGGTATCGTATGTGAATGGTTCATTCGATCACTAAAGTCATCGTTGAATATGTGGGAGCCATTATGGATCTCCAGATCCCGCTATTGGTTATTGGTCGGAGTGAGTACTCAACCATGTCCGCATAGTTCGCGAACCGTAGGGTGACACACTTAAAGTTGGATGTTGAAGTGGTAGAACTTGAATATGGAATGGAGTTCGAATATTTGTTCGGAGTCCGGATGAGATCCCGGACATCACGAGGAGTTCCGGAATGGTCCGGAGAATAAGATTCATATATAGGAAGTCATTTTATAAGATTTAAAATGATCCGGAAAGTTCTATGGAAGGTTCTAGAAGGTTCTAGAAAAGTCCGGAAGAAACCACTAAGGAAGGCGGAGTCCCGCCACCTCCCATGGCCGGCCAACCCTAAGGGGGAGGAGTCCCAAGTGGACTCCCCTAAAGGGGCCGGCCACCCCCCCACATGGAAGGGGGGAATCCCACCCCAAGTGGGATTCCCACCTTGGGTAGGTTTCCCTATCACATGGAAGGTTTTGGGTTCGGGTCTTATTCGGAGACTTGTAGTCCAACACTTGGGGCTTCCACCTATATAATGAGGGGCCAAGGGGAGGGGGCCGGCCACCCAAGACCACAAGGTGGCCGCACCCCTAGTGGTCGGCGCCCCCCTCTCCCAAACCCTAGCGGCCCTCTCTCCTCCACCACATCCCGCACGCTTAGCGAAGCTCCGCCGGGTTTCTCCACCACCACCGACACCACGCCGTCGTGCTATCGGATTCAAGAGGAGCTACTACTTCCGCTGCCCGCTGGAACGGGGAGGTGGACGTCGTCTTCATCAACAACCGAACGTGTGACCGAGTACGGAGGTGCTTGCCCGTTCGTGGCGCCGTGATCAAGATTTTCTACGCGCTTTTGCAAGCGGCAAGTGAACGTCTACCGCAGCAACAAGAGCCTCATCTTGTAGGCTTTGGAATCTCTTCAAGGGTGAGACTCGATAATCCACTCGTTGCTACCGTCTTCTAGATTGCATCTTGGCTTGGATTGGGTGTTCGCGGTAGGAAATTTTTTGTTTTCTATGCAACGAATCCCTACAGAAGGGTGCATCTAACATCATAGAGTTCCTTAAGCACAATTAATTCTTCTTGATTTTCGTTTTCATCATCAAGAACACTAGATAGGGAAGGTGGAGGTTCCATTACCTTGGTTTCCCTTGCCATAAGACAAGAGCCAACGATTGTAGAGGAGGGAGAGTCATCGGAGTCATCATCTTGAGTTGTTCTTGCCATGAAGGAAGAACCAACATCATTCTCCGTGGAGTAGTCCTTGGATTAGTCATATGTGAAGAGTGACCCGGGCTTAGAGAAAGCCAAGCCGGCCACCCCGGCCTCCTTCTCCTCATCTTCCTCTTCATCATCGGACAAGTACTCGGCCCCAACAAAGGCTCTTCCCTTTTTCTTCTTGTATCGATCGTTGATTGGGTTTGGCTTCAATCTTGGCTTGACCCCTTTGATGAATCTTGGCTTGTCTACCCTTTTCTCATAAGGGCACTCATTTGCAAAGTGGCTATCTTCATCACAATTGTAGCAAGTTCTCTTCTTCTTCTTGTCATTGAGGAGCATTGGGAACTTTGCCTTGTACTTCTTGGCAAAGAAAGCAAAGTCGGTAGCAATGTCACTAGTTGAAGTCATCTCTTCATCTTCTTCAATTTCATAGTCTTCTTTGCTTCCATGATCGGCTCTAGCTTTCAGAGCAAGGTTGTGTGACGCTTCATGGTTGTGTGAGGTTTCATCAACACGATTCATTGCCATGAGCCTCTTTCCCGCTTTGGCCATGTTTTCATTGGCGGCCACATAGGAGACTAGATCATCGGAGTTGAGATCGGCACTCTTGGTCATGATTTGCAAGTTGAGTGCAAGGTTGGTATCTTCTTGATTGACGGCAATCATAGCAATGACCTTGGACTTTATGAATGCTTCATTAATCTCGAAGCCGTCATTGTACTTCTCAACACCAAGTCCCTTGACCCTTACTCTAAGAGCACCAAGCCTAGCATAGGCATCGGCCACGGATTCTCCATCTCGAATCATGAACTGGTGAGCCTCTTGCTTTGCGGTCTCATAAAGAGCTGATTGGATCAAATCGGTTCCCTCTTGGAGTACTACGATCCGATCCCACAACCCTTTAGCGGAGACAATGTCATTGACTTGATCAAGAAGCTTGCAGTAGATGCCACTTCTAATCTTGTCACGTGCGGAGGCATTGAGTTGACGGTTGTAGAATTCGGTGGAGGTCAACCGAATGGGATCTTGTGGCTCCCGGTATCCATGAACAATGATCTCCCATAACTCCACACTGCAGCTGCGAATATGAGATTCCATAGAAGATTTCCAAAAAGGAAAGTGAGTTCCATCAAAATGGGAAACGGTCCCACTATGGTTTTATATGAGGCATGGGTGAAGTGTTTTTGGGATAGTCATGGTTGACTTGATGGAAACTCTGTTGAGAAGCCGAAGCCCCACTAGGATTCCCACTAGTCAGGTTCTTAAGCATGGCAGTCATCTGTGCCATTTGGCTTTTTAGGTCATCCTCCTTTTTCTTCTTCTCGGCATCATATGCCAAGAATCTAGATTTCATTTCTCTAACCGAAAGGTTAGAGTCTTTATCTAGACCCTCGAATAGTTTTTCCATCTCACTCTTAAGGCGGGGAAGACCTTAATAAGAGTCCAGTCTCTGATACCAATAGAAAGTATAGAGATGGTAAACCTAGAGGGGGGGTGAATAGGTTTCTACAAGTTTTAATTCTTTCTTTGCAATATTAGGCTTTGCGGAATATAAAGGTGAGCCTAATGCAAACTAGGTGAAGCAACCTATATGAGGATACGGCTAACTCGAGCACGAAGGCTCTCACGGGCGATTTAAATCACAAGTAAGGAGTTCGGTTAGAGATAACCGATAGCACGCGGAGACGAGGATGTATTCCCGTGTTCCCTTGCTTTGCAACAAGGTACGTCACGTTTGGAGGGTGGAGGTCCCACGAAGGATTCCCCATGCCACGAAGGCTCACCCTATTCTCCGGAGCCTATCCCACGAAGGAATAGCTCACTCACTTGTGGTAGACTTTGAGGTAGCCTCCAAACCTTCACAATCTTGCCCGGAGCAAATCCACAACCCGGATGCTTCCGGACTCCTCTTGCCCACCTAGGGTTTCCAAGGAACCCTAGGAAGCAAGCTTCTCGATGAATACAAGGGGGAATGAGATTTGGCTTGGTAGAACGGTAGATCGGGTCCTCCTCTAACGAATCCCCGGAGGGATTTGAGTTTGAGTGGAGGAGGAGGGAGATCTGAGGCTTTTGGTGTTTCTAGCAATGGAGTAAGAGAGAGAGAGCTCAAGAACAACTTGTAGTGTAGTGCCTAACTGTTCAGAGGTAGGAGAAGGCCTATTTATAGTGTTCTTCGAAATATGGCCGTTGGTCACTTGCCACCTCAGCTTTTCTCTCGACAAACCCGGTTGACCGGACCACAGACCGGACTGCCCGGTGGTGAGGCCGGTCGGACCGGGCCAGCGACCGGATTCCCTTTGCATCGTCCTGGAGCTCCTCCGGTTGGCGTCCGGTTGGCGCCCGGTTGGCGACCGGTCGACCGGGCCGCACGCCGGACTCTCCGGTTAGTAGGCCGGTTGACCGGTCGGCAACTGGATCTGTTGGTTCCTCGTATGGAGCCCGGTTGGCGACCGGTCGACCGGGCCGTGTGCCGGACTCGCCCCGGTTGGCGACCGGTTGGTCGGGCGGCGACGTCGGGATCGGCCGGTCCGTAGTCCGGTTGGACCGGGCTGCGACCGGATTCTGCTGTAGACCTCTTTTCGATTGTTGTTGAAGTGGGGGGTACCCTTTAGCCTTCTTGTTCCTTTGATACACCATTTATGCCTCTTTGCCTAATACCTGAGATTATCCTTATAAACATATTAGGCCAAGTACTCTAGCACGGTGTCATTGTTACCAAAATAATGGATAAGGGTAAAATACCCTTACATCCGTATTATGATCAATGAAGATGAACTATCGATACTTTTTCCGGGGTTTAATTTTTAAAAATACGGGGTCTGTTAGACGGAATGGTTCTTCCGCGAGCAATTTTTTGATACGGGGCGAAAAACTCGTGCTATACGGGGCAGAGAAATATGGAGTCTGTTAGACATGCTCTTAGTTACGCGGAAGGGTTGAGCTGGCTTGGTGATCGAGGAAACTAACCTCACTGAAGTGACCAGTCATTTTCAATCAATCTATACCTAATAATAAAAGCAAAAGGGTTTCTTGTTGGTTCGTTTTTTGTTACCCCTAATTTTTGTTGAAATAACATGAACTGCCACCGCTCAGTTAAAAAACGTTTCGTTTCTTTTTCCCCGAATCCAAGGTCTCTTCCTCTCTTGGAATAGATCTCACCCAATTTGACGCTGCGTTGCTGCCCACCGAATTGCCTCCCTGCTGGCGTCCCTAGGAAACCATCTCACCCAATTTGACGTTGTGTCGCTTCCTGCCGGAAGGCCGCCTCTGCCGGCGTCCGCCAGGACCACTCCCTTCCCTGCTCCTCCCCTCCCTTCTCCTCGCGCGGAATCGCCACCGTGCAGCAGCACGAGCACCTAGAGACCGGCGTGAGAAGGGAGGTGACGGCGCCTTGCCTCCACCCGACAGATCCGTTCTTGGAGGGCTCCGATCCGTGCTCCTCGCAGCTCAGATATCAGTGGCCTCATCACCGGACGGTGGTACCCTGGGAGCTACGCCATTCAATTCCTCTTTTCCCCTTATTTTTCTTGGGTCGACGAGCTCCTGCTGCGTTGTGCTGTTTCAGGCGGTGCCGTGCAGCGGTCCAGGGTCATCAGGTGGCTCGGGGACACTGAAAATTTTGGAGGCGGACATGCTGGTCACGGTTGTGAACTTTCCTCAGAGCTGGAGCAGAGCAAGCTCCAGTTGACCTGCTCTGCTATGGAGCTAGCCGAGATTCTGCCTGGGTTGTTGATGTACTAATCTATCTGTCTCCCAGGTTTGCTGATGCACTGCAGGCAGGCAAAGGCTCCGCTAAATCCTCCATCGAGCAATTTAGCTCTGCTGGTTGGGCAATCATAATGTTCAGGACTTCTCGTACGTGTGTATAAAAGCATGTGGAGCCTATTAAGTTACGGTAGGAATGCACATCAATACGCATGTATAAACAAATGTGATCCTTTTCCTCTTTGTTCCGAGAAAACAATTTTCAGGTTTGCTTTGCAACATTAACATTGCAAAGTAAAATGATCGCATAACTCAAGCAAATGAAGATTTCAGGTGTGCTTTGCAACATTAACAATACATGCTGATGAAACTAAAAAAAATCTTCATCTTTCTAACTTTTCAGTTGCGTATCTTCTTCAACATCTTTTCGTGGAATTATTAGAGATCATTTATTAATGTGAAAACCTGTTAGTAATAACAATGAATGAGAATATCCCGTTGTGAATATGAAATTGCTAGAACGGTCAAGGTACAATGGGTCTACAAACACACACAAAAAAAGAAGCAAATATGTGTTCGCAAAATTACTTTCATCGAGTAATCCAACTTTAAAAATAAGAAGGGAAAAGGAGACATGTGGCAAACTAACTTGGATCTGGGGAGCTCACTTCCAGCTAATCCATGACAACACTTGGACTCTCGATGTCCGACACTTTGAGACCAAGCAATGATCCCACCTTGCGTTGTTGTCGTAATCCGTTATGTCCCATCTCTTCGCCTCGTACGGGTGCTTGAGGACATTGAGACGGAGTGGAGGCCATGACATAACTCCCTCCCTGTCACACCTTCAGAAGTTAATGTCTCTTCTTCTAGCAGCCATATGTCACGGTCTCCTTTCCTCCCGCTGCAGTCGTTGAGGAGGTCTGCTGGTGTGCCGTTAAAAGCCATGCCAAGAGCTTTTTCTATCCCGTTGCAACACACGGCCACATTTCCTATATAGATCTAATAGAAAACGTGTTGGGTATATATTATTGTTTATGGGAAAAAAACCGATCTTATCCCATCTAAAACAAAGATCTAATCCAGCTGCAAATCCCGCAGACTGCCGGAGATGGAGCCGGGGCGATTTTTTCCAGCCGTCCGGCATACCTCTTCGCTGAGATCCAGATTCATGGAGCAACCAACAAGACTCTAGGTATTAACCACATTATTCATCGTGGGCACGCTTGCACATGCTATTCTGCAGCCGCCACAGCGATGACTTTATAAGCTAGATTTGCTCCTGTGCAAGACTACAATTGTCGATTGGGAATATGCAAAATATATGCTGGATTTGGCGGGTATAAGGAGGAAGATGACGACGAATCTCAGAGTCGTTTGACAGCCGCAACCAGGTACCATTGATTAAAACTTATAGCTAGCTGCTTGCTTATATACATCCGTTTGTGAGAAATATGCCATGTGGGTTAATGCCATAGATGTGATTATATCATTTTTTTGCGAATAATATCATGTTGAAAGGCCAAGTAGCAGGAATCGATGGCGAGTCCATGCGCATCGGCATGAATCTCCATTCATAAGGCTCCGCCTAGGTCAACCATCCGCAGAGGTTTCAGATATCGCGGATGCATGTTTTGCACGGCAGAGTCGTCCTAATTTCTACATGGTTGATCGGTTTGCTTTTTCAGTACCGGCCGAAACACACATCAGATGTATAGTCTCCGATGAGTTCCGGGCGACACAGTAAGGCTTGTGAGTTTACATCAAGATCTACGGATGACGAGCCGGCTACGGCGACATCCATCTGGCGGTGATGAAAGGCCAAAGAACAGTTAGAATGACGATTCCCGGCGGCATAAGCACAACAGCGGAAACAGAACTTGGGTTCCCACTATTTTCTGATCGACCAGCGTGGGCTCAAGTTGGAGTCCAATTCCATCAGATATGTCATTCGAACAAACCTCTCAATCCGCAGAGGTTTCAGCAATCTCGGATGGAGTACGTCCTATGCTGTCATTAACATATAGTGAATGCATTGTGCAGACAGACTATTTAACAAAGGTTAGCTCATACATGAGCCATGGATGCATCGTATGGAAAATAGAGTGAAGTTTCGGATACGAAGTCAGACACATCTCATAATTAAGGATGAAAAAACACTGGCACACCAACGATGTCAAGCAACAAAGTGCTCAGCCGTCTTGGTACCACAGGGGGTTAACACGAGACAAAACTTCAGTAAGGAGCTATTACATATGCGGATATGCCTCAGCTGTATCTATAAAGAGGTATACCAAAGTCTTTTTTTGATCTATGCTTTGTTGTCTATTTTCCCACATAGTTTAAAATATTATTACACACAATTCAGTAGATCACAGCCAGTCTAATTAAAATAAGACAAGATATATATATATATATATATATATATATATATATATATATATATATATATATATATATATATATATATATATATATATATATATATATATCAGCATAGGAAAAAAGATATTTACACATACTGTAGTACGTGTCGACAAGAAAAAGTCACATGGGAAAGTAAAATTAGAACGATCCAATATATAGATTCTCTAATAAAATGAACTATAGTAAAGGTATATTTATTTTATGATCTCCTAAAAAATATAAGGCAAGTGTGATAAGTTTCCTTACCAGGCGGGTAGAAGAAGATATATATGTGAGAATTACTCTTATTATATGAAATCCTGATGGTTTTATTAGTTATCTATCTATTATTTTATATTATTAAAACAACAAACAATTAACAGTGAAGATTTACAGAGTTATGAAATCCCAACGACTGAGATTAATAAACTTGCATTTACGTGCTTGCACGCGCAGCCGGCCTTGAGAAAATTGACTATGCACAGTGCGCATTAGGAACTCCAACAGAAACTTCTACACCATACCATGCATGGAGGAATTTTCAGTGCGCATGCCTTTTCGAGAAGTCACCGATCACCGCACTTCTTCTCCTCCGATATCTCTGCGGCGCAATCCTTTCCTATCCCACACAAATCTCCATATGAGAATTAACAACAGTGGAAACTGTTGAAGGCATACGAAAAGTTAGCTGAGAGTTTTTCCCTTTTAAACTCCATGCTCCGTCTCATACCACTCTGCTCACCTCTTCCTTCCCTCAGAGGCCCAGACCACTCATATACTGGAGCGGCGAGTCGCAGTCACGGCCTACATCTTCTACTGTCACAAATTGTCTACTTCATCTATTTTGATTCCCACAGTGCACAGGTGCTGGATGCCATTCCCATGGCCGCCCTGAACTCCTCCGCGTGCTGGCTCTGGCCATTTCCCGTCCAACCATGCCAGGAACCACCATCACCGGCATTTCAAGAAAACACCTTCTATGGTCGCTGATTAGTTGTTTTCCTGGAGTATTTTTCCTAACAAAATGGATAGTTTTGTTATCGGTGCTTAATCATTCTCCTTTTAGCCCCTCTCTTTGACATAGCCACAAAGGTATTGTTAGTTTGTTACTCCTTCGATGCAATCACGTTGACTAATATTGTTCTCATTTGATATTGAAAATACTGGAATGTACAAACTAACCGTGGAATTCCATCAATCTCTGCCAAGTATAGCTGTTGCAGTGGACATATTCCTCAATTATGCAGATTTGAAGATTGATTTAATTCAAGAGTCACACATGGTACAACAAGTTCCCCGCATGGCGATTTGTGAAAACATCTTGACATTATCGGTTTCTGAATCCCATTCTTAGTGTGTTGTAATTGTTACAATTTGGTATAGGTCATCTCATTATTACTTTTCCATGTCACTGTATTTAGTGAAAAGTTGAGCACATAATTCACCCTTTGCTTCAATCCCCTTCTTGAGAGATAATGTTGTTGATTTTCTATTTATATGTGTGAGCTATCATTTATCTTGAAATACCATTCACATGCTACTATTTTTTTGAGAAGCCAATCACACTGCTATATTAAAAATTATATTACATGTGTCGTGCCTACTATACCATTTTTTCATTTTAGGCACATGACTAAGATTTTCCGCAGCAACGTGCGGGAAGTCATCTAGTTATATGAAATCCTGATGGTTTTATTAGTTATCTATCTATTATTTTATATTATTAAAACAACAAACAATTAACAGTGAAGATTTACAGAGTTATGAAATCCCAACGACTGAGATTAATAAACTTGCATTTACGTGCTTGCACGCGCAGCCGGCCTTGAGAAAATTGACTATGCACAGTGCGCATTAGGAACTCCAACAGAAACTTTATCTCAACTAACTCTTACCTCTCTCTATATAAAAATACACGTTTATGTTTATCGGCCTAGCAGGAAAAAAAGCATCAGCGAATAAGGAAATCAGCTTAAAGAATGGAGTATCCAACAACGATCGATAGCAGGTAAAAACGTAGGCAACCACCCTAGGAGCCTGTTCGTCCAGATCGACCTACAAATGAGTCGCCAGGAAATCGCCTAGCGGTAACGCCGCCACTCCTTACTAGGTCCAGCCGTCCAGCAGCAGGAGTGGACCGCCGATCGGCGTATCATGACTTCGACGCATGCCTGAACCTGAACCCTGATGCAAGGATGTGACATGGACAAATTCCTATCTGTGTGCATAAATTTATAACGTATATAGGAATCTGCATAATGCAAGAGTAGGTCGCCCAGACAATATTCGGAGGTTCTATATACGTGTCATTCAGGAGATTCACTTCTTTACTCAGATATGTATTTGTCACTTCTCTTCGGCACCATTAATTTCTATATACTGAATGGTCATCAGGGAGTAATTTTTATTGATCTATACAAAGTATGTACGTTAATATTTATTTTTTGCAGGTATCTTCATATAAATTTCTTTTTTTGGACTATGGCGCTGTCAGATATATTTTGTTTATTGATGGATCATCTCAATCAATCTTCAGTGATTCTTGAATCTTGATGAAGTATACTGATATATACTAAAAGCAATGTAAATTACTCTGGATTTTCTATCATCAGTTCTGAATCTCAGAGAGGGAAAAATATTGTGTATGTTGATTCTACATTATTGTGGCTCTCTGTCACTACTGAGTACTGACCCACGATCTGAGTATAATTCAAGTTCAATTTCGTTGAGGAATTCAAAATTTTGTCGTGAGCACCAGAGATGCTATATTAGATGTCCGACTAATTTAGCAGGCAAATATATGTTGGTTGTGATAGTAAAATTATAGTTTTGAAGGGGAATATATGGATTTGGGAGGCAGAAAATATGTACAGATGATAGTCATCGAATAGATCACAAAGGTACAAGAACATGGGAAGGTCAGAGTTGCGCAAAGCACCTATCCTTCCAATTGAATCTTTATCATTTGAAGTAAGGTATATATGTGTGCACTTACCGTAATTCGATATTGCGTACTAAAAGAACGTGTCCGAGGTAGCTTTGCCATTGGAGATACAAGAAAAATAGGATTAACAATGGTAACTGAAATGATGTTGCTTATAATAACTATTTATCCAAAATATGATGACACAAAGTACGATTAAAATATTATTCATTTGGTGAAGATGAAAATATTAAAAAAATCCATTTATCTCATAAAACTGAAGCACGTCTAGCCGTGCAGTATGCACGGGCCACCCCGCTAGTTCAAGTTTAAATTTGTAAATTGATGGTGCCATGGAGCCGTGGTCATTGTCGCCATCATCGCTCCCATTACATGATCGTAGTGTGTGACGTGGAGCAACACAGATAAGCTCCGGCAAACGAAAACGACTGGTAGCTTTTCAAGGATAATAGTGATTCGAGAGACATTGTCTCTGCTATCTAGTATCTACTATGTGTGTATGTATATATTATCCATGGAAGGCAGACGGAATTGGGCAGCGATTTAGCTTTTTCTTTCAATGCGGTTTAGCTAGTGCCATACCAGTTGATTGACCTAATTCGAATTTAGATTCCTCAAACCACATTGTTATATTCCAAAACTATACTTCATGGCAAAATAAAATGGCACTAATGTTCTGTGTAAGCAATTCAAATATCTGTTTGAACTGAACATGCCTCCCGCTGATTTCACACGCAGCGTCGAGCAGACACAAGGAAGATACTGTTTGTTGAATGTGATTTTAATCCAGCAAATCTATACCTAATAATAAAAGCAAAAGGGCTTCTTATTGGTCCGTTTTTTCTTACCCCTATTTTCTGTGAAAATTACAACAGCTGCCACCGCTTAGTATTTTTGTCGGATCGCTAGCTCTGGCCGTCCCGAACGCTCTATCGATAAATTTGCTGTCTATGGGCCGGCCCAGTCAAGAGGCGTCGTCGACTGCACATGATTTACCTCGTCCTTGTCCGCCTTGACTTGGTTTATCGATGGAAATATTTCAGAGACCGCGCTTGCCGTGATCATCCTCAACTCCAATTCGATACAATCTATTCCCTCCGCCGCACGCCAACCCTCCTATAATTTACCCGCGCCCCCGACCCCCGTCGATCAACTTCGTTCGTCTTGATTTCGATCTCCGCTCCAGCTTTCTTTCGTCTTGATCGCTACAGCTGATCTCGCCTCGATAGCGTATAAACGAGAATCCTCGGGGAAAACAAGGACCTGCACTGCAGACGGATCCCTTCCTCCTCCTGTTGCGCCTGCATTATACTGTCAAGATCGGGATAATCCGACGCGAAAGATCACGGGGATGCCAAAACTCCACGGGCACTGATAGACAGGAAGTTCCAGTCCAGGCCTTGAGCTCTGACCCCGTTTAGCTTTGAAACCACGGCGCGGTTGAGGGCAGTAGTCCTCAACGTTGCGGTGTACCCACGGAGCAGACCTAGGGGGTGCCAAGAAACGCCCAGCTGCAACGATTAGGTGGCGGCAACAACAAATGGAGGACAGCGGCGACCCGTAGGTTCAAAAGGGAAATAGAAATCGAGGACCTTGCAAATTTCTATGACCGAGTGGCCTGACTGTCGGCGGCGCTACCACAGGAACGGACACGGACTCCTGCCGCGCGCAAAGCGACATGATCTGGGGTTGCTGGCCGCCTAACTGCTATCACCGCCGATCACTCCATCAGCCCTTGCCTAATGAAATACGAGATGTAGAGCGCAGAGAGAGTAGGAGTCGTGGCAGGCAGCTTCTTGACCATGACCAGCCTCATGGATGGCAACGGAAGGAGTACTCTACTTGTAAGATACAATGGGAATAGGACTGGCTTATATGCTGTTGTTAATTCGATGCTTTTAGGAGCCAGTGCGTGTACATTTTTTTTTTCTCAGATCGCCGATCGCCGTCGGCATGTGCAAAGTACTCGTGCTCACCACCACCTCTGATGACGGCACTATCGACATCATCCTCTTCAAGCCTGCCACTACGAAGGAAAACGTTGCCCCCATGAATCGCCCTGCTGCCGGCCGCTACTGTCGTCAAGTTTCCGACAGCTTTTCGTCAGGTTTGGTTGCGCTTCCAGCAAGGTGTGCGTTGACCAAGAGAGCGGCAGCTGGTATGCAGGCTAAGATAGACATGGCGGCAAGCTCATAGTCATCTCATTTGGTGGTGACCAAGACCAGAAACCAAACGAAATAGCCCTTCTGCCCTGCTTGTTTGCTTGCCAACATGAACACCAGCGGGGCCAGCTTTCAACTTCCGCCATGAGATGATCTTCAATGCAATTTGCCGGGTGAATCTCTAGGCCCATGAGATTTTGGTTTGCTTGTTGAATCTGGCGACAGTCGAATCCTGTTGAAGTCTTCCGATTTGAACTTGCCAAATTGAATCTACCACGTTGCTGTTGTTACTCGTATACGCAGAGAAGGCACGGGCCAATGAAAAAAAGGATTCAGATGCAGCACACACAAGCTAGCTCTATCTACACGATGGCAAGCAAACCAGTATGTATAATCTATGTGCAGGTATGCATTGAAGTTTACAATTGCTGCTTCACTTCTGTAGCAATCTTTGAATTACATTGTTACATTGATGTGTGACATAGGAGTGCTATCTTATAACTGATTTATCGCTTTCTGTAGAAAAAATTCAGCTGATCATTGTCTACAAGTCTGGTGGGTTTTTATTGTTCCTTAAGCTGAAAAACATATGTCCAGCATGTTATTATCAATTTATCTTCTGTTGTTCCTGGCTCTCTCGACAAGCAATCCCTGATGTATGGATGATGAAGGCCATGCCCTATTCTTTGGCCTACTGTATTCATCATAGCACTCTCTGAATAAGCTTTGATCTCTGTGCGTTTGAGGTGCTCGTGAAGCAGGTACTACCCGCAAAACAAATCTTATCATGTACTATACAATTGTTGTTGCCACAACTCAGTTAATTAAGAGGTAGGTATTTCCTATTGTTTGCAGCAGCTAATGTGCTACCGAATCTTGGATTTGTCTTTGTATTAGAAAATAACCATTATATACTATAGGTTAAGAAATATCCAGGCAATACTTCATTTCTGGAACTTTTTACATCAATGTTATTATTGTAGCAATATCCCCCACAATTCAGTCTCGCACTTAACAAATTTCATGTACTTAAATTCGTTGCTTGCTTAGTTCAATTGATGTAGTACAACCTGTTAGTGAGGTTTGATTGTATGGAAATACTTTTGTACACCCACTCTCTTGATTGTAGCCATAATTTTTTTACTACATATATTTTTATTAAGTGAAGTATTGGGAAATTATTACGTGGTTACTGAAGATGATTTTGGTCAACCTACAATAATTAGAGATATTATAAATTTTGGAACAATTAGATATGTCAGTTATTCACTTGTGGCACTGTATCTGAGTTTCTCTCCCGGTGCAACGCACGGGTATATTTACTAGTCACATACTTAAAGAAAAGGTGGTGATATTTGCCTTTATTGACGCAACGGGACATCAATCGCTCTCATTAACTGGCACGCACAACGTTTGCCCGATCAATTGCTTCATGGCCACATAACTTTCTGAAACGTAGCACCTTTCACCCTTTCTCCATATTCCCTTTCTCCGCTGTGGAAAACTGAAAAGAATCAGACTCGTTAGTTCCGGATGTATGGATGTTTAGTCCAGAATTCCTCCATTGGTCGTGTAACGCTTCCCCATTTCGTCCATTGGTTTTCGGTAGCTTGCCACAGCTTAATTGCTCAAGAATCCTAGAGGTGCTCAAAATTCTCAAAGATTTTTTTTTTGCGAATAAAAATTCTCAAAGATTTTAGCATGAACAAACACACGTTTATTATTTTTTAGCTTCAGATTATTTGTCGTCTCAAATTCTCTATTATAGTTTTCCTTTACTCTAGATAATTCTAGATCAAATGTCTTCTCAAGGGACACTTTTTTTGTTGAGAAAACCATGTAATATCATTAGCTTAACCCTGGAGATTACAGCAAACGTGGCCATATCTGGAAAGATCCAGATGACAGCAGACACAGGAATTTTGCGCAAAGATCCCTAGAAAAAGAAAAATTACGAAGATAGCCCTCCAGGTCCTTGAGCACATCCACATCGCGTCCGTCGCAATCCCCGCCGCCGCCGCCGGAGAAGAAAAAGACGGACTAACTGATACGTTGAAAACGTATCTATAATTTTTGATGCTCCATGATTGTTTTACACCAATTGTTATATGTTTTGCTTACACTTCGTGGAGCTTTTATATATTTTCCGGCACTAACCTATTGACAAGATGTCACAGTGCTAGTTTCCTGTTTTCTGTTGTTTTGTATTTCAGAAAAGTTGTACAGGAAATATTCTCGGAATTGGACGAAACAAAAGCCAAAGTTCCTATTTTTCCTGGAGTGAAGACGGAGTCCAGAGAAGAGACGAAGGGGGACCATAGGGTGGCCAAACCTACCCTAGGTGCGGCCTGGCCCTGGCCCGCGCCTAGGGGTGGTCTGGGGCCACCAGGCCTCCACCGACCTCGCCCTTTCGCCTATATAAAGCTCCCGACGCAAAAACCATAAATATACCAGCCTCCGCCCACGAAAAGTTCCGTAGCTCCACCGCCGTCGCATACAAGATTTGGGGGACATAATTCTCTGTTCCGGCACCCTGCCGGGACGGGGAATTGCCCCCGAAGCCATCTCCATCGACTCCACCGCCATCTCCATTGCCGTTGCTGACTCCTGTGATGAGGAGTGAGTAGTTCTCCCTCGGGGCCGAGGGCTCTACCGGTAGCTATGTGGTATGTTTCTCTATCCCATGGTGTGATCTTTATGTGACCATGAGTTTTGTAATCTAGATATCGTTATGCTATTCAAGTGAACTTTACTTATGTGATTTCCGGAGACTCCTTGTCCACGTGTGTAAAGGTGGAGTGTGTGCACCGTGTGAGTCTCTTAGGCTATATTTCACAGAATACTTGTTCACTGAATTATGATTTGAGTTGGATGTCTCTATGAAATTGTGGTGTGTTAGTACCGTCTATGAATTCTCAAAGTGCAGCACGAGGTGTTCATTAGTACTTGGGAATATATTTTTATGGTTTGCTTTTGCAGCCCTACGCAGTGGATTAGTGTTCTTTATCCAGCCGGAGAGTCTTTCATAGTAGCATAATGAAGTGCTTATATTTATATTCCTTTATGATATCATTGTTGAGAGTGACCACTAGTGAAAGTATGATCCCTAGGCCTTGTTTCTAAACATCGAATCACCATTTATTTACTGTTTTACTGCATCTTTACTTGCTGCCATATTTATTTCAGATTATTATTACCACTCATATTCATCAATATCACTTGCATTTTACTATCTCTTTGCCGAACTAGTGCACCTATACATCTGATAAGTGTATTGGGTGTGTTGGGGACACAAGAGACTTCTTGTATCGTAATTGAAGGGTTGTTTGAGAGGGATATCTTTGACCTCTACCTCCCTGAGTTCGATAAACCTTGGGTGATCCACTTAAGGGAAACTTGCTGCTGTTCTACAAACCTCTGCACTTGGAGGCCTAACACTGTCTACAAGAATATAAGCGTGCGTAGACATCAAGCTCTTTTTTGGCGCCGTTGCCGGGGAGGTAAGGTAAAAGGTACTCTCATCCTTTGGTTACTAAATTTACTAGTTGCTGGTGAGTGCTCGAAGTTATTTCCTTTAGAGTCTGCAATTACATCTTTTTGTTTCTAGTTTTTATATTCACTTGTTAGGCTTAATGGAAAACAACAACAAAATTAGAGAGCTTTATAGTATTTATCTTGAGTTAGGACATGAGGTGTTTGAAGAGAAAATTAAAAAAAACCCATGAAACTTTACTTGCATGCTGGTAGCAATGTTATTAGTATGAATTCTTTGGACACCATTATTGCTAATGCTATGGAAAAGTCTAAGCTTGGGGAAGCTGGTTTTGATGAGCATGATATTTTTAGTCCCCCAAGCATGGAGGAGGAAATTTACTTTGATGATACTATGCCTCCAATATATGATGATTACAATGATGATTATGTTATTTTAAGTCCACCTACTATTGAGGAAAAAATTAATTATGATTGCAATATGCCTCCTACATTTGATGATTATGGTGATGAGAATAATAATGATAGCTATTTTGTTGCATCTGCTCCCACTATAATTAATAAGAATGACTATGCTTATGCTGGGAGTAATAATTATTTTATGCATGTTGCTCATGATAAGAATGTTTTATGTGATAGTTATATTGTTGAGTTTATTCATGATGCTACTAAAAGTTATTATGAGAGAGGAAAATATGGTTGTAGAAGTTTTCATGGTACTAAAACACCTCTCTATATGCTGAAAGTTTTGAAGTTACTCTTGTTTTATCTTCCTATGCTTGTCACTTTGTTCTTTCTGAATTTATTTGTGTACAAGATTCCTATGCATAGAAAGTGGGTTAGACTTAAATGTGTTTTATATTTGCTCCTTGATGCTCTTTTTTTTTCTTAAATTCATATTTCTTATATGAGCATCATCTCAAATTACTGAGCCTAGCTGAAAGGCATTACAGAAAAGCGCTTATGGGAGACAACCATTATTTTATTTCTGTAATTTTTCTTTTATGTTGAGTCCTGGAAGTTATTACCTCTATAATAACCTCTCTTTATCATTTTTATTTCGTTTTTGTGCCAAGAATAGCCTCTAATAGGAAGAAAGTAAGATTTGGAAAAGTTGCTGTCGTGAAAACAGATTCTGTGTTGTTACCATAAAAAATCGTAAAAATAGCAAGAGCGAAATTTTGAGCTTCCATTTTTATGCATATGCCCCAGGTTATTATCTAACTTTCGTTAGTTTACCACTTTTCGAGATTAGCAACAGAGATTTTCGAAAAAAATTGACCTTTACCTGTTGTTCTGTTTTGACAGATTTCTGCACTATTTGCATTTGCCTCTTAGATCTCTTTCTTTTTTAGTTCTTTTGATCAAAGAGCTTTTTGAAAGGTGCTACCGTATCTAATGCTTTAATAGATGTTTGATATATGTTAGTACCGAATCCAAGTGGATTTGTTTATTTTGATTGTACTAATGTTGCTAATAAAGAATTGTGTGAAGTTTTGTATGAAGGAAGTTTTCAAGTGTTAGGGAGGGAAGAATGATGTGGTGAGATGAAGAATGGGCAAAAACTCAAGCTTGGGGATGCCCCTGCACCCCAAGAAATATCCAAGAGATACAAGCGTCAAAACTTGGGGATGCCCAAGACATCCCCTTCTGATGGGATTCGTAGCATAGAAAACAAAAAATTTCCTACCGCAAGAACTAAACACAAGCCAAGATCTAATCTAGATGACGGTAGCAACGAGGGGATCACGAGACTAACCCTGGAAGATTTCCAAAGCCTAACGAGATTAGATCTCGTGGTGGATGTAGTCGATCACTTGCCGCTTGCAAAAGCACGTAGAAGATCTTGACGGTGCCACAAAAGGGCAACACCTTCGTACTCGGTCACACGTACTGTGTTGATGAAGACGACATCTGATGCGTGTAATTGACACGTCCGTTGGGAACCCCAAGAGGAAGGTGTGATGCGCACAGCGGCAAGTTTCCCTCAGTTAGAAACCAAGGTTTAATCGAACCAGTAGGAGTCAAGAAGCACGTTGAAGGTTGATAGCGGCGGGATGTAGTGCGGCGCAACACCAGAGATTCCGGCGCCAACGTGGAACCTGCACAACACAACCAAAGTACTTTGCCCCAACGAAATAGTGAGGTTGTCAATCTCACCGGCTTGCTGTAACAAAGGGTTAACCGTATTGTGTGGAAGATGATTGTTTGCAGAGAAAACAATAAAACAAGTATTGCAGCAGATTTGTATTTCAGTATTAAAGAATGGACCGGGGTCCACAGTTCACTAGAGGTGTCTCTCCCATAAGATAAAAGCATGTTGGGTGAACAAATTACAGTCGAGCAATTGACAAATAGAGAGGGCATAACAATGCACATACATGGCATGATAAGTATAGTGAGATTTAATTAGGCATTACGACAAAGTACATAGACCGCCATCCAACTGCATCTATGCCTAAAAATTCCACCTTCAGGTTATCGTCCGAACCCCTTCCGAGTATTAAGTTGCAAAGCAACGGACAATTGCATTAAGTATGGTGCGTAATGTAATCAACAACTACATCCTCGGACATAGCGCCAATGTTTTATCCCTAGTGGCAACAAGCACAACACAACCTTAGAACTTTCTGTCACTCGTCCCAGGTGTCAATGCGAGGCATGAACCCACTATCGAGCATAAATACTCCCTCTTGGAGTTAAAAGCAAAAAACTTGGCCAGAGCCTCTACTAGTAACGGAGAGCATGCAAGATCATAAACAACACATATGCAATAACTTGATAATTAACATAACATGGTATTCTCTATCCATCGGATCCCGACAAACACAACATAGAGTATTACAGATAGATGATCTTGATCATGTTAGGCAGCTCACAAGATCCAACAATGAAGCACAATGAGGAGAAGACAACCATCTAGCTACTGCTATGGACCCATAGTCCAGGGGTGAACTACTCACTCATCACTCCGGAGGCGACCATGGCGGTGTAGAGTCCTCCGGGAGATGAATCCCCTCTCCGGCAGGGTGCCGGAGGAGATCTCCGGAATCCGCCGAGATGGGATCGGCGGCGGCGGCGTCTCAGTAAGGTTTTCCGTATCGTGGTTTTTCGCATCAGGGGTTTCGCGACGGAGGCTTTAAGTAGGCGGAAGGGCGAGTCGGGGGCTGATGAGGGGCCCACACAACAGGGCGGCGCGGGCCCCCTTGGCCGCGCCGCCATGTGGTTTGGCCACCTCGTGGCCCCACTTCGTATGCTCTTCGGTCTTCCGGAAGGTTCGTGGCGAAATAGGCCCCGGGTCTTCGTTTCGTCCAATTCCGAGAATATTTCGTTACTAGGATTTCGAAACCAAAAACGGCGAGAAAACGGAACCGGCACTTCGGCATCTTGTTAATAGGTTAGTTCCAGAAAATGCACGAATATGACATAAAGTGTGCATAAAACATGGAGGTATCATCAATAATATGGCATAGAACATAAGCAATTATCGATACGTCGGAGACGTATCAACGTCCTCCTCCCCGTTCCAGCGGGCAGCAGAAGTAGTAGATCCTCCTCGGAATCCCGGCAGCGTGGTGGCGGTGGTGATGGAGAACTCCGGCAGGGCTTCGCCTATGCGCTGCGGGAGTTGTATGTGGAGGAGGAGAGGCTAGGGTTTGGGGAGGGGGGGGGGGGTCTTGGGCGCCAACCTCAGGGGTGCGGCCAAGTGTGGCTTAAGGGTTGTCGGCCCCCTCCCCTTGCTCCTCATTATATAGGTGGAAATCCCCAAGTGTTGGTATCCAAGTCTTAAAATAAGACCCGAAACCAAAACCTACCATAGGTACGAAACCTACCCAAGGTGGGAGTCCTACTCAAGGTGGGACTCCCACCCTTCCTTGGAGGGGAGTTGGCCGGCCACCAAGGTGGAGCCCACCTGGGACTCCTCCCCCTTAGGGTTTGGCCGGCCATGCAAGGTGGAGTCCCTCCGGGACTCCACTTTCCATGGTGATTTCTTCTGGACTTTTCTAGAACCTTCTAGAACCTTCCATAAATACACCGGATCATTTCCAAACTTGTAAAATGACTTCCTATATATGAATCTTATTCTCCGGACCATTCCGGAACTCCCCGTGATGTCCTGGATCCCATCCGAGACTTCGAACAAAACTTCGAACTCCATTCCATATTCCATATCTACTTAAACGACATCAAACCTTATGTGTGTCACCCTACGGTTCGTGAACTATGCAGACATGGTTGAGACTTTTCTCCGACCAATAGCCAATAGAGGGATATGGAGATCCATAATGGCTCCCACATATTCAACGATGACTTAGTGATCGATTGAATCATTTACATACGATACCGATTCCCTTTGTCACGCGATATTTTACTTGTCCGAGGTTTGACCATCGGTATCTCTATACCTCGTTCAACCTCGTCTTCGACAAGTACTCTTTACTCGTACCGTGGTATGTGGTCTCTTATGAACCATTCATATGCTTGCAAGCTAATTAGACGACATTCCACCGAGAGGTCCCAGAGTATATCTATCCGTCACCGGGATGGACAAATCCCACTGTTGATCCATATGCCTCAACTCATACTTCCCGGATACCTAATCCCACCTTTATAACCACCCATTTACGTAGTGGCGTTTGATGTAATCAAAGTACCCTTCCGGCATAAGTGATTTACATGATCTCATGGTCGAAACGACTAGGTAACTATGTATTGAAAGCATATAGCAAATGAACTTAATGACGTGATCTTATGCTACACTTAATTGGGTGTGTCCATTACATCATTCACATAATGACATAACCTTGTTATCAATAACATCCAATGGTCATGATCACGAAACCATGATCATCTATTAACCAACAAGCTAGTTATTCAAGAGGCTTACTAGGGACTCCTTGTTGTTTACATAACACACATGTATCAATGTTTCGGTTAATACAATTATAGCATGGTATGCAAACATTATCATTGATACGTCTCAAACGTATCTATAATTTCTTATGCTCCATGCTACTTTTATGATGATACTCACATGTTTTACACACACTTTATGTCATTATTATGCATTTTCCGGCACTAACCTATTGACGAGATGCCGAAGAGCCGATGTCTGCTTTCTCGCTGTTTTTGGTTTCAGAAATCCTACAAAGGAAATATTCTCGGAATTGGACGAAATCAACGCCCAGGGTCTTATTTTTCCACGAAGCTTCCAGAAGACCGAAAGGGAAACGAAGTGGGGCGACGAGGCGCCGACACAACAGGGTGGCGCGGCCCAGGCCTTGGCCGCGCAGCCCTGGCGTGTGGGGCCCTCATGCCGCCCCTAAACCTACCCTTCCACCTACTTAAAGCCTTCTTCGCCAAACCCCTAGTACCGAGAGCCACGATACGGAATACCTTCCAGAGACACCGCCGCCGCCAATCCCATCTCGGGGGATTCAGGAGATCGCCTTCGGCACCCTGCCGGAGAGGGGAATCATCTCCCGGAGGTCTCTTCATCGCCATGATCGCCTCCGGATCGATGTGTGAGTAGTTCACCCCTGGACTATGGGTCCATAGCGGTAGCTAGATGGTTGTCTTCTCCTCATTGTGCTATCATGTTAGATCTTGTGAGCTGCCTATCATGATCAAGATCATCTATTTGTAATGCTACATGTTGTGTTTGTTGGGATCCGATGAATATTGAATACTATGTCAAGTTGATTATCAATCTATCATATATGTTGTTTATGTTCTTGCATGCTCTCCGTTGCTAGTAGAGGCTCCGGCCAAGTTGATACTTGTAACTCCAAGAGGGAGTATTTATGCTCGATAGTGGGTTCATGCCTCCATTGAATCTGGGACAAGTGACGGAAAGTTCTAAGGTTGTGGATGTCTTGTTGCCACTAGGGATAAAACATCAATGCTTTGTCTAAGGATATTTGTGTTGATTACATTACGCACCATACTTAATGCAATTGTCTGTTGTTTGCAACTTAATACCGGAAGGGGTTCGGATGATAACCTCGAAAGTGGACTTTTTAGGCATAGATGCATGCTGGATAGCGGTCTATGTACTTTGTCGTAATGCCTTGATTAAATCTCATAGTACTCATCATGATATATGTATGTGCATTGTTATGCCTTCTTTATTTGTCAATTGCCCAACTGTAATTCATTCACCCAACATGCTATTTATCTTATGGGAGAGACACCACTAGTGAACTGTGGACCCCGGTCCATTCTTTACATCCGAAATACAATCTACTGCAATTGTTCTTTACTTGTTCTTCGCAAACAAACATCATCATCCACAGTATACATCTAATCCTTTGTTTACGGCAAGCCGGTGAGATTGACAACCTCACTCGTTACGTTGGGGCAAAGTACTTTGATTGTGTTGTGCAGGTTCCACGTTGGCGCCGGAATCCCTGGTGTTGCACCGCACTACACTCCGTCACCAACGACTTTCACGTGATCCTTGACTCCTACTGGTTCGATAAACCTTGGTTTCTTACTGAGGTAAAACTTGCTACTGTATGCATCACACCTTCCTTTTGGGGCTCCCAACTGACGTGTGTTAACTGCACGCATCAAGCACTTTTTCTGGCGCCGTTGCCGGGGAGATCAAGACACGCTGCAAGGGGAGTCTCCCACATCCAAAATCTTTACTTTGTTTTTGTCTTGCTTTACTTTATTTTATTTACTGCTTTGTTTGCTCTTTATATCAAAAACACAAAAAAATTAGTTGCTAGTTTTACTTTATTTACTGTCTTGATCTCCATATTAAAAACACAAAAAAATTAGTTACTTGCATTTACTTTATTTAGTTTGCTTTATTTACTACTTATAAAATGAATACTCCTGAGAACACTAAGTAGTGTGATTTCACTAGTTAGGCTTAATGGAAAACAACAAAAATATTAGAGATCTTTATAGTATTTATCTTGAGTTAGGACATGAGGTGTTTGAAGAGAAAATTAAAAAACCTATGGAACTTTATATGCATGCTAATGGCAATGTTATTAGTATGAATGCTTTGAACATCATTGTTACTAATGCTATGGAAAATTTTAAGCTTGGGGAAGCTGGTTTTGAGGAGCATGATATTTTTAGTCCCCCAAGCATGGAGGAGAAAATTTAGTTTGATGATACTTTACCTCTTATATATGATGATTACAATGATGACTATAATATTTCAGTCCACCTACTATTGAGGAGAAAATTAATCATGATTACAATATACCTCCTATATATGATGATTATGGTGATGAGAATAATAATGATAGCTATTTTATTGAATTTGCTCCCACTACAATTAATAGTAATGACTATGCTTATGTGGAGAGTAATAATTTTATGCATGTAGCTCATGATAAGAATGTTTCATGTGATATTTATATTGTGGATTTCATCAATGATGCTACTGAAAGTTATTATGAGAGAGGGAAACATGGTTATATGCATCTTAATAATATTAAGTTTCCCCTCTTTATGTTGAGAATCTTGAAGTTGCGCTTGTGTTGCATTTCTATGCTTGTTGCTTTGTGCTTTCAGTACTTGTTCCCTTACAAGATTTCTTTTCATAGGAAGTGGGTTAGGCTTAAATGTGTTTTGAATTTGCTTCTTGATGCTCTCTTTTACTTCAACTCTTATTTCTTGCGCGAGCATCATTAAAATTACCGAGCCCATCTTAATGGCTATAAAGAAAGCACTTCTTGGGAGATAACCCATGTATGTTTTTATTACTATTTTGTTGAGTGTTGGAAGTTGTTACTACTGTAGAAACCTCTCCTTATCTTATTTTATTGCATTGTTGTGCCAAGTAAAGTCTTTGATAGCAAGGTTGATACTAGATTTGGATTACTGCGCAGAAACACATTTCTACCTGTCACGAATTCGGGCAGGGCTCTCTGTAGGTAACTCAGAAAAATCTTACAATTTACGTGCGTGATCCTCAGATATGTACACAACTTTCATTCAATTTGAGCTTTTTCATCTGAGCAAGTTAAGTGCCCCAGAAAAATTCGTCTTTACGGACTGTTCTGTTTTGACAGATTCTGCCTTTTATTTCACATTGCCTGTTTTGCTATGTTTGATGGATTTCTTTGTTCCATTAACTTTCAGTAGCTTTGTGCAATGTCCAGAAGTGTTAAGAATGATTATGTCACCTCTGAATATATGAATTTTCAATTATGCACTAACCCTCTAATGAGTTTGTTTCGAGTTTGGTGTGGAGGAAGTTTTCAAGGGTCAAGAGAGGAGGATGATACAATATGATCAAGAAGAGTAAAAAGTCTAAGCTTGGGGATGCCCCCGTGGTTCATCCCTGCATATTTCAAGAAGACTCAAGCATCTAAGCTTGGGGATGCCCAAGGCATCCCCTTCTTCATCGACAACTTATCAGGTCACCTCTAGTGAAACTATATTTTTATTCAGTCACATCTTATGTGCTTTACTTGGAGCGTCTGTTTGTTTTTATTTTATTTTTTGTTTAAATAAAATTGGATCCTAGCATTCTTTGTGTGGGAGAGAGACACGCTCCGCTGTTGCATGTGAACACATGTGTTCTTAGCTTTATTCTTAATGTTCACTGCGAAGGTTGAACTACTTCGTTCATTGATATATGGTTGGAAACGGAAAATGCTGCATGTGGTAATTGGTATAATTTCTTGAATAATTTGATACTTGGCAATTGTTGTGCTCATATAGATCATGTTTAAGCTCTTGCATCGTGTACTTTGCACCCATTAATGAAGAACTACATAAAGCTTGTTAAAATTTGGTTTGCATGATTGGTCTCTAGAGTCTAGATATTTTCTGGTTAAGGTGTTTGAACAACAAGGAGACGATGTAAAGTCTTATAATGCTTACAATATGTTCATATGTGGGTCTTGCTGTACCGTTTTATACTTGAGTTTGCTTCAAACAACCTTGCTAGCCTAGCCTTGTATTGAGAGGAATTCTTCTCGTGCATCCAAATCCTTGAGCCAAAAACTATGCCATTTGTGTCCACCATACGTACCTACCACATGGTATTTCTCTGCCATTCCAAAGTAAATTACTTGAGTGCTACCTTTAAAATTCTATTCTTTGCCTTTACAATACATAGCTCATGGGAAAATAGCCTTAAAAACTATTGTGGTGAAGAATATGTACTTATGTATCTTATTTCTTAATAAGTTGCTTGTTGAGCGGTAACCATGTTTCGGGGACGCCATCAACTTTTACCTTTGTTGAATATCATGTGAGTTGCTATGCATGTTCGTCTTGTCCGAAGTAAGGGTGATTTTCATGATCAAATGGTTTGAGTATGCATATTGTTAGAGAAGAACATTGGGCCACTAACTAAAGCCATGAATCATGGTGGAAGTTTCAGCTTGGACACAAATCCTCAATCTCTTATGAGAATATTATCTCGTTGTTGAATGCTTAAGCATTAAAAGAGGAGTCCATTATCTGTTGTCTATGTTGTCCCGGTATGGATGTCTAAGTTGAGAATAATCAAAAGTGAGAAATCCAATGCGAATTTTCTCCTTAGACCTCCGTACAGAGCGGCATAGAGGTACCCCTTTGTGACACTTGGTTGAAACATATGCTATGCAATGATAATCCATGTTAATCCAAGCTAATTAGGACAAGGTGCGAGCACTATTGGTATACTATGCATGAGGCTTGCAACTTATAGGATGTCTTATACATAACACATATGATTTATTACTACCGTTGACAAAATTGTTTCTATGTTTTCAAAATGAAAAGCTCTAGCACAAAAATACTAATCCATGCTTCCCTCTGCGAAGGGCCATTCTTCTACTTTATTGTTGAGTCAGTTTACCTATTCTTTCTATCTCAGAAGCAAACACTTGTGTAAACTGTGTGCATTGATTCTTACATGTTTACCTATTGCACTTGTTATATTACTTTGTGTTGACAATTATCCATGAGATAAACATGTTGAAGTTGAAAGCAACCGCTGAAACTTATATCTTCCTTTGTGTTGTTTCAAAGCTTTCTACTAAGAATGTATTGCTTTATGAGTAACTCTTATGCAAGTCTTATTGATGCTTGTCTTGAAAGTATTATTCATGAAAAGTCTTTGCTATATGATTCGTTTGTTTATTCATTGTCTTCATCATTGCTTCGAATCACTGCATTCATCTCATGTGCTTTACAATAGTATTGATCAAGATTATGATAGCATGTCACTTCAGAAATTATCCTTGTTATCGTTTACCTACTCGAGGGCGAGTAGGAACTAAGCTTGGGGAAGCTTGATACGTCTCAAATGTATCTATAATTTCTTATGTTCCATGCTACTTTTATGATGATACTCACATGTTTTACACACACTTTATGTCATTATTATGCATTTTCCGGCACTAACCTATTGACGAGATGCCGAAGAGCCGCTTGTTGTTTTCTCGATGTTTTTGGTTTCAGAAATCCTACAAAGGAAATATTCTCGGAATTGGACGAAATCAACGCCCAGGGTCTTATTTTTCCACGAAGCTTCCAGAAGACCGAAAGGGAAACGAAGTGGGGCGACGAGGCGCCAACACAACAGGGCGGCGCGGCCCTGGCGTGTGGGGCCCTCGTGCCGCCCCTAAACCTACCCTTCCGCCTACTTAAAGCCTTCGTCGCGAAACCCCCAGTACCGAGAGCCACGATAAGGAAAACCTTCAAGAGACGCCGCCACCGCCAATCCCATCTCGGGGGATTCAGGAGATCGCCTCCGGCACCCTGCCGGAGAGGGGAATCATCTCCCGGAGGTCTCTTTATCGCCATGATCGCCTCCGGATCGATGTGTGAGTAGTTCACCCCTCGGACTATGGGTCCATAGCAATAGATAGATGGTTGTCTTCTCCTCATTGTGCTATCATGTTAGATCTTGTGAGCTGCCTATCATGATCAAGATCATCTATTTGTAATGCTACATGTTGTGTTTGTTGGGATCCGATGAATATTGAATACTATGTCAAGTTGATTATCAATCTATCATATATGTTGTTTATGTTCTTGCATGCTCTCCGTTGCTAGTAGAGGCTCCGGCCAAGTTGATACTTGTAATTCCAAGAGGGAGTATTTATGCTCGATAGTGGGTTCATGCCTCCATTGAATCGGGACGAGTGATGAGAAAGTTCTAAGGTTGTGGATGTCTTGTTGCCACTAGGGATAAAACATCAATGCTTTGTCTAAGGATATTTGTGTTGATTACATTACGCACCATACTTAATGCAATTGTTTGTTGTTTGCAACTTAATACCGGAAGGGGTTCGGATGATAACCTGAAAATGGACTTTTTAGGCATAGATGCATGCTGGATAGCGGTCTATGTACTTTGTCGTAATGCCCTGATTAAATCTCATAGTACTCATCATGATATATGTATGTGCATTGTTATGCCTTCTTTATTTGTCAATTGCCCAACTGTAATTCGTTCACCCAACATGCTATTTATCTTATGGGAGAGACACCACTAGTGAACTGTGGACCCCGGTCCATTCTTTACATCTGAAATACAATCTAGTGCAATTGTTCTTTACTGTTCTTCGCAAACAAACATCATCATCCACACTATACATCTAATCCTTTGTTTAAAGCAAGCCGGTGAGATTGACAACCTCACTGTTACGTTGGGGCAAAGTACTTTGATTGTGTTATGTAGGTTCCACGTTGGCGCCGGAATCCCTGGTGTTGCGCTGCACTACACTCCGTCACCAACGACCTTCACGTGATCCTTGACTCCTACTGGTTCGATAAACATTGGTTTCTTACTGAGGGAAAACTTGCTACTGTACGCATCACACCATCCTCTTGGGGTTCCCAAAGGACGTGTGTTAACTGCACGCATCAATCATAAACACAAAGATATATTATAATAACCATTTTATTATTGCCTCTTGGGCATATCTCCAACACCTTCTTCATCAACAAAGCATCAAGTCATCTTTCTAGACGCTATATTTTTATTACTTCATATACTATGTGTTTTTCTTGGAGCGTCTTTACTTTCGTTGTTAGTTTTTTTTGTTTTGTTTGCTGTAGCATATGGTCGTATCCTAGAATTCTTGTGTTGTAGAGAGACACGCTCCGTTTTCCTTGCATAGAACGCTCTAGTTTTCGCTCTTATTGTTCTGCGAGTGTTTTAGTTTTCTAGTACTGCGTTTAGCTCTTGTTCTTTCACTCTAATTTTGTTCAGAGCTTGTTAGTATTTTTTATTTATGTATGATTAGCTCTCTGGTCCATAATGTATTTCATATCTGAGAGCTATTTCAAATAAGTTGATTGGTGTTGGATACGAGTAAAATGTTTCATGACTATAGTGATGCAAAAGAAAGCTTGTCTAGACTGTGGCATGTCATGTTGGATGTTATTCTTGTCATATCCTTAGTATTTATTGTTGTAGCATGACTTGTCTCAAATGGCTGAGAGTGCATAATGTGTCATTGAAAGAATCATGTGTTGTTTCTATCATAAAAGCATAATATTTTGGTATTCTCCTTTGATGTTTTATTGGGTTGACTTGACGCATGCTTACACCATGTTACGAGTATAACTAGTCAAATAAAGCCTCTATGATCATTTAGTTTTTGAATTGTAATATCACTTTATGCTTTGATTGATAATGTTTTGTCGCTATGCATGATTATGGCCATTATTGCTCTCTTAGTTGGTCACTCCTAGTTTTTTGCTAGCCTCCGCCTGTGCTGAGTATGATCTCTACTCATGCATCCAACTACCATGAAACAAAGTTTGCCAATTGTGTCCACAATATCTACCTAGTAGCATTATTGCTATTCCAAGTAATTTATCATGTTTTTATTTATCTTCCAAATTAAATCTTGGCATGAGAAAACTAGTCAGTAAAGCTCTCACGAACTTGATGGCACATTTACTTTCTTGCACTTAATAAATTTGATCATTGTGCCTATCTTATGAATTTTATATGTTTGTAAATTACGAGTTGGGAGTTAGTAGAACCATGCTTTCATGGGTAACACTTACGACATTGCACCTATATTTAGTTGATGTCATGTTCTTTTGTTTATGGATGCCCAACGGTGCGAAATAAAATGGAAACTTATAAGTCCATGGAGTTTATATATGAGTTAGGGAAACGCCTGGGCTGCTAATCTAAGCCATGCATCATTCATGGTGGAAATTTACAGCTAAGCCATAGTGAGCATTCTATGAAGGATTTGCAATAAAAAGCTATACCCATAGTAAATAAAAAATTGCTGAGATGTTCATTGTCTGTTTGTCTTGTCATTTTGGCATGGGATTGCTCCACAAGAGTACCTCCATATCATCGGGCAAGAGGTACCCCGTTGGTGGTTCTCAATGATACATGTATACTTACTATGAAAAGAACTTATTTGGGACCTAAGTTGAGTAGCATGAGGTTTAGGTACTCGCATTCGAGGGGCATGAGATTTTCAACTTGTGATTTGCAAGCATATAGCTCATTTTTGACTCACATTAAATTTAAACATTCAAGATGCTTATGATAGGGGAAATGAGATCTCAACAAAGCTAATGAATACCATACTTTTTGGAAGATTTATAAAACTTGTTAATCTTGCTTAGTCTGCAAGGAGTCTCTCTTTTACTTTTATGTTGAGTCTTCATCTTCTACTTTATGCACCAATAAGAGAGCATAGTTGTCATTCTTAGTGCAATGTGCATAGTCCCAAAATTATTATTGATTGATTCATGATTATGCTATTGCTTGTTCTCAAATTACTTGTATCTAGTCACCCTTTGAACTTTGAAGGTGTCCTAGCATTTATGTTTTGCTACTTCATAAAGGACATGTTGAGTACCACTTTGCTATGTTTTCTCTATGCTCATAAACAAACAGTTGCTTTCAGTGCATTATTATTCACGATCCTTTGTTTGAGTTACTTCTCATGTTATAACATAGTTGCTAAGTTCTATTGTTAGAATTATATCTATCATGCCTATGTTTAGAGTACTTTGATCCCAACTCACAATGCTTTACAATGCTTGATCAAGATTGTGTTGGCTTCATGTCACTTCAAAAATTATTTTGTTATCGCTTACCTACTCGAGGACGAGCATGAGTTAAGCTTGGGGATGTTGATACGTTGCAAATGAATCTATAATTTTTGATGCTACATGCTTGTTTTACACCAATTGCTATATGTTTTGCTTACATTTCGTGGCACTTTTATACATTTGCCGGCACTAACCTATTGACAAGATGCCACAGTGCTAGTTCCCTATTTTTTGTTGTTTTGTATTTCAGAAAAGTTGTACAGGAAATATTCTCGGAATTGGACGAAACAAAAACCAAAGTTCCTATTTTCCCCGGAGTGAAGACGCAGTCCAGAGAAGAGACGAAGGGGGGCCACAGGGTGGCCAGACCTACCCTAGGCGCGTGGCCCTGGCCCGCGCCTATGGGTGGTCTGGGGCCACCAGGCCTCCACCGACCTCGCCCTTCCGCCTATATAAAGCTCCCTACGCAAAAACCCTAAATATACCAGCCTCCGCCCACGAAAAGTTCCGTAGCTCCGCCGCCGTGGCAGACAAGATTTGGGGGACAAAAGTCTCTGTTTCAGCACCCTGCCGGGATGGGGAATTTCCCCCGGAGCCATATCCATCGACTCCACCGCCATCTCCATCGCTGTTGCTGACTCCTACGATGAGGATTGAGTAGTTCTCCCTCGGGGCTGAGGGCTCTACCGGTAGCTATGTGGTATGTCTCTCTCTCCCAGGGTGTGATCTTTATGTGACCATGAGCTTTGTAATCTAGATGTCGTTATGCTATTCAAGTGAACTTTACTTATGTGATCTCCAGAGACTCCTTGTCCCACGTGTGTAAAGGTGGAGTGTGTGCATCGTGTGGGTCTCTTAGGTTATATTTGACATAATACTTGTTCACTGAATTATGATTTGAGTTGGATGTCTCTATGAAATTGTGGTGTGTTAGTACCGCATATGAATGATCAAAGTGCAGCGCGGGGTGTTCATTAGTACTTGGGAATACATTTTTAAGGTTTGCTTTTGCAGACCTACGCAATGGATTAGTGTTCGTTCTCCAGCCGGAGAGTCTTTCAGAGTAGCATAGTGAAGTGCTTATATTTATATTCCTTTATGATATCATTGTTGAGAGTGACCACTAGTGAAAGTATGATCCCTAGGCCTTGTTTCCAAACATCGAATCACCGTTTATTTACTGTTTTACTGCATCTTTACTTGCAGCCATATTTATTTCAGATTGTTATTACCACTCATATTCATCCATATCACTTGCATTTTACTATCTCTTGGCCGAACTAGTGCACCTATACATCTGACAAGTGTATTGGGTGTGTTGGGGACACAAGAGACTTCTTGTATCATAATTGCAGGGTTGTTTGAGATGGATATCTTTGACCTCTACCTCCCTGAGTTCAATAAACCTTGGGTGATCCACTTAAGGGAAACTTGCTGTTGTTCTACAAACATCTGCACTTGGAGGCCCAACACTGTCTACAAGAATAGAAGCGTGCGTAGACATCACTAACCATGATCTCCCAGCTCAGAGGAGATACCATTGGAGACTTGCTCCTTTGTGGACCTCAAAATTCGTCTGCTGCAAGCAGCAACACCGTCGTCTTTGGGGCTCGTCGGCCGGGGAGGAAACCCGTCACTCCTTAGAGTCTAGCTCCGCCGCTTCCCGTCTAATAGATCGAGGAAGAACGCTGGGGCCACATCCTTCACACCTCGCCACCCACTCCAGTGCAACAATCCTCTAAACGAAGCCGGCGCACGCCGCTGACCAACTCCAAGACGCTTCTCACTCGATTCCCGGCTGGATCCGGAGCCAATCCCCCACTCTCCCTAGAAATGCTATTTTATTGGTATACTCAAGTTCAAGAGCACCTTTTTTTATTATGGCATTCTCAAGCTCCTAAACAAGTTTTTGGCTCTCTATCGCAAAAACTAAGGTTTCAACAAATTTAGAGCAAGCAATTTTGGTCTTACAAAGAACATGAAAAACAATCTCACCCTTCTTGTGTAAAGAGGATGAATGTACTAGGACGTCTCCTAGAGGGGGGGGGGGGGGAATAGGCGGTGTATAAAAACTTGTACTTGAGAGCTAAACTAGGCGGAATAAAACTACTAAGTGTTTACTAGTTTAGCTCAAAGCCTATCAACTAGGGGTTTGCCTAAGAGCACCAACAACCTATGCTAGCATGATGAGCAACAAGGTGATAACAAGATAGGCATAGCTTCAAGCATGATAGATATCACAATGTAAAGCGCATAGGTAAAGGAGCTCGGGTTGAGAAGTAACCGGTGCACGAGGAGACGAGGATGGATCCCGAAGTTCACACCCAAAGGTGCTACGTCTCCGGTGGAGCGGTGTGGAGGCACGAGGCACTCCAATGAGCCACTAGGGCCACCGTATTCTCCTCGGGCCTTTCCTCCAAGGAGGAAAGCCTCGATCCACTAAGGGACCCTTGTGGGTGGTCACCGAACCCGTACAAGCTTGGGAAAACTCCCAAGTATCAAGCTTGAGGCGACTCCACAACATGGAGGCTCTCAAGTACAAGGCCACAAGAGGCTACAACACGCCACACCAGTAACAAAGCCACCAAGACACCAACGCGCCACAACCGGCACCAAAACCACAAAGGCTACCACACTCCACAAAGGCAACAACACAACTAAGGCTACCACGCCACAAAGACGACAAGGCCACAACGACTACAAAGCCACAAAAGGCTACAAGGCCACAAAAGGCTACAAGAACACCACTAAGGTCAAACACGCCCTCTACGAGACCGAAACCCCGGAGAGAACCCAAACCGATGCACCTAATGCAATGGCTAAGAACACCACTAAGATGCCCAAGTTCTTCTCTCCCAAATTCCAACAAAGCTACAAAAGCTATTGGGGGAATAAGGGAGGAAGAACAAATATGAGCAGAAACACCAAATAACTCCAAGATCTAGATCTAGCAAGATCCCCTCACTTGGAGAGGGATTCAATTGGTGAAGCTCTAGATCTAGATCTCCTCTCTCCTTTCCCCCGAAAATATGCAAGAAATAGTGGGGGGGATCAAGAGGAGGAAGAATCACTTCAAGGTCAACAATGGAGGAGAGAGAATGGAGGGCAAGAACTGGTTGGGTCAGAGGTGGAAGAGAGGTATAAATAGGGGCCCAGAAATATAGCTGTTGGGGCTGAGAAAAACGGTCAGATTCGCACAAAGCGGTACTACCGCTTGTCAAAGCGGTACTACCGCTTTTCCCAAAATGTCAGATCTGAAAATCGGCCCAAAACCGGTAGTACCGCTCTGCGGAGCGGTACTACCGCTCTTGCAAAACAGACAGCAAAACTGAACAGCAGATGTGAGAGAGGAGACAGCACGCAGCAGTGGCGCATGCAATAGGCGAGGCAGCAGCAGCCAGCGTGGGGCCACGCAGCAGCAGTGCACACCGTGCAGAGCGGCGTGGGCGGGAGCTTTGGCGCGCAGCGAGCGGGAGCCTCTCTCCCCGCGAGGTCAACGCCTCGATCCTCGAGGCGAGCGGGAGCGAGCGAAGCAGCGGTGCTGGTGAGCGCGGGCGTGGGCGTGCGAGCTAGGCTGGCAGCTAGCGGCAGCGGCGCGGTGGTGGGCTGGTGCGGGCCGCTCGGTGCGGCAGATGGCCTGCGACCTGGAGAGATGCGGTGGAGGCTTGGAAGAAGGCCTGGGCCGGTACTACCGGCCTGGGTTCCAGAGGCTTCCAGAGACAGTTACGGTACTGGGCCGGTACCACCAGCGATACTACCGTCCGGCACAAAAACGTTTTCCTTTTCTTTTTCAAATAGACGCTATACGGAAAACGCAATATCTTGAGCTAGGAAGATCGGAATGATATGAAACCAATTTTGCCGGAAAGAGGGCGATGAGAGCTACCACTACCAGCGATAACAAGCATCTAGGTGTCGTTATGCTATTTAAGTGAACTTTACTTATGTGATCTCCAGAGACTCCTTGTCCCACGTGTGTAAAGGTGGAGTGTGTGCATCGTGTGGGTCTCTTAGGCTATATTTGACATAATACTTGTTCACTGAATTATGATTTGAGTTGGATGTCTCTATGAAATTTTGGTGTGTTAGTACCGCATATGAATGCTCAAAGTGCAGCGCGGGGTGTTCATTAGTACTTGGGAATACATTTTTAAGGTTTGCTTTTGCAGACCTACGCAATGGATTAGTGTTCGTTCTCCAGCCGGAGAGTCTTTAGAGTAGCATAGTGAAGTGCTTATATTTATATTCCTTTATGATATCATTGTTGAGAGTGACCACTAGTGAAAGTATGATCCCTAGGCCTTGTTTCCAAACATCGAATCACCGTTTATTTACTGTTTTACTGCATCTTTACTTGCTGCCATATTTATTTCAGATTGTTATTACCACTCATATTCATCCATATCACTTGCATTTTACTATCTCTTGGCCGAACTAGTGCACCTATACATCTGACAAGTGTATTGGGTGTGTTGGGGACACAAGAGACTTCTTGTATCATAATTGCAGGGTTGTTTGAGATGGATATCTCTGACCTCTACCTCCCTGAGTTCAATAACTCTTGGGTGATCCACTTAAGGGAAACTTGCTGTTGTTCTACAAACATCTGCACTTGGAGGCCCAACACTGTCTACAAGAATAGAAGCGTGCGTAGACATCACTAACCATGATCTCCCAGCTCAGAGGAGATACCATTGGAGACTTGCTCCTTTGTGGACCTCAAAATTCGTCCGCTGCAAGCAGCAACACCGTCGTCTTTGGGGCTCGTCGGCCGGGGAGGAACCCCGTCACTCCTTAGAGTCTAGTGATGTCTACGGGAGCTTCTATTCTTGTAGACAGTGTTGGGCCTCCAAGAGCAGAGGTTTGTAGAACAGCAGCAAGTTTCCCTTAAGTGGATACCCAAGGTTTATCGAACTCAGGGAGGAAGAGGTCAAAGATATCCCTCTCATGCAACCCCGCAACCACAAAGCAAGAAGTCTCTTGTGTCCCCAACACACCTAATAGGTGCACTAGTTCGGCGAAGAGATAGTGAAATACAGGTGGTATGAATAAGTAGTAGCAACGGCACCAGAAAAGTGCTTTGCCCGGGACAATAAACAAGCGATGAGTAACGCAAGTAAAACGAGTAAACAAGCAGCGATAGCAGTATTTAGGAACGAGGCCTAGGGATTACACTTTCACTAGTGGACACTCTCAACATTGATCACATAACAGAATAAATAAATGCATACTCTACACTTTTGTTGGATGATGAACACATTGCGTAGGATTACACGAACCCTCAATGTCGGAGTTAACAAGCTCCACAATAATGCTCATATTTTAGTAACCTTTAGTGTAAGATAGATCAAAAGACTAAACCAAGTACTAGCATAGCATGCACACTTGTCACCTTCATGCATATGTAGGAGGAATAGATCACATCAATATTATCATAGCAATAGTTAACTTCGCAATCTACAAGAGATCATGATCATAGCATAAACCAAGTACTAACACGGTGCACGCACTCGTCACCTTTGCACACATGCGGGAGGAATAAAACTACTTTAATAACATTGCTAGAGTAGCACATAGATAAATTGTGATACAAACACATTGCAATCATAAAGAGATATAAATAAGCACCTCACTATGCCATTCAACGGTGAATAAGTATTCTGTGAAATATAGCCTAAGAGACCCACACGGTGCACACACTCGTCACCTTTACACACGTGGGACAAGGAGTCTCCGGAGATCACATAAGTAAAACTCACTTGACTAGCATAATGACATCTAGATTACAAGCATCATCATATGAATCTCAATCATGTAAGGCAGCTCATGAGATTATTGTATTGAAGCACATAGGAGAGAGATGAACCACATAGCTACCGGTACAGCCCCGAGCCTCGATGGAGAACTACTCCCTCCTCATGGGAGCAGCAACGGTGATGAAGATGGCGGTGGAGATGGCAGCGGTGTCGATGGAGAAGCCTTCCGGGGCACTTCCCCGCTCCGGCAGGGTGCCGGAACAGAGACTCCTGTCCCCCGGATCTTGGCTTCGCGATGGCGGCGGCTCCGGAAGGTTTTCCGTATCGTGGTTCTTCGCATCGGGGTTTTCGATCCGGGGGCTTTATATAGGCGAAGAGGCGGCGCGAGGAGGGTCGAAGGGGTGGCCACACCATATGGCGGCGCGGCCAGGGCCCGGGCCGCGCCGGCCTATGGTCCGGGGGCCCGAGTGCCCCCCTCCGGTCCTTCCCGGGTGTTCTGGATGCTTCCGGTGAAAATAGGAACCCGGGTCTTGATTTCGTCCGATTCGAGAATATTTCGTTACTAGGATTTCTGAAACCAAAAACAGCGAGAAAACGAGAACCGGCACTTCGGCATCTTGTTAATAGGTTAGTTCCAGAAAATGCACGAATATGACATAAAGTGTGCATAAAACATGTAGGTATCATCAATAATATGGCATGGAACATAAGAAATTATCGATACGTCGGAGACGTATCAAGCATCCCCAAGCTTAGTTCCGCTCGTCCCGAGCGAGTAAAACGATAACAAAGATAATTTCTGAAGTGACATGCCATCATAAACTTGATCATATTGTAAACATATGTAATGAATGCAGCGATCAAAACAATGGTAATGACATGAGTAAACAAGCTGAATCATAAAGCAATGACTTTTCATGAATATCACTTTCAAGACGAGGCATCAATAAGTCTTGCATAAGAGTTAACTCATAAAGCAATAATTTAAAGTAAAGACATTGAAGCAACACAATGGAAGATAAAGTTTCAGCAATTGCTTTCAACTTGTAACATGTATATCTCAATGATAGTTTGTCAACATAGAGTAATATAACAAGTGCAATATGCAAGTATGTAGGAATCAATGCACAGTTCACACAAGTGTTTGCTTCTTGAGGTGGAGAGAGATAGGTGAACTGACTCAAAGTAAAAGAAAGGTCCTTCAAAGAGGAAAAGCATCGATTGCTATATTTGTGCTAGAGCTTTGGTTTTTGAAAACATAAAGAGAGCATAAAAGTAAAGTTTTGAGAGGTGTTTGTTGTTGTCAACGAATGGTAGTGGGCACTCTAACTACCTCATCAACCAGACTTTCAAGAGCGGCTCCCATGAAGGACGTTATCTCTACCAGCAAGGTAGATCATCCCTCTTCTCTTTTGTTTACACATGTACTTTAGTTTAGTTTTTCTTTATTTATGGATGACACTCCTCCCAACCGTTTGCTTACACAAGCCATGGCTAACCGAATCCTCGGGTGCCTTCCAACAATCACATACCATGAAGGAGTGTCTATTTGCAAAATTAAGTTGCTTATCGATGAATCGGAGCAAAACATGTGAAGAGAATTATTAATGCAAGTTAATTAATCGGGGCTGGGAACCCCATTGCCGGCTCTTTTTGCAAAATTATTGGATAAGCGGATGTGTCACTAGTCCATTGTGAAAGTCCGTCGAAGTAAATGACAAGATCGAAAGATAAAACACCACATACTTCCTCATGAGCTATAAAACATTGACACAAATCAGAGGTGATAAATTTTGAATTATTTAAAGGTAGCACTCAAGCAATTTACTTTGGAATGGCGGAGAAATACCATGTAGTAGGTAGGTATGGTGGACACAAATGGCATAGTAGTTGGCTCAAGGATTTTGGATGCATGAGAAGTATTCCCTCTCGATACAAGGCTTAGGCTAGCAAGGTTATTTGAAACAAACACAAGGATGAACCGGTGCAGCAAAACTCACATAAAAGACATATTGTAAACATTATAAGACTCTACACCGTCTTCCTTGTTGTTCAAAACTCAATACTAGAAATTATCTAGACTTTAGAGAGACCAATTATGCAAACCAAATTTTAGCAAGCTCTATGTATTTCTTCATTAATAGGTGCAAAGCATATGATGCAAGAGCTTAAACATGAGCACAACAATTGCCAAGTATCACATTATCCAAGACATTATAGCAATTTACTACATGTATCATTTTCCAATTCCAACCATATAACAAATTAACGAAGCAGTTTTAACCTTCGCCATGAACACTAAAAGATAAAGCGAAGAACACATGTGTTCATATGAACCAGCGGAGCGTGTCTCTCTCCCACACAAGCATTTATTCAAACAAAAACAAAAACAAAAGCACACAGACGCTCCAAGCAAAGTGCATAAGATGTGACGGAATAAAAATATAGTTTCGGGGGAGGAACCTCGATAATGTTGTCGATGAAGAAGGGGATGCCTTGGGCATCCCCAAGCTTAGATGCTTGAGTCTTCTTAGAATATGCAGGGGTGAACCACCGGGGCATCCCCAAGCTTAGAGCTTTCACTCTCCTTGATCATAGTATATCATCCTCCTCTCTTGACCCTTGAAAACTTCCTCCACACCAAACTCGAAACAAACTCATTAGAGGGTTAGTGCATAATCAAAAACTCACATGTTCAGAGGTGACACAATCATTCTTAACACTTCTGGACATTGCTCAAAGCTACTGGAAGGTAATGGAACAAAGAAATCCACCCAACACAGCGAAAGAAGCAATGCGAAATAAAAGGCAGAATCTGTCAAAACAAAACAGTCCGTAAAGACGAATTTTAAAAGGGCACCAGACTTGCTCAAATGAAAATGCCCAAATTGAATGAAAGTTGCGTACACATCTGAGGATCACTCACGTAATAGCATAATTTTTTGAGTTACCTACAGAGAATTATACCCAGATTCGTGACAGCAAAGAAATCTGGAACTGCGCAGTAATCCAAATCTAGTATTTACTTTACTATCAAAGACTTTACTTGGCACAACAAAACATAAAACTAAGATAAGGAGAGGTTGCTACAGTAGTAAACAACTTCCAAGACACAAATATAAAACAAAGTACTGTAGCAAAATAAATACATGGGTTATCTCCCAAGAAGTTCTTTCTTTATAGCCGTTAAGATGGGCTCAGCAGTTTTAATGATGCACTCGCAAGAGATAGTATGTGAAGCAAAAGAGAGCATCAAGAGGCAAATTCAAAACACATTTAAGCCTAACATGCTTCCTATGCATAGGAATCTTGTAAATAAACAAGTTCATGAAGAGCAAAGTAACAAGCATAGGAAGATAAAACAAGTGTAGCTTCAAAAATTTCAGCACATAGAGAGGTGTTTTAGTAACATGAAAATTTCTACAACCATATTTTCCTCTCTCATAATAACTTTCAGTAGCAACATGAGCAAACTCAACAATATAACTATCACATAAAGCATTCTTATCATGAGTCTCATGCATAAAATTATTACTCTCCACATAAGCATAATCAATTTTATTAGTTGTAGTGGGAGCAAATTCAACAAAGTAGCTATCATTATTATTCTCATCAAGTGTAGGAGGCATAGTATAATCATAATCAAATTTATCCTCCATAACAGGCGGTACTAAAAGACTACTATCATTAGAATCATCATAAATAGGAGGCAAAGTATCATCAAAGAAAATTTTCTCCTCAATGCTTGGGGGACTAAAAAGATCATGAAAACCAGCTTCCCCAAGCTTAGAACTTTCTATATCATTATCAACAATGGTGTTCAAAGCATTCATACTAATATTACTACCAAAGCATGCAAATAAGATTTCATAGGTTTTTTAATTTTCGCATCAAACAATCCATGTTTTAAATCGGGAAATAGAATAAGAAGCTCATTGTTGTCCATTATGCCAAACTAGTGTAAACAAGAAACAAAAAGATGCAATTGCAGGATCTAAAGGAAATAACTTCGAGCACAAACACAATGGCGCCAGAAAAGTACTGTGTACTGGAACCGGAGTATGAGTGCCTTTTTACCTTTCCTCCTGGCAATGGCGCCGGAAAAGTGCTTGATGTCTACGGGAGCTTCTATTCTTGTAGACAGATGTTGGGCCTCCAAGAGCAGAGGTTTGTAGAACAGCGAGCAAGTTTCCCTTAAGTGGATACCCAAGGTTTATCGAACTCGGGGAGGAAGAGGTCAAAGATATCCCTCTCATGCAACCCTGCAACCACAAAGCAAGAAGTCTCTTGTGTCCCCAACACACCTAATAGGTGCACTAGTTCGGCGAAGAGATAGTGAAATACAGGTGGTATGAATAAGTAGTAGCAACGGCACCGAGAAAAGTGCTTTGCCCAGGACGATAGAACAAGCAAGATAGTAACGCAGTAGAAACAAGTAAACAAGCAGCGATAGCGATATTTAGGAACGAGGCCTAGGGATTACACTTTCACTAGTGGACACTCTCAACATTGATCACATAACGTAATAGATAAATGCATACTCTACACTTTTGTTGGATGATGAACACATTGCGTAGGATTACACGAACCCTCAATGCCGGAGTTAACAAGCTCCACAATAATGCTCATATTTTAGTAACCTTTAGTGTAAGATAGATCAAAAGACTAAACCAAGTACTAGCATAGCATGCACACTCGTCACCTTCATGCATATGTAGGAGGAATAGATCACATCAATATTATCATAGCAATAGTTAACTTCGCAATCTACAAGAGATCATGATCATAGCATAAACCAAGTACTAACACGGTGCACGCACTGTCACCTTTGCACACATGCAGGAGGAATAAAACTACTTTAATAACATTGCTAGAGTAGCACATAGATAAATTGTGATACAAACACATTGCAATCATAAAGAGATATAAATAAGCACCTCACTATGCCATTCAACAGTGAATAAGTATTCTGTGAAATATAGCCTAAGAGACCCACATGGTGCACACACTCGTCACCTTTACACACGTGGGACAAGGAGTCTCCGGAGATCACATAAGTAAAACTCACTTGACTAGCATAATGACATCTAGATTACAAGCATCATCATATGAATCTCAATCATGTAAGGCAGCTCATGAGATTATTGTATTGAAGCACATAGGAGAGAGATGAACCACATAGCTACCGGTACAGCCCCGAGCCTCGATGGAGAACTACTCCCTCCTCATGGGAGCAGCAGCGGTGATGAAGATGGCGGTGGAGATGGCAGCGGTGTCGATGGAGAAGCCTTCCGGGGCACTTCCCCGCTCCGGCAGGTGCCGGAACGAGACTCTCTGTCCCCCAGATCTTGGCTTCGCGATGGCGGCGGCTCTGGAAGGTTTTCCGTATCGTGGTTCTTCGCATCAGGGTTTTCGATCCAGGGGCTTTATATAGGCGAAGAGGCGGCGCAGGAGGGTCGAAGGGGTGGCCACACCATATGGCGGCGCGGCCAGGGCCTGGGCCGCGCCGGCCTATGGTCCAGGGGCCCGGTGCCCCCTCCGGTCCTTCCCGGTGTTCTGGATGCTTCCGGTGAAAATAGGAACCCGGGTCTTGATTTCGTCCGATTCCGAGAATATTTCGTTACTAGGATTTCGAAACCAAAAACAGCAGAAAACGACAACTGGCACTTCGGCATCTTGTTAATAGGTTAGTTCCAGAAAATGCACGAATATGACATAAAGTGTGCATAAAACATGTAGGTATCATCAATAATATGGCATGGAACATAAGAAATTATCGATACGTCGGAGACGTATCATCTAGCTCCGCCGCTTCCCGTCTAATAGATCGAGGAAGAACGCTGGGGCCACATCCTTCACACCTCGCCACCCACTCCAGTGCAACAATCCTCTAAACGAAGCCGGCGCACGCCGCTGACCAACTCCAAGACGCTTCTCACTCGATTCCCGGCTGGATCCGGAGCCAATCCCCCACTCTCCCTAGAAATGCTATTTTATTGGTATACTCAAGTTCAAGAGCACCTTTTTTTATTATGGCATTCTCAAGCTCCTAAACAAGTTTTTGGCTCTCTATCACAAAAACTAAGATTTCAACAAATTTAGAGCAAGCAATTTTGGTCTTACAAAGAACATGAAAAACAATCTCACCCTTCTTGTGTAAAGAGGATGAATGTACTAGGACGTCTCCTAGAGGGGGGGGGGTGAATAGGCGGTGTATAAAAACTTGTACTTGAGAGCTAAACTAGGCGGAATAAAACTACTAAGTGTTTACTAGTTTAGCTCAAAGCCTATCAACTAGGGGTTTGCCTAAGAGCACCAACAACCTATGCTAGCATGATGAGCAACAAGGTGATAACAAGATAGGCATAGCTTCAAGCATGATAGATATCACAATGTAAAGCGCATAGGTAAAGGAGCTCGGGTTGAGAAGTAACCGGTGCACGAGGAGACGAGGATGGATCCCGAAGTTCACACCCAAAGGTGCTACGTCTCCGTTGGAGCGGTGTGGAGGCACGAGGCACTCCAATGAGCCACTAGGGCCACCGTATTCTCCTCGGGCCTTTCCTCCAAGGAGGAAAGCCTCGATCCACTAAGGGACCCTTGAGGGTGGTCACCGAACCCGTACAAGCTTGGGAAAACTCCCAAGTATCAAGCTTGAGGCGACTCCACAACATGGAGGCTCTCAAGTACAAGGCCACAAGAGGCTACAACACGCCACACCGGTAACAAAGCCACCAATACACCAACGCGCCACAACCGGCACCAAAACCACAAAGGCTACCACACTCCACAAAGGCAACAACACCACTAAGGCTACCACGCCACAAAGACGACAAGGCCACAACGGCTACAAAGCCACAAATGGCTACAAGGCCACAAAAGGCTACAAGAACACCACTAAGGTCAAACACGCCCTCTACGAGACCGAAACCCCGGAGAGAACCCAAACCGATGCACCTAATGCAATGGCTAAGAACACCACTAAGATGCCCAAGTTCTTCTCTCCCAAATTCCAACAAAGCTACAAAAGCTATTGGGGGAATAAGGGAGGAAGAACAAATATGAGCAGAAACACCAAATAACTCCAAGATCTAGATCTAGCAAGATCCCCTCACTTGGAGAGGGATTTAATTGGTGAAGCTCTAGATCTAGATCTCCTCTCTCCTTTCCCCCGAAAATATGCAAGAAATAGTGGGGGGATCAAGAGGAGGAAGAATCACTTCAAGGTCAACAATGGAGGAGAGAGAATGGAGGGCAAGAACTGGTTGGGTCGGAGGTGGAAGAGAGGTATAAATAGGGGCCCAGAAATATAGCTGTTGGAGCTGAGAAAAACGGTCAGATTCGCACAAACCGGTACTACCGCTTGTCAAAGCGGTACTACCGCTTTTCCCAAAAAGTCAGATCTGAAAATCGGCCCAAAACCGGTAGTACCGCTCTGCGGAGCGGTACTACCGCTCGTGCAAAACAGACAGCAAAACTGAACAGCAGATGAGAGAGAGGAGACAGCACGCAGTAGTGGCGCATGCGATAGGCGAGGCAGCAGCAGCCAGCGTGGGGCCACGCAGCAGCAGTGCGCACCGTGCAGAGCGGCGTGGGCGGGAGCTTTGGCGCGGAGCGAGCGGGAGCCTCTCTCCTCGCGAGGTCAACACCTCGATCCTCGAGGCGAGCGGGAGCGAGCGAAGCAGCGGTGCTGGTGAGCGCGGGCGTGGGCATGCGAGCTAGGCTGGCAGCTAGCGGCAGCGGCGCGGTGGTGGGCTGGTGCGGGCCGCTCGGTGCGGCAGATCCATCTTCTACCAGGCTTGGAAGAAGGCCTGGGCCGGTACTACCGGCCTGGGTTCCAGAGGCTTCCAGAGACAGTTACGGTACTGGGCCAGTACCACCAGCGATACTACCGGCCGGCACAAAAACGTTTTCCTTTTCTTTTTCAAATAGACGCTATACGGAAAACGCAATATCTTGAGCTAGGAAGATCGGAATGATATGAAACCAATTTTGCCGGAAAGAGGGCGATGAGAGCTACCACTACACAAGGTGAAAACATGGAAAAGAGTGGATGATAATTTTCTCATGGTCATAGAGGTGTAACCTCTCAATATGGTATATCGGGAAAATCATCACCCTCGCACATGCAACATGCGATGCAACCGGAATCCGTTTCCGATGAGCTAGAGCTTGTCATGAGAATGAACACAAGCTCTAACTCATCTCATGGATAAGAACCAAGAACAACCAAGAAACATGATGCAATGCATGCAAGGTTTGAGCTCTCTCCGATGATGCGATCCACTATCCTATCGAGCACAAACCTTATCCTTGCGCGTTCCTCTCGAGTCGGCAAGCTCCGTCTTCACCCTCTTCATCATTGTACATGCCACCATCTTCTTCCAACATTCACGCCACCATCTTCTTCGATCTTGTATGCATGCTTCATCCATCTTCTACGCCGTCTTCTCTCTTCATCTTCAACACGGTCTTCGTCTCTCTTCGACACCATCTTCATCCTTGTACTCCGTCTTCTCCATCTTGCAACCTTGAGTCCAACACATGGCTATGGACTTGACCTAAGATTTATTCTCAATGCAACCGTTAGTCCATAGGGATTGTCATCAATTACCAAAACCACACATGGGGTAATGGACATGTTCTTTCAATCTCCCCCATTTTGGTAATTGATGACAATCTCTTTGAGAGGGTTTAAATATGGAATTTAGCGAGCAACCCAAGTTGAATATTTAGAACAAACTCCCCCATAATATATGCATGTGTGAATGAACTTGAATTTCATTGCATATACCGATAATTAAAGCCTAGCGTAGTATCCTCTAAATATTCAACCATGCAAAGCAACCAATGCAAGGCATGAAAGGCAAATGCTTAAGAACCAACGAAAGCAATTCCCTTAAACCCTCCAAACTTCTCCCCCATTGGCATCGATTGCCAAAATGGACGAAAGGTTTGGAAGGCCAATATAGTGAGCGTTCCCCATAAGTTGTGCATTTCTCATAATTGTGAGTGAAATCAAATGCACATATTCAATGACGAATATTCGGAGGAAATCAAACTATATTGAGGATCAAAGATTGCAAGAGGATATGAAAGGTGAGAAAGCTTCGACAAATGGAGCAAGCAATCAATGAACCAAAAAGAAACACATGCTTAATAAGAGGCAAGTAAAAAAACGAAGCTTGTGCCAAAATCAAGTATGAGTGCGTGAAGATGCAAATAGGATAAAATGAGCACTCATAAAATTCTTTGTGGAGCCACCAAAGAGATGAACAAGAATAAAGGAATGAAGTCCAACAAAGATGGATATCTAAAGAAAATGTATCATCTATCATGTATATAGGTTTCTCTAAGTGGACAACATCACAAAGATATTTATCCATCAAGAAACATGCACACACAAGATAGATACAATAGAATAAGAGTAAGATATCCAAGGTGAAGTAATACAATATACCAATGAGATATTTGCTTTATAGCACGGCCAAAGGCTCATATTTATCTCATTGTACATTGAACAACTTCAACCCACAAGGCAAATTCTTGTCAAGAAATAAATCAATTAAGCACACGAGCCAAGTGTGAGGGTGATCCAAAGACATACCACATAATATGTTATCAATTATCCAAGGACAAGAGATATATAGGAAATATTTCCTTATGGTGGATTGAGGTTATGTCCATGATCATCTTCACAAGAAACAAAGCATATGGTAGAGAATAAGAGTTAACCATAATGAAAATAGAGATTCTTGAGAGCTTCAATTAGTTACACCAACATGCAAAGCAATGAATAGCATAACATGAAGCACATGATTTTCCAAAGAGTATATAGAGCTAGCAACACAATGTGGAAAACCATGCCAAGACAAACTCCCACAAACAAAATCCAAGAGAATAGCAATAAGAACATTTTGTGCAAATGGGATTTGTTTGAGCAACATGTCACATAGGAGCAAGATAATCTATAATATCAATTCTATGTGACACAACCTCAAATGTTCACATTTTCTAGGCTTGTAAGATGCACAAAGCACAATACTCCCCCATAATGTGATTAAAACATTTTTCATGCAAGAGGCAAATAAGAACCAAGTGAGATAATTAATGGACATTATAGGATTTTAATTCATCATGTCGCACATTTTAGGCTTGCGAAATGCACAAAGCATATCACTCCCCCAAAATGGGATAGTACATTAATTTCTCACATGAGCCAACAACTAAGATATCAATAAGATGCAATAGGCTCAACAAAGGACAATTGTACATGATGTGTCACCCAACATATATAAGCAAACAAGTAAGATAAGCAAGTAGGAGACACAACATACACAACCACATGCAAGGTACAAAACCAACACATGTAAAAGGGGAGCGAGTAACTTTCAATGTAAAGGAGTTGAGGACTCGTTACCGCAAGGAGGAACATGGGTAAAGGATGAAAGGAATAATACTTGACTTGAGGAAGTGAGAATGATGAAGATCCCCCAAGTCTTCATGAACTAGTCAAGCCTCCATGCCCTCCACTTGTACCTATTGATCAAATTTTGGCTTGTTGGTCCCCAACCAAGTTGGGTCCTAAGAAGTTAGTCACAATAGGTTTGGCAACCCAAATGGTTCTTTTTGAGAAACCACATTGAGTGCCCACATATTTGGCAAACACATTTCCATCCTTATCCTTGCAAAGAGAATAAGCACCATCGATCAAGATAGGGTTGGATGACTTACCACAAGTGCAAAAGAAGGAGATGTGGCCCTTCTCACGGCATATGTAGCATGTTCTTATCTTCTCCTTCTTCTCACTTGATTTCTCCACAACGGAAGCCTTGGCTTGATCCTTCTTGGGTAGCGGCCTTTCTTCAAGTCGAGGAAGACCTTGAGCTTGGCCTTGAGGTAGACCATGAGCTCCATCTTGAGGCCGCTTCCCTTGTTTCTTCTCGCCATGTGGCTTCTTCTTCTTCAAGGGGCACGATCTAAAATGATGCCCTTCAATCTTGCACTTGAAGCACACAATCTAGGCGGGGTCCTTCACATGGCCATGGCCCTTCTTCCGCTTGTGCGTGGTGGACTTGTTCTTGTTGTTGGAGTTGAATCCAAGTCCACTCTTGTCATTGGGGGATTGCTTCCCTTCATGACCCTTTACCAAGTCCTTCTTCAAAGAAGTGACTTGGGCCTCGAGCTCTTCGATTTCCCCTACATGGTTAGTAACAGCACAAGTACTAGAGGAAGTGGAAGCTTCATGGTTAGAGCAACAAGGCAAGGTATGTAATTCACCACAAGATATAGTAATAGCATGGGTGGGTGAATTACTAGCACTAGCACATGTAATTGTAGAGTAACAAGGCATAGAAGGTAGTTCACCACAAGATAAGTCAATAGCATGAGTGGGTTAACTAAAAGCACTAGCACATGGCAAAATAGCATTTTGAGAGGTAGTGCTAGTACTCAAATGAGGCTCACAAGATTTTACCTTTGACATGATAGCCTCACGAGCTAACTTTAGCAAATCATGAGAGACTAGAAGATCATCATGGGAGCTAGAAAGATTTCCATGACTTCCTTCCAATTTCTCATAATTGCTTGTTAGCAAAGCAAGTTGAGCCCTTAGCTCAACATTCTCCTTCAAGATGGATGCTTCACAAGAGGTAGAGTTAGTAGCACAAGCATTATCAATTATAGCACAAGGAGAAGGCAACTTAGCAAGCTTTATTAGGTTGAGAGCCTTAAATTGCTCATGTGACTCGGTGAGTTTGATGAGCTCACTCTCAATAGCCCTAGAGCCATTTTTGAGAAGCTCAAAATCCTCAAGGAGTTTAGCATGAGCAATTTTTAGCTCAACATTTTTAGTTTGAAAATCATGCATCACCTCTAAAGCTCTATCACGAGATTCCTTTACTATAGATAGCTTTAGAGTAAAGGTCTCTTCAAGAGATTCATTGGTGGTTTGTTGTTCTTCAAGAGCTTCACTAAGAGTTGCAATCTCGTTTGCATACTCGCGCTCATGCTCTTCCATTTTCTCAATAGTTTTTGTGCTCTCAATGGCAAAAGCCAAGATTTTCATAAAATTAGAGCAAGCAAATTTCTTCTTATGAAGAGCATGCAAAACCAACTCACCCATCATGTTTAAGGAAGCAACATTAAGTCCTTCCATATCATCAACCTCATCATCACTAGATATATAGGGTTCCAAGGAAGGAGATACCTTAGAAGCCCTAGCCATAAGGCATGTGTGAGAACCATGAGATGACGAAGAGGATGAACTACTTGAAGATCCATCCAAGATCTTGTCTTGGCCCATAGTATCTTTGGTTTTCTCTACATTGTTAGTCACACAAATACTAGAGGAAAACGAAGCATTTTTATCATGGCCACAAGACAAGGCAAGCATATCAACATGGGATGAAGATATGCAAGGACTATCAACACTAGCATGTAAGATATTTCTAGTGCTATAAGTGTTCAAGTCCAAAGATGAAACATTGCAATGGGATAGAGATGTAGAATCATCAAGAGAAAGCTCACTACCGACAATACAATGTTCATCACCACTCACCATACCATTACCTTGTGTCTTACCACACATTGGTGAAGTGGAAGGAGTGCGATCATCCTCAATGGTCTTGGACGCACCATATGTATCTTGAAGGTTTGTCCAAAACTCATGAGCACTCCGGAAAGGCGCGATGGAGGAAATCACTACATGACTCACAACATGGCAAATCACTTTAGTATCTTGAGCATCTAGATAAGAGTTTTTCTTCTCCTCATAAGATGGATTTTGTGGATCCTTGGGAGGATAAAAACCCATATCAAGAATTTGATCCATATGTGGGTGCATGCCCCGAAAACAATCAAGCATGTAGAATTTCCAAGCATCCTAATTAGTGCCATCAAATGTAAAAGAGGTATTGTGCACTAATCCTCTAGCCGACGCCATTACTCTCTAGGCGGTGAAGCCCAACAAGATAAGAGAGCCCTAGCTCTGATAGCAAATGAATGTACTAGGACGTCGCCTAGAGGGGGTGAATATGCGGTGTATAAAAACTTCTACTTGAGAGCTAAACTAGGCGGAATAAAACTACTAAGTGTTTACTAGTTTAGCTCAAAGACTATCAACTAGGGGTTTGCCTAAGAGCACCAACAACATATGCTAGCATGATGAGCAACAAGGTGATAACAAGATAGGCATAGCATCAAGCATGATAGATATCACAATGTAAAGCGCATAGGTAACGGAGCTCGGGTTGAGAAGTAACCGGTGCACGAGGAGACGACGATGTATCCCGAAGTTCACACCCAAAGGTGCTACGTCTCCGATGGATCGGAGCGGTGTGGAGGCACGTGGCACTCCAATGAGCCACTAGGGCCACCGTATTCTCCTCGGGCCTTTCCTCCAAGCAGGAAAGCCTCGATCCACTAAGGGACCCTTGAGGGTGGTCACCGAACCCGTACAAGCTTGGGAAAACTCCCAAGTATCAAGATTGAGGCGACTCCACAACATGGAGGCTCTCAAGTACAAGGCCACAAGAGGCTACAACACGCCACACCGGCAACAAAGGCACCAAGACACCAACGCACCACAACCGGCACCAAAACCACAAAGGCTACCACACTCCACAAAGGCAACAACACCACTAAGGCTACCACGCCACAAAGACGACAATGCCACAAAGGCTACAAAGCCACAAAAGGCTACAAGGCCACAAAAGGCTACAAGAACACCACTAAGGTCAAACACGCCCTCTAAGGCCACAAAACCGGTGGTGGGCTGGTGCGGGCCGCTCGGTGCGGCAGATGGCCTGCGACCTGGAGAGATGCGGTGGAGGCTTGAGAAGAAGGCCTGGGCCGGTACTACCGGCCCGGTACCTGTCTGGTACCGTAAATATTACGGCAGTACCGGCCCGGTACCGGCCTGGTACCGGCCTGGGTTCCAGAGGCTTGCAGAGACAGTTACGGTACTAGGCCGGTACCACCAGCGGTACTACTGGCCGGCCCAAAAACGTTTTCCTTTTCTTTTTCAAATAGACGCTATACGGAAAACGCAATATCTTGAGCTAGGAAGATCAGAATGACATGAAACCAATTTTGCCGGAAAGAAGGCGATGAGAGCTACCACTACACAAGGTGAAACCATGGAAAAGAGTGGATGATGATTTTCTCATGGTCATAGAGGTGTAACCTCTCAATATGGTATATCGGGAAAATCATCACCCTCGCACATGCAACATGCGATGCAACCGGAATCCGTTTCCGATGAGCTAGAGCTTGTCATGAGAATGAACACAAGCTCTAACTCATCTCATGGATAAGAACCAAGAACAACCAAGAAACACGATGCAATGCATGCAAGGTTTGAGCTCTCTCCGATGATGCGATCCACTATCCTATCGAGCACAAACCTTATCCTTGCGCGTTCCTCTCGAGTCGGCAAGCTCCGTCTTCACCCTCTTCATCATTGTACATGCCACCATCTTCTTCCAACATTCACGCCACCATCTTCTTCGATCTTGTACGCATGCTTCATCCATCTTCTACGCCGTCTTCTCTTCATCTTCAACACGGTCTTCGTCTCTCTTCGACACCATCTTCATCCTTGTACTCCGTCTTCTCCATCTTGCAACCTTGAGTCCAACACATGGCTATGGACTTGACCTAAGATTGATTCTCAATGCAACCGTTAGTCCATAGGGATTGTCATCAATTACCAAAACCACACATGGGAGTAATGGACATGTTCTTTCAGAGGATTCTTCATCTTCATCATCACGTGAATGATTAGCTTTCAAGGTAGGAGGTACCATAGAAGGCTTAGTCATAAGGCATACATGAGAACCTAGAAATGATAGAAATGAAGAGCTACTTGAAGCTCCAATCAAGACTTTGTCTTGACCAATAGAATCTTCGGTTCCACCTACATTGTTACTGACACAAATACTAGAGAAAATGGAAGATTTTTTTTATCATGGCAACAAGATAAAGCAAACATATCATCATGAGATATATTCACAAAATTTACACATGATATGCAAGAACTATCAAAACAAGCATGTATGTCATTTATGGTGCTAGAAGTATTTTAGTACAAACATGAATCATTGCAATGAGATAGAGATGAAGGATCATGAAGAGTAAACTCACTATCAACATTGCATTGTTCATCACCACTCATCTTGGCATTTCCTTGTGTCTTGCAACACATTGGTTAAGGGGATGAAAGTTCATCACAACCGGAAGTGGAGGGAATACAATCATCCTCAATAATATTGGACACATCATAATTTTCTTGAAGCTTTGTCCATAACTCATGAGCGATCTGGAAATGCATGATTGAGAAAGTAACTACATTGCTCATAGCATTAACAATCACATTAGAAGCTTGAGCATTGAGATATAAATTTCGCATCCTGTAAAGATAGATTTGAGGAATCCATCAGACCTATATCTACAAATTTCTCCATATAAGGGTCAATGGAATGAAAATAACTAAGCATGTAAAATTTCCAAACATCATAGTTTGTTCCATAAAATATAAAAGTGTCATCGTGCACTAATCCTCTAGCCGGCATCTTTACTCTCAAAGCAGCAAAGCCTAAAATGAGAGACCTTGCTCTGATACCCCAATCAAATGGACACATATGCCACCTAGTATAGGGGTGAATAGGCGGTTTAATTTTTTTTTACGAGATGGGCTTAAAAAATGCGGAAAAACTACATTTAATTTGTCAAGCACAAATAATTAGGGTTCACCTATGTTCACCAACAACTTATGTTAAGCAAGATAAGCAACTATATATGTGATAGCAAGATATATAACTTCAAGCTTGAAAGTTATCACAAAGTAAAATGCATAAGTAAAGAGCTCGGGTATAGGAATAGCCGAGGTTACGCGAAGACGATAATGTATCCCGAAGTTCACACTTTTGCGAGTGCTACTCTCCACTGTTGATGTCATTATATCTTTCTCCAGAGTTTCAGATAACTGGTGCTCAATGTTGTTCTCTAGAAAAGATTTCTCTATGTGAAGAGAACAATACCTATTCATACTTGTAAATGGACAAGGGAGGGAGTCTTCAGTTGGAGCGGTGTGGAGGCACAAGACTCCCAAATGCCACGAAGGCCTCACCGTATTCTCCTTGAGCCTTCCTACCAAACATGAAGTACTCGATCCACTATGGAACCTTGATGAGTGGTCACCGAACCCTCACAAAGCTTGGGGTAATCTCCACAACTTAATGCAATGGCAATAACTTCACTCTCAAATTCCAAAAAAACTAAAAAGCTATTGGGGAATGAGAGAGGAAGGACAAAGGAGGAGAACCAAAATTTCCAAGATCTAGACTTAGTGGATTCCCCTCATAAAGAGAGGGGTTTGATGGGTACGATTGTAGATCTAGATCTCCTCTCTCTTTTCCATCAAAATGGACCAAGAATCATGGAGGGAACAACATAAATCGCAAGATTCACAAAGTCAACAATTGAGGAGAGAGAGGAAGAAGCTAGTAGCCCAATGAAATATGGCTGTTGGGGACCTCCTATGCTAGATTATCTGCCCCCGGTGAAATTTCGGATTCATCGGGACAATTTTGCATCGGCAGCCGTGATCCCCTTAATAGGCCCCGGATATTTTGCACCCATGCCCGATTATCCGCCCCCTAAATCTGGCTGAAACAGCACAACGGTAACGATCATAACTTGAGCAACCGAACTCCAATTTTGATGATCTTGGGCTCGTTTTGAAGATAGCAATAGTATCTACAAGATAATGCAGAGAACAATCATAGTCCAGAATTGGAGGATAGGAAAATGATGAAGGTTTGACTTATCTATAAATATATACCAGTAAAACCTCCAACCTAGAAATGCAACAAGTTTTCGGTGCAAAATCCGTTTTCGATGAATTAGAGCTTGTCATGAGAATAAGCACAAGCTCTAAAACACGATATGGATAATATCCAAATAACTACCAAAAAATGTGATGCAAGAATGTAAAGATTTGAGCTATCTCTGAACGATATGATCACATTGCTCACTCGAGAGCTCTCTTTATAGTACAACCAACAATCCTATAAACCGTCTCCGAACTACACCACAAGACCGAACCTATCAAGGTCAAATCTTAACCTTACGCATTCCACTTGAGGTAGATGATGACGATATAGACTACATCAAGGTGGAATGCCTTTTTTTATTGTGCTTCCAATATCAAGTATTGAGGATTACTCCTCCATAATCCACTATGGGGGACCTTATTCTTTGGCGCATCTTCACATATCCATGATCACCATATGGATAGAAAGCTTCAAGCATATGACCTCTTTGAGATTGCTCATCTTGAACTTGCACAACATTTCTTCTTTCTTCATTATGTTGATGTCTTGAAGATACACTTGAGGGTTCACTTCATTTTCGCATTCAAGACATACATGACACTTGATCTTCTTCATTTTGTTCTTCTTGCAACCTTGAAGCCAACATATGGTTCAAACAGTGCCTATGAAAAAATCCTACAAGTATAACTCAATGCAAACATTAGTCCATGCATATGGATTGTCATTACCAAAACCATATATGAGGGATCCATGAACTTTTTATAGTTACTGTAGAAATTGGAGTGCACATTTAGAATTCACCGCATTTCAGATATCCTAGATCGGATTGGGCGGCATCAACCCAATATTCTGATTCCTCCACTGGTCATGTATACTTCCCCATTTTGTCTGTGCTACTTTTTTGCTGTACGTGTATATGCATTATTGATTTTCAGTAGCCTAACACAATTTAATGGTGGACTTTTTAATTATGTATTAATTTCTCTCTATTGTCATATAAAATTATAAATTTCACTTCATATAAAATAGTATTGTAACCGAGTAATTGTTGGTCTAAAGCTTGTCCTAACGAAACCTAATATGCGGAGTAATTTGAAGCAAATTAAGTATATTGTCAATTAGCTAGCGATGTGTAACATCCACAAGAATAGGACCTAAGGAAGGGTAGATATAAAATTTGTGAATTTCCAATGCATGCATCTCTAAAGTACGAGAAAATTTTAGACTTTTTATTTTTAAGAATCAAGGCGATCAAATTTGAACTTGACCTAAGTCAAGCACTAGGATTTTAAATTCAAATTTCGACATGACCTTTGAATATTTTAAAATGGGGGGTAAACGAAAACTTCAAAACATATTTTTGGTTTCATTGGGTGATTAACCTTGATAATTAAAAGCTTTAAATCAAATGAACACATTTATATTTTTGAATTTAAATTTGAATTTTGACCAAGTCAAACTTCAATTCAAAAAATCTGAGTAAAAACCTAAGTGTTTGATTCAAATATTCCTACAAACCATCTCAAACCATATTGGTATATATTTTCAATAGTAAATAAACTCATATTCATTTATAAAAATAATAACATATTTCAAATTCATATTTGTGTTCTAATAATAAAGACCATATTCAAATATTCATAACTAAAAAAATCATAAACATAAAAACTATGTATCAAAATATTTAGAATTTTATGCCCTATCATTTCCCAATCGTTACAAATTCATTTAATGGTAGATTGATTCAAAAATAAAAGACAAGGAAAAACCTAATACAAACTAAGGAAAAAAAGAAAAAACCAAAAATAAAACCTTACTCTAGCCTATCTACACAACATCACCATCTTCACCATCAGCATCAGTACATGAAACATCATTTCCATCACAATCTCTTGATCAACACTTGATATTTTCCTTAACTGGAAAAAACTCAAGCAATCATGTGTGATGATTAAAATGTTGAATCCACCCTAAGGTGAATCCATTTGATCTAGGATCCAAGTGATGTCCCATTAAATCATTCATGGAACATGAGTGAGGTTTTATACAAAAGAAAAATTGCCAAAAATGCAAGGAATAAGATGCAAAGATAATAACCCTTAGCAGCAAACCAAAGTGTCCCGAGTAGCAACCCATAGAAAGCGGCAGTAACCTTGATAGACCAATGTTAGGAAATAACCTTGATAGACAATAGTAGCAGTAGTAACTAGCAACAGTAAACCCTATAACCACCAATCATAAGGAAAAGTCACTAGATAATTTTTAGTGAACAAGTTATCTAAGGAAATTCAGTAGAATATCAAATACCAGTAACTCACTATAGTTTTGGATCCATAGAGAAATAAAACCAAATAATAAATATAATGAACAATTATGAATTCATGAACTTATCCAATCAAATCCCTGTAATCCATGGATCTCCAACAAACAAATCATTAGAAACTAGGAAATAATTTCTAGAAATTGACATGAAAAAATCGCATTTACCCACTTGGCACTATTGAAGTTAAGCATGAGGAAAAGGAAACAATTGGTGAACCGACCTGCCTGATCTGGCATGCAGCTAGAAACCAAACTTTTGAGTGAATTGACCACATAATTTAACCCGCTTGTCACATAGAAATTACAGAGAGAGGCGATAGAAGCACCCTAGTTACCTAGATGCATGGCATATGTGTCACTAGCACAACCTCTGGCTCACACTATTAATAGGGTATCCATCACACCCCAGAGCTCATAAACTCACCTAGCCATCTTAGACTGCAAACACACATAGTAGTGAGAGAGAGATCTGAGAGGGAAGGAAAGCAAGGAAACACACCCCAGAGCTCATAAACTCACCTAGCCATCTATTCAGAAAGCTGGAGGGAGGAGCAAGTTCAACTCTTCATCAACAACATGAATACGAATGGATCGGTCTTCAAAGGTTTAGGGTATGCCCTTAGGAATAGAGCCTTAGCTATAGTAGTAATTATATGATAGGATTTGATCGAGTGGATCAAGCCTTGGTAGTGCATCAACAGAGCATGCACATATGCTCTTGCATGCACCACCGGCTACTTATTATAGAAATTCCTGGCACTCTCACACATGAGGTGCCTAGGAAAAACCCTAAGGCAGGACAGAAGGCACACCCATATGTTTACTAGCCATTCTTAAATGGAAGCTATGATTTCATAGCCAAGCATGCAACTATGACCTAAGAGAGCAGAGAGAATTACTATTAGAATCTACTAAGACAATAGCACCTGCGATAAACACTTGAAAACTACAGAAAATAAAACCTACAAGCTAAGCTAATAAAATAAGATATTAAGCTCATCCCTAAGCTATTGCAAGATAATAATCAACAAAGAAATTACTATAAACACTTGATCGAATAAGAACAACTAAGAACACTAAGACAAATAGCAAGAACTGTCAAAATTGGAAGAATTTGAGTATTAGATAGTTTTATAGAGTGTTCAAGAACCCTAAAACTAATTAAAATTGGCGTTAGATGTTAATTGTCGAAGGTAATCCTAGATTCAGTCGATACTTAGAAATAGGAAGCAATTAAACCTGGGCTAATTCTACAAGTAAACCTAGTAATCCTAACGACAAGGAACATCTAAACAACCAATTAGAACACCAAATAAATCGTAGAACTTGATCCAGACATGGTAAGCACCGACCAAGCCCTAATCCTAAAATCTAGACGATCTAGAGCTCAATCGATGGTCAAGTGGAGACCGATGACAAGGTAGATGTGGCACAAAAAAATATGGAGCACCCAGATGGGCATCTCGACCAGCGGCATGCCACGCCAGCACCAACACAAACGATGTAGATGTCGTAGGGAAGCCAAGGAGGCCACTTTGAGGGTGTAATATTTACGAAATGGTGTTTCGTGAGTGTTATGTGAATGACTTGTATACTACAACATGCAGTGATATACTGGATCACCACACTACCGCTAACCGAAGTAGTTACATTAAGAAACTAAACGCACATTTAGAATTCACCGTGTTTAAAAAAACCCTAGATTGGATTTTGCAACATAAACCCAATATTTTGATGCAGAGAACGGTAAATTGGAGGAGCAATCTTTCCCGGTAAAGCTAAGTGGCCTCAATTAATGTTTGATTTCCAACTTGATCTGACATCAATTTTGTCTTAAACCACTTTAAACCTGAAGGTATCATATCTGTTGTATTAAAATTTTATTAAGCCTCGCGTGTTTCTATTTGATTTGGAATTCGTTTAGCAATTAGATATCATTTTCTCCTAAGCATTGAGTTCTGTTCGTTTAGTTCACCTAAACCATGTTTCAATAGAATTCAACTTGACTCTGAATAATTCTAATTCTACTACTTTGTTTGGATCCCATGTGTGAAAGTTACTTATTTCATGAGTTGGGTAGCTTGTTCCTTGTAGGACCTGCCAATTCTATCCAACTCTTCAAGATAGAAACAATTAGTTAGGCCAAATTCCAACCCATTCCAATGGGATAGCAAATTAAGATTCTATATTTGTGGCAACCAACATATTTGTTACTAGAGTTAATTTTTTTTAGAAACACGGTACAAGCATAGACGTTTTTTATACACGTGCATACACTCACCCCTATGATCACAAAAACACACACCCTATCTCTATGGACACCTCCGAAATGCTAAACCGGCGGGTCAGATCTTGAGATTGACGGTACATGCGTCTAGTTATCGGAAACATCACTTCCTATTAAATTTGTTTCCGCCTTTACGAGGCACACAAATACCAAGCCAGAGGGTTTAAACTCTGATATCTGTATAATCATCCTTCTGGCCAGCCAAGGCTCGGTCAATTTCAATTCTTGAATTCCAGGAACAGTTTATGGTGATCTAATCAGGTTTTGGAGTTTATATTTGACTTAAAACGAGCTTTATTGAGCCTTTAGGGGCTTCGATTTGGTTGTCAGTTTATTTTGCACCCACTTTTACTTTCAAAACATGTGCGTTTCCTTTCCATCAACACCCAAAAAAAACACGATACCACGGATCGTCCACGCATATATATTCCACCACTACGTGGAACGGTGTTGCCATCTTGCCAAACCCACCTCATTCCCCAGTGACCAGTGTAGAATTCGAAGCTGCCAAACCAGCCATGGCCGCGTCCGTGGACCCTCTCGCCGGCGTCGTGCTCCTCTTCCTCCTCCTGCTCCAAGCCACCCACGGAGGAGGCGTGGCGGGCGGCGCATCGCTGGACGGGTACGTGCCGGTGCGCACGGTGGTGTACCGGTCGGCACCGGCGGCGTCGGCGGCTTGGACGGCGGCGGCGTACGCGCCGTTCGAGCTGTGCATGGGGTGCCGGTGCTGCCCGCCGGGCGCGGGGGTGGCGAACAACAGCTCGTCGTGCGTGGACACGAGCTGCTGCTACGGCATCGACTGCAACATCCCCGGCAAGCCCTTCGGGACCTGCGGCTTCACCCCGCGCACCTGCGGTTGCGGAGACGCCGCCACCGGCAGCAACTGCCCGTCGGCGCCCTCCCCGCCTAGCTAGACAGTACTTAGATCTTATTGATTTTGATCAAGCGATCTGATCCACGTACGCACACCAGTACGCATGACCGGATTGATTCATATACTTAACTACTGCAGTTCAGCATAGCTAATAATGAATTATACGAAATGTTTTTTGTATTCGTCGTACGTTCTCGCCCATCTTTTCAAAGCTGTTCGGTCATCGCTTTTGACATACATGTGTGTGATTGATCTAGCTGAAAGTTTGACAGCAACCTCCAATCTTTACATCCTTATCTAATTAATCAATCGATCGGTTTCCTTGGAGAAATGGTAGGTCTCTTTAATCACGCATGTATTCAACAAGCTGCTGAATCAAAAGCTTAGCACTGACGTAGTGTTTTCCGGAGAAATGAACACCGGTCTCACTAATTAACCCCCTTGTTAAGGCCCAATCTCCTATACATAGCAGGGCACCAGATATAGTTTGATTGCAGCGATATCAGGAGATATCGTTTTAACTACACCGAATATCTTGAGAATATCGTCTAACAGTGATCTATACATGTAGGTTACGGTTGATGCGTTTTCCCCAGGGTATATTCATATTAGGACCATCTTCTTCGATCCGCAGTTTCTATGAACAACTCAGCTCGCAAACCACTGAGATCGAAGAGAAACTTCGAGTTAGCCGCAGCTGATGTTTTGTACCTTACCACGGGACAACATCGGCGGCTGTTGTTTTGTTGACTATTGGTCCTGGAAGACAAGTAGCCGCAGCACCACCAAACCTTGCGAAAGTGACGTTAGTTTCCATGTCCTCGATCGATCGTGCTCGTGGCTAACTGAAATTTCGTCTGGTTTCGTAAGTTGCTAACCGATCGTCGACCAAGCGCACGCACGTGACGCGAGGGCGCTGGATCGATCAGCACGCAGGTATCGATGTACCTGCCCGCCCCCAAGATACTCTTGTCTGTCAGACATGCAGCTGCTCGCCCTAGAAATACTAATAATACTGAAACAAAGACACATCTGTCAGAGACAGAGCCGACACGACAAAGCAGCAGCACGTATGAGATCAAAGTAAGTCTGAAACTCGAGATCATCAGGAGGTAGCGTTGTCTGACAGCCATGGGCATCTTTCTTTTAGAAGGACAGTTCGTTGTCTTGAACTGCAATATGCATGAAGGAACATTGGTGAGCAGACAAGTGGTTTGCGATGCGATGCGATGCTCGAGGCCGGGGAGATTGGCGCGCCACGTACGGTGGTCGGGCCGGGCCGGCATCTCCGGCACGTCGCGCGCGTGTCCGGCCGACGGCGCCCGCGCGCCGGGGGAATCACGCACGCGCGCGCGCGCGCCAATGGTGGGAGATGAATGTGATGGCCTGATGATAGGAAAGCGGACAGGGAAGGGAGACGATCGATCGAGAGTAGGACAAGTGCTGCGTGCGATGTGCCCGTCAATCAACTCTTTAATAGGGATACAAACACCAAGCATCGATCCCAACGTTAGCTCCTCTTTCCATCAGATGCACGAATGAGGTCTGAAGGTGGCCACCACCGCCGGCGTGCCGTGCACGGCGAATGGCAAGGGATGCGATGAGGCTACAGCCTAACTCTAAAGAGAGTTCCGGAAACCATAGGGGACTGCTATTATCCACGACAAAAGAAAGCACGATAACGAAAAAGGCTAACAACAAATCTATAAAGTTAGGCAGCACAAAAGAACAAGTTAGCAATACTACAAGGTACAAGCCCCAGTGACGATTATCATCATTGAAGCTCCACCGTTATTGGTGTTTGCACCAATTCACCATTCTGTTCATGCATAGCGACGCGACCTTCTGAATCAGCTGAAATCCCTAGAACATAGCATCTCCATCTTGAACATAATGCACAATGAATGTACACACATGACTGATTGATAGTAGATGTTAAAATTATTCTTGCATGCTTGCACAAATTCACACCCATATGGTGTCCCTAAACATGTGGAATCAGGAGCATGGAACTTTTTTGCCCAACATAGATTCATATTTCTAGTAATAAATATCACATCTAATTATGTGAAAATTATCTCGTCTTTTGGGATAATTAAACCTGTTGCGTGTGGTGTTCTTTCTCTGTGACTACATGCAATGTTTGCAAAAATGAGCACCGTCTTACGAGGTACAAATGTAATCAATTTTCTCGATTAGTGTTATAGTGGTCTTATACAGATCGATGCAAAATATATTTTCGATAGTGGCATTACATATAAACTTAAAGGAGTATATAACTTAACCCAAAAATATCTCAAACCCGAATATAGATGGTTCATATGTGGAGAATCACACTCTACGATGATTCTTCTGGCCAAAATGACCATGCAACATGCCAATCCCGGTAGCGAGACGTTAATTCCTATACGTCGACTAGGTCAGCAGGTACCCAACGCCGCACATCCCTTGTTCGTTTTAGGCTAGGCCAATTTTCCTGTTTGCCTTTCTTGTTCAGCTTTTGCTTTTTGTTTGGTTTTCATTCTTCCGCTCGGTTTTTCATTTTTACTATAATTTAGATCTAAAAAAAGTTCCAATTCTAAAAATATGAAAATATCAAAAAATGTTCTAATTCAACTTTTTTAGAAATATACATAAAAAAGTCAAAAAAATCAAATTTAAAATTTATTGTACTTTTGAAAATATTTAGATTTAAAATATATTCATTTTTAATAAACAGATTTTAAAACTCAAGAAGAAACATAAAAGAAGTAGAAAAAGAAAAAGACGAAAGAAGAAAGAGAAAAAGGGCAGGGCCAGCCCAACACATGTGCCTAGATGTGAGGCGCGGTTCCGTTCGTAGTGCTTGCTGTATAGGGCTTTTTCTATCCACGGACCAGGTCGGGCGTACCGCGCCGCACACCTCGGAGCGCGGTACGGGCTAGCCCAGTTCGATGTTGGCAGATTTATTTTACAATTTTTATTTATCTCTTTCTATTATTGTTTCTGAAAGATCGAGATGTCGCCTAGAGGGGGGGGTGTGAATAGGCAATTAAAAACTCTTACGGATTTGTCTTGTAAGAATGCGGAATTAAACTATCGTTTAGATTACAAGCACAAACACTAAATATGCTAAGCTCAACTAAGTGTAACAATAACAACTAGAACTAGGCAAGATAGGCACAAGATATATGTAGCAAAAGTGATAGCAAGATATATGTACTTCAAGCACGATGGTTATCACAAGGAAAGAGAGCTCGTGTATAGAAATAACCGAGGCACGCGGAGACGAGGATGTATTCCCGTGTTCCCTTCCTTTGCAAGAAGGTACGTCACGTTTGGAGGAGTGGAGGTCCCACGAATTCCCCAACGCCACGAAGTCTCACCCTATTCTTCGAGCCACACCCACGAAGGATAATGACCCTTTCCTTATGGTTGGCTTTTCCTCCACTCCGGAGATGGTAAGCTCCACAACCACTTCACAAGCTCCACGAAGGAGAAGCCCGGGCCCCTTCACAATCTTCCACGAAGAGATCACCGGGACACCAACCAAGCCAACTAGGAGGTCTCCCTAGAGTAACAAGCTCACGGTCTCTCACTCGAACTAATCGTGGTAGAGAGCTCAACACTATGAAATGATGCAAAGCAAGAACACCAAAGGTGTTCAAATCCTTCACACTCAAACCCCACCCAAGCAACGAATGCTAGGAAGAGATTAGAGAGGAAGAACAATGGGGAAAGTCAACAAAAGACTCCAAGACCTAGATCCAAAGGGTTCCCCTCACTTAGAGGAGAAATGGATTGGCGGGGATTGTAGATCTAGATCTACTCTCTTAGATCCCTCAAGAATAAGCAAGAATCATGGGGGGAATCGAGAGAGATAGCAAGTTCTTCAAAGTCAACAATGGAGGACAGAGAATGAGAAGAACTAACTTGCTCAAGGTGGAAGAAGGGCTATTTATAGCTAAAGGGGGAAATAACCATTGGGGAAAAAAGACAGAAAATCGCACATGAAAAACGCCCAGAAAAATGGCCCAGCCGGTGGCCCAGCCGACCGACCGGATCGGGCGCTAAGGCGGCCGGTGGGGAGTCCGGCCCAGCCGGGCCACAGGCCGGCGGCGCGAGCAGGCCGCGCGGCGGGGCAGCTGGCCCAGGCCGGAAGGAGGCGAGCGGGCCACGCGGGGCGGAACGGCCGGGCCCGGCAGGGAGGCCGGTCAGGCCGGGCCAACCGCCGAGCGGGCCGGCGGGAGCTGGGTGCTGGGCCGGACCAGACCGGGCGGCCCACTGGAACCAACCCGGCTGGCTCAGGCATCAGGTCCGGTCACCGACCGGGTGGGCCGGTGGCTGGGCCGGTCGGCCGGCTGGCCCCTTCCCCTTTTTTTGTTTTTATTTTGCTTTCTCCTTTTCTTTAATAACAAATGCTCCCGAACTCCGATTTGAATGAAACCAGTTTTGTTTGAAAGATAACAACAAATGTTATCTTATAGAAAGTGAAAACACAAGAATCTATAGGAGGGGATTTTATCATGAATATATGATACGTCCAAAACGTATCTACTTTCCCGAACACTTTTGCTATTGTTTTGCCTCTAATTTGTGTATTTTGGATGCAACTAACACGGACTAACGCTGTTTTCAGCGAAGCTGTTACTGGTGTCTCGTTTTTGTGCAGAAATCCAACTTTCGGGAAAAACCTCGGGATTTTGACGGAAGGCCCTATTTTCCCAGAATGCGACGGAGCCGGAAGGACAAATCAAGTGGAGGCCCGAGGGCCCCACACCATAAGGCGGCGCGGCCTAGGGGGCCCGCGCGGCCCTATGGTGTGGCCCCTCGGCCGGCCTCCGACGCCCTCCTTCGGACTACTTATTGGCCTCGACCCAAAACGCACGGGGAGAAGTCGAAGTCGCCGAAACCCTCCGGAACGCCGCCACATCGCGAAACTCCGTCTCGGGAGCCAGAAGTCTCCGTTCTGGCACTCCGCCGGGACGGGGAATTGGAGGAGATCATCGCCATCATCACCGCCAACGCCTCTCCATCACCAGCCATGTTTCCCCCATCCATGTGTGAGTAATTCCCCCGTTGTAGGTCGAAGGGGATGGAAGGGATTGGATGAGATTGGTCATGTAATAGCATAAGATTGTTAGGGCATAGTGCCTAGTATCCGTAGATGTTACTTTTACGATATTGTTACAACTTGTTATGCTTAATGCTTGTCACTAGGGCCCGAGTGCCATGATCTCAGATCTGAACATGTTATTGATTCAATGAAGATATTCGTTGTTTATGATCTTACCTGCAAGTTGTATACACATGTCGCTGTCCGGAACCAATGGCCCCGAAGTGACAGAAATCGGGACAACCGGAGGGGATGGTAGTGATGTGAGGATCACATGTGTTCACGGAGTGTTAATGCTTTGCTCCGGTACTCTATTAAAAGGAGTACCTTAATATCCGAGTAGTTTCCCTTGAGGCCGGCTGCCACCGGCTGGTAGGACAAAAGATGTTGTGCAAGTTTCTCATTGCGAGCACGTACGACTATAATTGGAACACATGCCTATTGATTGATTAGTACTTGGATACCGTTTTATTATTATCCGCAAATGCCCTGCTATGATTGTTACATGAGTTTCTCTCATCCATGCAACGCCCGTCATCCGTCCCCGTGCCTACGGTATTTTAATCCTGTTGTTTACTAAAATCACTACTGCTTGTCTTTGTTACTTTCTGTTGCTGTTATTTCACTACTCGCCATTGCTATAAAGCTGTTACTACTCGATAAACTCTTGCGAGCAAGTACTGTTTCCAGTGCAGCTGAATTGACAACTCCACTTGTTAAGGCTTTCAAGTATTCTTTGTCTCCCCTTGTGTCGAATCAATAAATTGGGTTTTACTTCCCTCGAAGACCGTTGCGATCCCCTATACTTGTGGGTCATCAAGACTATTTTCCGGCGCCGTTGCCGGGGAGCATAGCTTTATTTGGAAGTTCACTTGGATTGATATTGTTCGCTGCAAATTCTCCATCATGGGTAAACCTCGCGATACTAAGGTCGCCATATTACCATCCACTACAAGAAAAGGTACAACTCGAGTACCTCTCGTTGCTCTTGATTCACCATCCGTGATAAGTAAACTTGTTTCACCACCACAAGCTTCAAATGCTTGGTACTTCTGCTGAATCTGAAAACTCTTATAATATTGATGATGCTTCTGCTGTGCTTGATGATAGTGGTTCATTGGGAACTTTTCTAGATGCTACAATTGCTAGGTCTAGACAAATTGAAAATACTGAAACTCCCGATGTTACTACACCTGTTAATTCACCTGAACTTGAATACTCTAGTGATGATCTTGATGAAGATTATGTGGAACTTGATGATGATTTTATTGAAAAATGCAATGCTACTACCGATGCAAGAAAAATTAAAAAGTTGCTTGCGAGAACATGCTTGTTAGATATAAAGCTGTCTCCCGATCCTAAATTTGCCACATCTCCTATAAACATTAAGGATAAAGATTATGATTTTTCTCTTGATCTATCTCATATAGCTATTGTTGAGAAAACACCCTTTTGTGGTACTTGAAAAAGAAAGTGCTTTGTTGAACACATGATTGAGTTATCTACTACGAGTAGCTTGTTTTCCGATGATGTTAAGAAGCGTACTTACTTTGTTGCTAAAATCTTTCCATTCTCATTAAAGGATGACGCTAAAACTTGGTATAATAGTTTGCCACCTAATTCTATTAAAAGTCCAAAAGAATTGCTTGATGTTTTCTTCCGTAAATACTTTCCTGCTAGTGCTCAACATGTTGCTTTGCAGAGAATTTATAATTTTGATCAGGGAGATGGAGAGAAATTGCCCGAGGCTTGGGCGAGATTTTGCTCTCTTATTAGAGCTCGGCCGACCACGATTTGGAAAAGCATGATTTACTTGATATATTTTATAGTGGACTAACCATTGAGTCTAGGGCATACCTGGATAGTTGTGCTGCTTGTGTTTTCAGGAAAAGAACTCCAGACGACGCTGAAGAATTATTGGCTAAAATAGGCCGGAATCATGATGATTGGACGACGCCTGAACCAACTCCAATGCCAATATTGAAGAAGAGGGGTTTGATGGCGTGTATTTCACACGTTCGTTGGGAACCCCAAGAGGAAGGTATGATGCGCACAGCAGCAAGTTTTCCCTCAGAAAGAAACCAAGGTTTATCGAACCAGGAGGAGCCAAGAAGCACGTTGAAGGTTGATGGCGGCGGGATGTAGTGCGGCGCAACACCGGGGATTCCGGCGCCAACGTGGAACCTGCACAACACAACCAAAGTACTTTGCCCCAACGAAACAAAGTGAGGTTGTCAATCTCACCGGCTTGCTGTAACAAAGGATTAACCGTATTGTGTGGAAGATGATTGTTTGCAGAGAAAACAAGTAAAACAAGTATTGCGGCAGATTTGTATTTCGAGTATTAAAGAATGGACCGGGGTCCACGAGTTCACTAGAGGTGTCTCTCCCATAAGATAAAAGCATGTTGGGTGAACAAATTACAGTCGGGCAATTGAAAAATAGAGAGGGCATAACAATGCACATACATGTCATGATAAGTACGGTGAGATTTAATTGGGCATTACGACAAAGTACATAGACCGCCATCCAACCGCATCTATGCCTAAAAAGTCCACCTTCGAGGTTATCGTCCGAACCCCTTCCGAGTATTAAGTTGCTAAACAACGAGACAATTGCATTAAGTATGGTGCGTAATATAATCAATAACTACATCCTCGGACATAGCATCAATGTTTTATCCCTAGTGGCAACGACGACAACACAACCTTAGGGGTTTCGTCACTCCCCCAGGTGTCAATGCAGGCATGAACCCACTATCGAGCATAAATACTCCCTCTTGGAGTTACTAGCATCAACTTGGCCGAGCCTCTACTAATAACGGAGAGCATGCAAGATCATAAACAACACATATGTAATAACTTGATAATTAACATAACATGGTATTCTCTATCCATCGGATCCCGACAAACACAACATAGAGTATTACGGATAGATGATCTTGATCATGTTAGGCAGCTCACAAGATCCAACAATGAAGCACAATGAGGAGAAGACAACCATCTAGCTACTGCTATGGACCCATAGTCCAGGGGTGAACTACTCACTCATCACTCCGGAGGCGACCATGGCGGTGTAGAGTCCTCCGGGAGATGAATCCCCTCTCCGGCAGGGTGCCGGAGGAGATCTCCGAATCCTCCGAGATGGGATTGGCGGCGGCGGCGTCTCGGTAAGGTTTTCCGTATCGTGGTTTTTCGCATCGGGGGTTTCGCGACGGAGGCTTTAAGTAGGCGGAAGGGCGAGTCGGAGGGCGACGAGGGGCCCACACCATAGGGCGGCGCGGCCCCCTTGGCCGCGCGGCCCTATGGTGGCGGCGCCTCGTCGCCCCACTTCGTATCCCTTTCGGTCTTCCGGAAGGTTCGTGGCAAAATAGGCCCCTGGGTCTTGATTTCGTCCAATTCCGAGAATATTTCGTTACTAGGATTTCGAAACCAAAAACAGCGAAAACGACAAGCGGCACTTCGGCATCTTGTTAATAGGTTAGTTCCGGAAAATGCACGAATATGACATAAAGTGTGCATAAAACATGTAGGTATCATCAATAATATGGCATGGAACATAAGAAATTATCGATACGTCGGAGACGTATCAAGCATCCCCAAGCTTAGTTACGCTCGTCCCGAGCAGGTAAAACGATAACAAAGATAATTTCGAAGTGACATGCCATCATAACCTTGATCATACTATTTGTAAACATATGTAATGAATGCAGCGATCAAAACAATGGTAATGACATGAGTAAACAAGTGAATCATAAAGCAAAGACTTTTCATGAATAGTACTTCAAGACAAGCATCAATAAGTCTTGCATAAGAGTTAACTCATAAAGCAATAAATCAAAGTAAAGGTATTGAAGCAACACAAAGGAAGATTAAGTTTCAGCGGTTGCTTTCAACTTGTAACATGTATATCTCATGGATAATTGTCAATATAGAGTAATATAACAAGTGCAATATGCAAGTATGTAGGAATCAATGCATAGTTCACACAAGTGTTTGCTTCTTGAGGTGGAGAGAGATAGGTGAACTGACTCAACATAAAAGTAAAAAGAATGGTCCTTCAAAGAGGAAAGCATCGATTGCTATATTTGTGCTAGAGCTTTTATTTTGAAAACATGAAACAATTTTGTCAACGGTAGTAATAAAGCATATGAGTTATGAAAATTATATCTTACAAGTTGCAAGTCTCATGCATAGTATACTAATAGTGCCCGCACCTTGTCCTAATTAGCTTGGACTACCGGATCTTTGCAATGCACATGTTTTAACCAAGTGTCACAATGGGTACCTCCATGCCGCTCGTACAAAGGTCTAAGGAGAAAGCTCGCATTTTGGATTTCTCGCTTTTGATTATTCTCAACTTAGACATCCATACCGGGACAACATGGACAACGAGATAATGGACTCCTCTTTAATGCATAAGCATGTGGCAACAATTATTATTCTCATATGAGATTGAGGATATATGTCCAAAACTGAAACTTCCACCATGATTCATGGCTTTAGTTAGCGGCCCAATGTTCTTCTCTAACAATATGCATGCTCCAACCATTAAGGTGGTAGATCTCTCTTACTTCGGACAAGACGGACATGCATAGCAACTCACATGATATTCAACAAAGAATAGTTGATGGCGTCCCCGAAGCATGGTTATCGCACAACAAGCAACTTAATAAGAGATAAAGTGCATAAGTACATATTCAATACCACAATAGTTTTTAAGCTATTTGTCCCATGAGCTATATATTGCAAAGGTGAATGATGGAATTTTAAAGGTAGCACTCAAGCAATTTACTTTGGAATGGCGGATAAATACCATGTAGTAGGTAGGTATGGCGGACACAAATGGCATAGTGGTTGGCTCAAGGATTTTGGATGCATGAGAAGTATTCCCTCTCGATACAAGGTTTAGGCTAGCAAGGTTATTTGAAACAAACACAAGGATGAACGGTGCAGCAAAACTCACATAAAAGACATATTGTAAACATTATAAGACTCTACACCGTCTTCCTTGTTGTTCAAAACTCAATACTAGATGTTATCTAGACTCTAGAGAAACCAAATATGCAAACCAAATTAGCAAGCTCTAAGTATTTCTTCATTAATGGGTGCAAAGTATATGATGCAAGAGCTTAAACATGAGCACAACAATTGCCAAGTATCAAATTATCCAAGACATTTTAGAATTACTACATGTAGCATTTTCCAATTCCAACCATATAACAATTTAACGAAGAAGAAACTTCGCCATGAATACTATGAGTAGAGCCTAAGGACATACTTGTCCATATGCTACATCAGAGCGTGTGTCTCTCCCACAAAGTGAATGCTAGGATCCATTTTATTCAAACAAAACAAAAAACAAAAACAAACCGACGCTCCAAGCAAAGTGCATAAGATGTGACGGAATAAAAATATAGTTTCAGGGGAGGAACCCGATAATGTTGTCGATGAAGAAGGGGATGCCTTGGGCATCCCCAAGCTTAGACGCTTGAGTCTTCTTAGAATATGCAGGGGTGAACCACGGGGCATCCCCAAGCTTAGAGCTTTCACTCTCCTTGATCATATTGCATCATACTCCTCTCTTGATCCTTGAAAACTTCCTCCACACCAAACTCGAAACAACTCATTAAAGGGTTAGTGCACAATAAAAATTCACATGTTCAGAGGTGACACAATCACTCTTAACACTTCTGGACATTGCATAAAGCTACTGGACATTAATGGATCAAAGAAATTCATCCAACATAGCGAAAGAGGCAATGCGAAATAAAAAGGCAGAATCTGTCAAAACAGAACAGTCCGTAAAGATGGATTTTATTAGGGCACCAGACTTGCTCAAATAAAATGCCCAAATTGAATGAAATTTGCGTACATATCTGAGGATCATGCACGTAAATTGTCTTAATTTTCTGAGCTACCTACAGGGAGGTAGACCCAGATTCGTGACAGCAAAGAAATCTGGAACTGCGCAGTAATCCAAATCTAGTACTTACTTTACTATCAAAGACTTTACTTGGCACAACAAAAATCAAAACTAAGATAAGGAGAGGTTGCTACAGTAGTAAACAACTTCCAAGACTCAAATATAAAACAAAAATACTGTAGTAAAAACATGGGTTGTCTCTCATAAGCGCTTTTCTTTAACGCCTTTCAGCTAGGCGCAGAAAGTGTAACTTAAGTGTTATCGAAGGGTGGTGCACCTACAGCGGGGTTTGGAGTTTTCTCAACCATGCATAGTATATTGGATACACAAGTTTCAGCGTCTCCCTTTTCATTAGTCTTGGGCTTGCTACTCTCATCGAACAAATTTTCAGGAACAAGCCAAGCATAGTTATGTTCTAGTGCATCATTCATAGCTAGGAGTTTACATGGTATTGGTGCTTTGATCTCCCCACCATCATTAATATTATTAGTGTACCTTATTCTATCCATGTCCATTTTTTCAAGGAGACCAACAAAATTAGTATGAGAACCAAGCATATTAAATTTAGCAAAGACCTTTCTAGCCTATCTTGCTAGACCACCAAATTCTCTAAGAAGGGTTTCTAAAACAAAATCTTTCTTTTCCCCTCTTCCATATCACCCGAGTGTAAGAAACATGTGTTGGATTATAGGATTGAGATTAACAAATTTAGTTTCCAACATGCGAACTAAAGCAGCAGCAGCAATTTCATAAGTAGGAGCAAGTTCTACCAAGTGTCTATCTTCAAAATCTTCAACGGTACTAACATGGGTGAAAAATTCTTCTATATTGTTCCTCCCAATTATAGACCCTTGTCCTACCGGTATGTTTTTTGTGGTAAAATTAAAATGAAACATGATGAATCAAGTAAAGTAAATGCAAGTAACTAATTTTTTTGTGTTTTTGATATAGAGTGCAAGACAGTAAATAAAGTAAAGCTAGCAACTAATTTTTGTGTGTTTTGATATAAGTGCAGCAAACAAAGTAGTAAATAAAATAAAGCAAGACAAAAACAAAGTAAAGAGATTGAGAAGTGGAGACTCCCCTTGCAGCGTGTCTTGATCTCCCCGGCAACGGCGCCAGAAAATATGCTTGATGGCGTGTATTTCACACGTTCGTTGGGAACCCCAAGAGGAAGGTATGATGCGCACAGCAGCAAGTTTTCCCTCGGAAAGAAACCAAGGTTTATCGAACCAGGAGGAGCCAAGAAGTACGTTGAAGGTTGATGGCGGCGGGATGTAGTGCGGCGCAACACCGGGGATTCCGGCGCCAACGTGGAACCCGCACAACACAACCAAAGTACTTTGCCCCAACGAAACGAATGAGGTTGTCAATCTCACCGGCTTGCTGTAACAAAGGATTAACCGTATTGTGTGGAAGATGATTGTTTGCAGAGAAAACAAGAAAACAAGTATTGCAAGCAGATTTGTATTTCAGTATTAAAGAATGGACCGGGGTCCACGAGTTCACTAGAGGTGTCTCTCCCATAAGATAAAAGCATGTTGGGTGAACAAATTACAGTCGGGCAATTGACAAATAGAGAGGGCATAACAATGCACATACATGTCATGATAAGTACAAGTGAGATTTAATTGGGCATTACGACAAAGTACATAGACCGCCATCCAACTGCATCTATGCCTAAAAAGTCCACCTTCAGGTTATCGTCCGAACCCCTTCCAGTATTAAGTTGCTAAACAACAAACAATTGCATTAAGTATGGTGCGTAATGTAATCAATAACTACATCCTCGGACATAGCATCAATGTTTTATCTCTAGTGGCAACAGCACAACACAACCTTAGGGGTTTCTGTCACTCCCCCAGGTGTCAATGCAGGCATGAACCCACTATCGAGCATAAATACTCCCTCTTGGAGTTACTAGCATCAACTTGGCCGGAGCCTCTACTAATAACGGAGAGCATGCAAGATCATAAACAACACATATGTAATAACTTGATAATTAACATAACATGGTATTCTCTATCCATCGGATCCCGACAAACACAACATAGAGTATTACGGATAGATGATCTTGATCATGTTAGGCAGCTCACAAGATCCAACAATGAAGCACAATGAGGAGAAGACAACCATCTAGCTATCTGCTATGGACCCATAGTCCAGGGGTGAACTACTCACTCATCACTCCGGAGGTGACCATGGCGGTGTAGAGTCCTCCGGGAGATGAATCCCCTCTCCGGCAGGGTGCCGGAGGAGATCTCCGGAATCCCCGAGATGGGATTGGCGGCGGCGGCGTCTCGGTAAGGTTTTCCGTATCGTGGTTTTTCGCATCGGGGTTTCGCGACGGAGGCTTTAAGTAGGCGGAAGGGCGAGAGTCGGAGGGCCGACGAGGGGCCCACACCATAGGGCGGCGCGGGCCCCCCTTGGCCGCGCGGCCCAATGGTGGCGGCGCCTCGTCGCCCCACTTTGTATCCCTTTCGGTCTTCTGGAAGGTTCGTGGCAAAATAGGCCCCTGGGTCTTGATTTCGTCCAATTCCGAGAATATTTCGTTACTAGGATTTCTGAAACCAAAAACGACAGAAAACAAGAATCGGCACTTCGGCATCTTGTTAATAGGTTAGTTCAAGAAAATGCACGAATATGACATAAAGTGTGCATAAAACATGTAGGTATCATCAATAATATGGCATGGAACATAAGAAATTATCGATACGTCGGAGACGTATCAGGGTTTAATTAAATTGAATGATGAAGATATGAGGTAAGCCAAGAAGTCTCTCAAGGAGAAAGGTATTAAATCTGAAGATGTGAAGAATCTTCCTCCCATAGAAGATATATGTGAGATAATTCCCCCTTCATCCATGATTGAGGTAAATTCCCTTCAGCGCTTTACTAGGGAAGATATTCCGTATTCAAAACCTC
>NC_061512.1:129901182-129962989 GCF_022539505.1 Lolium rigidum
TACAAGCCTCTTTAAAAGGTTCATGATACTTATCAAAATTCTTTTTAGGCAATTCAAAATGAGAAGCAAAGGCTTTATAAAGATTTGCAGCAACTTGAGAGTCAAGACCATAAGTAGCACTCATATTTCGAAATTTATCGGTATCCATAAAAGTTTCAATGCATTCATAATCATAATTTATACCGACTCTTTACCTTTGTCGTTCTCCCAATCTTCAGCGTTCTCCTTAATCCGATCAAGAAGGTCCCTTTTAAACTCTTCTTTGTTGCGCGTGAATGATCCGGAACAAGTAGCATCCAGCGAAGGTCTTATCTTGAGAAGAAAGTCTTGCATAGAAATTATCAATGATGATATTACCCGGAAGCTCATGATTGGGGCATTTGAGCATTAAAGACTTCAATCTCTCCCATGCTTGGGCAATACTCTCTCCATCATGAGGCCAGAAATTATATATTCGGTTTCGGTCTTTGTGAATTTCACTTGGAGGATAGAATTTAGAATAAAATAGATGCACAATATCCTTCCAATCAAGAGAATGCTCATCCTTCAGCAGTTTATGCCAATGCGCCGCTTTACCAGACAACGACATAGAGAATAATTTCTTCTTCACTTCATCCATAGAGATACCTGCACACTTGAATAACCCGCATAATTCATGCAAAAACAAGTAAATGATCTCCAGGATGCACAGCTTCCATCCCCTTCATAGCGGTTATCCATAACACGTTTAATAATTTTCATAGGTATTTTATATGGAGTACTTTCAGTAGGTGCATTTAAAATATCACAAGCATCATTAGAGTTATCGCATATGGGAGATAAAGTGTTATCGTAGCAAATTTTCTCACTCGAAGATGGGAAGCTAAAAAGATCACAAAAACTAGCTTCCCAAGCTTAGACTTCTCCATAGCATTAGCAGTAATTGCATTCATACTAATAACATCGCTACTAGCATGCAAATGAGGTTCCATTGGTTTTTTAATGTTTGCACCAAACAATTCTAAATCAGGAAAAAGATTAAAAAGCTCACTAAATTTTTTGTTGTTTTCCATTATGCCTAACTAGTGTAAACAAGAAACAAAAAGATGCAATTGCGGGATCTAAAGGAAATAGCTTCGAGCACAAACACAATGGCGCCGTAAAAGTACTCGTTACTCGGAACCGGAGTATGAGTGCCTTTTTACCTTTCCTCCCCGGCAACGGCGCCAGAAAAGGGCTTGATGTCTACGGGAGCTTCTATTCTTGTAGACAGTGTTGGGCCTCCAAGAGCAGAGGTTTGTAGAACAGCAGCAAGTTTCCCTTAAGTGGATCACCCAAGGTTTATCGATCTCAGGGAGGAAGAGGTCAAAGATATCCCTCTCATGCAACCCCGCAACCACAAAGCAAGAAGTCTCTTGTGTCCCCAACACACCTAATAGGTGCACTAGTTCGGCGAAGAGATAGTGAAATACAGTGTGGTATGAATAAGTAGTAGCAACAGCACCGGAAAAGTGCTTTGCCCAGACAATAAACAAGCAAGTAGTAACGCAGCAAGTAGTAACGCAATAGAAACAAGAAACAAGCATCGATAGCGGTATTTAGGAACAAGGCCTAGGGATTACACTTTCACTAGTGGACACTCTCAACATTGATCACGTAACAGAATAGATAAATGCATACTCTACACTTTTGTTGGATGATGAACACATTGCGTAGGATTACACGAACCCTCAATGCCGGAGTTAACAAGCTCCACAATAATGCTCATATTTTAGTAACCTTTAGTGTAAGATAGATCAACAGACTAAACCAAGTACTAGCATAGCATGCACTCGTAACCTTCATGCATATGTAGGAGGAATAGATCACATCAATATTATCATAGCAATAGTTAACTTCGCAATCTACAAGAGATCATGATCATAGCATAAACCAAGTACTAACACGGTGCACACATCGTTACCTTTGCACACGTGCAGGAGGAATAGAACTACTTTAATAACTTTGCTAGAGTAGCACATAGAATAGTGGTGATACAAAACTCATATGAATCTCAATCATGTAAAGCAGCTCATGAGATTATTGTATTGAGATACATGGGAGAGAGAAGAACCACATAGCTACAGCGGAGCCCTCAGCCTCGGGGGTGGATTACTCCCTCCTCATCATGGAGGCAGCGATGGCGGTGAAGATGGCGGTGAAGACGGCGGTGGAGACGGCTCCGGGGCAATTCCCCGTCCCGGCAGGGTGCCGGAACAGAGACTTCGTCCCCCGAATTGGAGTTTCGCGATGTGGCGGCGCCCCGGAGTCTTTCTGGAGGTTCGTCTTTTCTGTCGATGTTTTTAGGTCACGACGGCTTAAATAGGCGAAGAATCGGAGTCGGAGGGGCCACGGGGTGGTGCCACCATAGGGGGGCGCGCCCCCCCCCCTTGGGCCGCGCGGCCAGGTGGTGTGGGCCCCCCCTGGCACCCCTCCGACTCTTCTCCGGTGCTCCGGAAGCTTCCGGGAATTATAAGGCCCTGGGTCTTCGTTTCGTCCAATTCCGAGAATATTTCGTTACTAGGATTTCTGAAACCAAAAACAGCAGAAAACAGCAACTGGCACTTCGGCATCTTGTTAATAGGTTAGTTCCAGAAAATGCACGAATATGACATAAAGTGTGCATAAAACATGTAGGTATCATCAATAATATGGCATAGAACATAAGAAATTATCGATACGTCAGAGACGTATCACTTGCCGCTGTGCGCATCACACCTTCCTCTTGGGGTTCCCAACGGACGTGTCAATTACACGCATCATGCATATATGCCTAAAAAGTCCATCTTCAGGTTATCATCCGAACCCCTTCCAGTATTAAGTTGCAAACAACAGACAATTGCATTAAGTATGGTGCGTAATGTAATCAACAAAATTATCCTTAGATAAAGCATTGATGTTTTATCCCTAGTGGCAAGAGCACATCCACAAGCTTAGAACTTTCTGTCACTGTCCCAGATTCAATGGAGGCATGAACCCACTATCGAGCATAAATACTCCCTCTTGGAGTCACAAGTATCAACTTGGCCGTAGCCTCTACTAGCAACGGAGAGCATGCAAGAACATAAACAACATATATGATAGATTGATAATCAACTTGACATAGTATTCAATATTCATAGGATCCCAACAAACACAACATGTAGCATTACAAATAGATGATCTTGATCATGATAGGCAGCTCACAAGATCTAACATGATAGCACAATGAGGAGAAGACAACCATCTAGCTACTGCTATGGACCCATACTCCAGGGGTGAACTACTCACACATCGATCCGGAGGCGATCATGGTGATGAAGAGACCTCCGGGAGATGATTCCCCTCTCCGGCAGGGTGCCGGACGCGATCTCCTGAATCCTCCGAGATGGGATTGCGGCGGCGGCGTCTCTGAAAGGTTTTCCGTATCGTGGCTCTCGGTACTGGGGGTTTCGCGACGAAGGCTTTAAGTAGACGGAAGGGTAGGTTTAGGGGCGACACGAGGGCCCCACACACCAGGGCCGCGCGGCCAAGGCCTGGGCCGCGCCGCCCTGTTGTGTCGGCGCCTCGTCGCCCCACTTCGTTTCCCTTTCGGTCTTCTGGAAGCTTCGTGGAAAAATAAGACCCTGGGCGTTGATTTCGTCCAATTCCAAGAATATTTCCTTTGTATGATTTATGAAACCAAAAACAGCAGAAAACAACAACTGGCTCTTCGGCATCTCGTCAATAGGTTAGTGCCGGAAAATGCATAAATATGACATATAATGTGTATAAAACATGTGAGTATCATCATAAAAGTAGCATGGAACATAAGAAATTATAGATACGTTTGAGACGTATCAAGCATCCCCAAGCTTAGTTCCTACTCGCCCTCGAGTAGGTAAACGATAACAACGATAATTTCTGAAGTGACATGCTATCATAATCTTGATAAATACTATTGTAAAGCATATGAGATGAATGCAGCAATTCGAAGCAATGGTGAAGATAATGAGTAAACAAATGAATCATATAGCTAAGACTTTCCATGAATAATACTTTCAAGACAAGCATCAATAAGACTTGCATAAGAGTTACTCATAAAGCAATAAATTCTTAGTAGAAAGCTTTGAAACAACACAAAGGAAGATATAAGTTTCAGCAGTTGCTTTCAACTTCAACATATATATCTCATGGATAATTGTCAACACAAAGTAATACAACAAGTGCAATAGGTAAACATGTAAGAATCAATGCACACAGTTGATACAAGTGTTTGCTTTTGAGATAGAAAGAAGTAGGTAAACTGACTCAACAATAAAGTAAAAGATTGGCCCTTCGCAGAGGGAAGCATGGATTACTATTTTTGTGCTAGAGCTTTTCATTTTGAAAACATAGAAACAATTTTGTCAACGGTAGTAATAAATCATATGTGTTATGTATAAGATATCCTATAAGTTGCAAGCCTCATGCATAGTATACCAATAGTGCTCGCACCTTGTCCTAATTAGCTTGGATTAACATGGATTATCATTGCATAGCATATGTTTCAACCAAAGTCACAAAGGGGTACCTCTATGCCGCTCCGTACAAAGGTCTAAGGAGAAAGCTCGCATTGGATTTCTCGCTTTTGATTATTCTCAACTTAGACATCCATACCGGGACAACATAGACAACAGATAATGGACTCCTCTTTAATGCATAAGCATTCAACAACAGATAATATTTTCATAAGAGATTGAGGATTAATTGTCCAAACTAAAACTTCCACCATGATTCATGGCTTTAGTTAGAGGCCCAATGTTCTTCTCTAACAATATGCATACTCAAACCATTTGATCATGAAAATCGCCCTTACTTCAGACAAGACGAACATGCATAGCAACTCACATGATATTCAACAAAGGTGTAATAGTTGATGGCGTCCCCGTAAACATGGTTACCGCTCAACAAGCAACTTATTAAGAAATAAGACACATAAGTACATATTCTTCACCACAATAGTTTTTAAGGCTATTTTTCCCATGAGCTATATATTGCGAAGACAAAGGATAGAATTTTAAAGGTAGCACTCAAGTATTTTACTATGGAATGGCAGAGAAATACCATGTAGTAGGTAGGTATGGTGGACACAAATGGCATAGTTTTTGGCTCAGGGATTTGGATGCACGAGAAGAATTCCTCTCAATACAAGGCTAGGCTAGCTAGCAAGGTTGTTTGAAGCAAACTCAAGTATAAAACGGTGCAGCAAAGCTCACACATAAACATATTGTAAGTATTATAGGACTTTACATTGTCTCCTTGTTGTTCAAACACCTTAACCAGAAAATATCTAGACTCTAAAGAGACCAATCATGCAAACCAAATTTTAACAAGCTCTATGTAGTTCTTCATTAATAGGTGCAAAGTACATGATGCAAGAGCTTAAACATGATCTATATGAGCACAACAATTTCCAAGTATCAAATTATTCAAGACATTATACCAATTACCACATGCAGCATTTTCTGTTTCCAACCATATAACAATGAACGAAGCAGTTCAACCTTCGCAATGAACATTAAGAATAAAGCTAAGAACACATGTGTTCATACGAAACAGCGGAGCGTGTCTCTCTCCCAAACAAAGAATGCTAGGATCCGATTTTATTCAAACAAAAACAAAAACAAAAACAAACAGACTCTCCAAGTAAAGCACATAAGATGTGACGGAATAAAAATATAGTTTCACTAGAGGTGACTTGATAAGTTGTCGATGAAGAAGGGATGCCTTGGGCATCCCCAAGCTTAGATGCTCTAGTCTTCTTAAAATATGCAGGGATGAACCACGAGGGCATCCCCAATCTTAGACTTTTCACTTTTCTTGATCATATTGTATCATCCTCCTCTCTTGACCCTTGAAAACTTCCTCCACACCAAACTCAAAACAAACTCATTAGAGGGTTAGTGCATAATTGAAAATTCATATATTCAGAGGTGACATAATCATTCTTAACACTTCTGGACATTGCACAAAGCTACTGAAAGTTAATGGAACAAAGTAATCCATCAAACATAGCAAAACAGGCAATGCAAAATAAAAGGCAGAATCTGTCAAAACAGAACAGTCCGTAAAGACGAATTTTTCTGGGGAACTTAACTTGCTCAGATGAAAATGCTCAAATTGAATGAAAGTTGCGTACATATCTGTGGATCACACACGTAAATTGGCAGATTTTTATGAGTTACCTACAGATGGGGCGGCTCAATTTCGTGACAGCAAGAAATCTGTTTCTCGCAGTAATCCAAATCTAGTATTGACTTTACTATCAAAGACTTTACTTGGCACAACAATGCAATAAAATAAAGATAAGGAGAGGTTGCTACAGTAGTAAGAACTTCCAAAACTCAAATATAAAACAAAAGTGCAGAAGTAAAACAAAAGTGCAGAAGTAACAACTCCCATAAGCGCTTTTTTAACGCCTTTCAGTTAGGCGCAGAAAGTGTGAATTAAGTATTATCAAGAGACGAAGCATCAATAGAGGGGTTTGGAGTTTTCTCAACTATACATTGTATTTTATCTATGTAAGTTTCAGAGGCCCCTTTTTTATTATTTTTAGGCTTACTATTCTTATCAAACAAATTTTCAGGAACAATCCAATCACAATTCTTTTCTAGTGCCTCGCATATTCCTAAGAGCTTGCAAGGTATTGATGTCTTAATCTCCCCTTCGCAATTAACTTTATTAGTGTACTCTAATCTATCTTTTTCCATTTTTTCAAGGGTACTAGCAAAGTTGGTATAAGAGTCAAGCATCTTATATTTAATAAAGACTTTTCTAGCCTCTCTTGCTACACCACCAAATTCTTTAAGAAGGGTTTCTAAGACAAAATCTTTCTTTTCTCCTTCCTCCATATCACAGAGTGTAAGAAACATATGTTGAATTATAGGATTGAGATTAACAAATTTAGTTTCCAACATGTGTACTAAAGAAGCAATAGCAATTTCATAAGTAGGAGCGAGTTCTACCAAGTGTCTATCTTCAAAATCTTCAAATTGTACTAACATGAGTGAAAAAATCTTCTATATTATCTCTTCCAATTATAGACTCTCGTCCCACCGGTATGTCTTTTAGAGTGTACTTAGGAGGAATCATGATGAAATAAACAAAAGGTAAATAAAGTAAATGCAAGTAACTAATTTTTTTGTGTTTTTGACATGGAGAACAAGACAGTAAATAAAGTAAAACTAGCAACTAATTTTTGTGTGTTTTTGATATAAAAGCAAACAAAGCAGTAAATAGAATAAAGTAAAGCAAGACAAAAACAAAGTAAATAGATTGGATGTGGGAGACTCCCCTTGCAGTGTGTCTTGATCTCCCCGGCAACGGCGCCAGAAAAAGTGCTTGATGGCGTGTAAGACACACGTCCGTTGGGAACCCCAAGAGGAAGGTGTGATGCGTACATCAGCAAGTTTTCCCTCGCAAGAAACCAAGGTTATCGAACCAGTAGGAGTCAAGGAACACGTGAAGGTTGTTGGTGGCGGAGTGTAGTGCGGCGCAACACCAGGGATTCCGGCGCCAACGTGGAACCCGCACAACACAATCAAAGTACTTTGCCCCAACGTAATGGTGAGGTTGTCAATCTCACCGGCTTGTCAGTAAACAAAGGAATAGATGTATAGTGTGGATGATGATGTTTGTTTGCGAAGAACAAGTAAAGAACAATTGCGATAGATTGTATTTCGGACGTAAAGAATGGACCGGGGTCCACAGTTCACTAGTGGTGTCTCTCCCATAAGATAAATAGCATGTTGGGTGAACAAATTACAGTTGGGCAATTGACAAATAAAGAAGGCATAACAATGCATATACATATATCATGATGAGTACTATGAGATTTAATCAGGGCATTACGACAAAGTACATAGACCGCTATCCAGCATGCATCTATACCTAAAAAGTCCACCTTCAAGGTTATCATCTGAACCCCTTCCAGTATTAAGTTGCAAACAACAGACAATTGCATTAAGTATGGTGCGTAATGTAATCAACACAAATATCCTTAGACAAAGCATTGATGTTTTATCCCTAGTGGCAACAGCACATCCACAACCTTAGAACTTTCTGTCACTATCCCGCATTCAATGGAGGCATGAACCCACTATCGAGCATAAATACTCCCTCTTGGAGTCACAAGTATCAACTTGGCCAGAGCCTCTACTAGCAACGGAGAGCATGCAAGAACATAAACAACATATATGATAGATTGATAATCAACTTGACATAGTATTCAATATTCATCGGATCCCAACAAACACAACATGTAGCATTACAAATAGATGATCTTGATCATGATAGGCAACTCACAAGATCTAACATGATAGCACAATGAGGAGAAGACAACCATCTAGCTACTGCTATGGACCCATACTCCAGGGGTGAACTACTCACACATCGATCCGGAGGCGATAATGGTGATGAAGAGACCTCCGGGAGATGATTCCCCTCTCCGGCAGGGTGCCGGAGGCGATATCCTGAATCCCCCGAGATGGGATTGGCGGCGGCGGCGTCTCTGGAAGGTTTTCCGTATCGTGGCTCTCGGTACTGGGGGTTTCGCGACGAAGGCTTTAAGTAGGCGGAAGGGTAGGTTTAGGGGGGCGACACGAGGGCCCCACACACCATGGCCGCGCGGCCAAGGCCTGGGCCGCGCCGCCCTGTTGTGTCGGCGCCTCGTCGCCCCACTTCGTTTCCCTTTCGGTCTTCTGGAAGCTTCGTGGAAAAATAAGACCCTGTGCGTTGATTTCGTCCAATTCCGAGAATATTTCCTTTGTAGGATTTCTGAAACCAAAAATAGCAGAAAACAACAACTGGCTCTTCGGCATCTCGTCAATAGGTTAGTGCCGGAAAATGCATAAATATGACATATAATGTGTATAAAACATGTGAGTATCATCATAAAAGTAGCATGGAACATAAGAAATTATAGATACGTTTGAGACGTATCATCCTCTTTCCAACAAAATTAGTTTCATCTCATTTGGATTTTCCAATCTCAAGTTATTTTCATTTTAAGTTTGAGTTTAAAAGAAAAGGAAAAGAGAGGAGAAACTGTTTTTTTGGGCCGGTACTACCGCCCGCGCTACCGGGCTCACTGCCGCCCAACTAGCTTTGCTCCCTGTATTTGCTGGATCATTTTCCGGTACCAAAACCGATACCAGGCCCGGTGATACCGGCCAACCCAGGCCGGGGGTACCGGCCCTCCTCTCGCGCGTGGCTCTCTCCTGGTCGCTCAGCACCACGCGCCCGTGCTGGTCCCCGCCCACGTGGGCTGCCCAGGGCCAGGCCGCCCCACGCGCCCCGCAAGCCTGGCCGCTCGCCTGCCCGCACGCGTTGCCTGTCGCCTCGCTGGCCCCGCACGAGTTGGCCTTGCTGCGCTGCGGCTCGCCCTCGCACGCACACGTGCGCCCGCCCGTGCATAGATCGATCCCCACGCATCCATCACGTGTTTTTCTGGCGCTAGCTCTCGTGCGGGTCTCGCTCGCCTCGTGTGTTGCCTGCTGGCCATGAGCGGCTCACCTGCACTCTCGCTCCACGGTCTGGGTTCAACCAATAGCATCGCATACCGGCCCAAGTCTTTTTCTGGCAGCCCAACGGGCAGAAAAATAGAACCTCCTATTTAAGTCATTTCTCTCTTTTTTTGGAGTGCTTCTTCTTCCTCCTCTCTCTCGAGCTCACCACCATTGTTGTTGACTTTTTGTGAGCTTGATCTCTCTCTCCCCAACCAATGATTCTCGCATCTATTTGAGAGAACGTTTGAGGAGATCTATATCCACACTTTGACCAAACCAAATCATCTCTTTGTGAGTGAATCTTTGGGATCTGGTCTTCCCCTCTTATTCCCCCAAATAGCTTCAGTAGCTTTGTTGGAATTTGAGAGTGAAGGATTTGAGCATCTTTATGGTGTTCTAGCCATTGCATTTGGTGCATCGGTTTGACTTCTCCGCGGTGATACATGGAGGTGAAAGTTCGTGAGATATTCACTTCGGAAGCTTGTTCCCGGAGCTTGTTCCTCTTGGGTCTTTGGACCCTAGATGGCTTAGTGATCTTTGTGATATTTGTGGTGTTCTTGGGGACTCCAATTAAGTTGTGGATATTCTTCAAGGGCAAGGCCTTTGTGGCGATTTATTGGGAGCCTCCAATTAAATTGTGGAGATAGCCCTAAGCTTTGTGCGGGTTCGGTGACCACCATAAGGTTCCATAGTGGATCTAGGACATCCCTTTTGGTGGGAATTCTCGAGGAGAATACGGTGGCCCTCGTGTGTTTGGAGTGACTTGCCCTCCACACCGCTCCAATGGAGAGTAGCACTCGCAAGAGTGTGAACTTCGGGATACATCGTTGTCTCCGCATCACTTCGGTTATTCCTATACCCGAGCTCTTTACTTATGCACTTTACTTTGTGATAGACTTCGTGCTTGAAGTTATATATCTTGCTATCACATGGTTGATTGGATTGCTTAGCATAAGTCGTTGGTGCACATAGGTGAACCCTAGTTATATAGGTTTTGTGCTTGAGAAATTAAACGCTAGTTTTATTCCGCATTTGTTAAGCCATATTCGCAAAAGTTTTAAACCGCCTATTCACCCCCTGTAGGCGGCATCCGTGTGCTTTCAGTTCCTCCTCGCATCCTCCTTTGGCTCAAGTGCGTGGTTAAGTGCTCAGATAACTTTTATCACGTCAAAAACCATAAAGATGATAGTTTTTATTGATATTTCATCATTGCTTTAATATTTTGAGATATTTTTGAAACAATCATAAAGGTGCGCGCAAGCGCAGTGAAATACCAAAATCCTATTGCTACACAAGGATACCTATGTAAAATAAAGGGTCAAATTAAAACACTCAAAAAATACACTCATCAACTTCCCCAAGCTCGAATCTTGCTTGTCCCCGAACAAGATAAAAGCTTAATGGACAGAGTCTTCTTGTTCATGAAGCGTGAGTCGTTAAAATAAATGAGGCATTCTTTAGAACAATGATTACAACATCGGGTATAGAACTAACAATGAGCTCCATCACACTATTATCATATTCAAATGTCTTAGAGGCTTCCACACCTTTTTTATTTGATAGCTTATATGAAGATTGTTTACTTTACATACCATTAGATCATCAAGTTTAGCTATATATTTGAGAATCCATTTGAGATGAGCAACTTTTCATGTCTACGAGCAATTCTTTTCTTCTCACTCGTATCTTTCTTGTATATAACTTGATAGCACAAAACTTTTCACAATTATTCCTTTATTTTATTCCTCTTACAATTTTAAATTCTCATATGGTTAAACCAATGATCATAATATGCTTTATCAATAATTCTTTTCTCATATTCTATCAAAAAAATATTGGTGTGGAAGACCCTAAAATCATTACCATGATACAAGTACAATAATGCTCATCCTAATTCATGCATCTAACAAAATAATCATGATTCAACCATAATTCAAATATAATAATTGCTCATAGTTCATTGGATAAGAACCATTCACTCTCCAAAGGAGTTAATCATGCAACTAATTCAAATCTTTTGGAATTGAAACTAAAATGCAAGTGGAAAATAAACATGCAAACTTGAAAGATAGATTACAAGGCGTTATAGATCTCCCCAAGCTTGGAACCAAGCTAGGTGGGATCAAATAATCATTGTTATTATTTGATACCGTAGTTTGTTCTTCTATTTTGAAGGTGACTCTCCTTCGAGCTTGTGGATCTTGATTGAAAGTGCAATGTTGAGTGCTTCAAGATAGATGATATGCGGCTAGTGCGCTCCTTGGCTATTTTTTTGCAAGAGGTCAATATAGTTCTTGTTCGCTTCAATCGTCTTCTTCTGGGTGTCAAGAGAATAAAGACAAATATCAAGATTTGCTTCCAATCCTTTTATGATCTTCTCGTCCATCTGATCCAAGTAGCGGCGTAGCAACTTGACATGCTCTATAGACCCCAGAGCCCTCTCTTCAGCTCTCTTAACATGTTGATCTAACTTGTCCAGAGATTCCTGCCTCTCTTTCTCTTCTAACTTCAGCTTGTTTATAAAGAATGCACCATCATCTTCAATGTCCATAGTGACTCATCATGATTGCCATCTTTACCTACAAGCAAGCTGAAAACTTTCTGACCTTCTTTGTTATTCCACCATCGCTCTGCTTCTTTCTCCTCTCCAGTGTCCTTCTTCCAAGCAGGGTACATTGATCTCCACAGGTTGGTTGTGTGATGTTCCATGGGAGAGACATGATCACGTCGATGAAGTGAGGTAAAATCTTGGATGAGATCTGTTGATTAAGAGGGGAGGACTTGTTCTGGGAGTTATGAGGGGTTAAGAACATGAAAATACCGTGGGATTGGAGTTATAATCGTACAAGAAAAGAATACCAACAAAATACAAAAGCAAATGAGTCAAAAAGGAAATTCTGGTGCACGCGGCGACCATCGGTACGGCGCAGCCCGTATCGGCCGACCGTACCCGACAAATTTCCGAAAATCCGAATTGCCGAAGTTGGTCTAAAACTTTCCGAAAATTCGGTACGGGCGGGATTGCACCGTACCGTGAGGTCGTACCCGAGTTACCGACTCTAGAGGAAGGTATCTTTTTTAAAAGTTTACAGCACAAAGGGAGGAAAACAAGACGAAGAATACAGAGAGATAGCGACCATCCATACGAGCGAGTGCGCTAGTACTGTCTGCCAGAAAAACTGGCTGTAGACTCAGAAAAAACACAAGGAACTCAAAAACAAGAACTAAACATAGAAAACTAGAGATTAAGAATTGGAAAAGGACAAAAATACCTCTGTCTCACTTACCATCACTCTTGGTCAATTTTTTGTCTTTGAAAACTTTTTAGATTATTTCCCTTTTTTCCTTCGTATATGGTTGGTAGAAAATGTTTGCTCAAACCATCGCAAAGATAGGGGAAAATCCTCTTTCCATTATATGCTTAATATAATCAGCAAATATGGCAGTCATGCATCTATGAAAGGTAGCTGGTGTGTTGCATAAACCAAAAGACATTATGGGGTAAGAGCATCTCTAACAGAGCCCGAAAAAGTGCAAACCGAAAAAGTGGTGTTCAGTCTTCCGAAAATGATAGTTCGTTCGAATTTGGCAGTGGCGCAGATTAGAAACCGTAAAATGGAACTGAAAAGCGAAATTAGAAAGGGCGCGAGTAATTTAGGCAATGATCATAGTTCGACATCAAATTGATGCTCCGATTGAGCATCAAAACATACATTGTTCGTTAAATTAAAGCTAAATTACTGGTACACCGGCGGGCGCTAGTAAGCTAAAGCAAAATACGGCCAATATAGTGACCTACGCGCGCGGCGATGCCGGTGGTGGCGCAGCATTTCGGCGGCAGAGGGTGTCGACGCTGCCGTCGATGATCTTCACGCGTCGTCGGCGTCAAGCTCGACTATTTTGAGCTTGACGCGGCGGACGCGGGCCTCCCGGCGGGCTGCCTCGTATTCACGGACGAGGCGGACGGCTTCCGCCTCCTCCCGGCGGAAGCGCGCGCGAGCCTCCGCCACGCTGATGGCCTTGGTCTGCGCAAGGACGGCGTCCTCCTCGTCGCTACCGTGGACATAGTCCCCGGTGGAGAAGGTGGGCGAACGCGCGGGGACGAGGTCCTCGTCGTCGGTGCTGTCCGCGACAGGGAGCCACGGTGCGCGGCTTTACTGGCCGGACGAGGAGCCCTCACCGGCGTTGTCGTACCTGGCGAGCTTCCCTGGGGGCGTGAGCCCCCAGTTCGTCCACCGGCGGGCGCTGCGCTTGCGCGCACCCTCCGACCGGTTCCATTTGCGCCGCTCTGCGTCGGTGCGGAAGACGGGTGGACGCGGCAGCGAGTCGTCGCCGCCCAATCCGGCGCCACGGCCTGCGGAGCCGCCACGGGATGCCATCGCGGACCGTCGGCCGGTGGATCGCTGCCTAGGGCTCGCTGGATTGCTCGCCGTAGATGGTGCTTGGCGGCGGCGGAGGGAGAGGAACGGCGGAGGGGAGTAGGGTTTGCGACCCGAACTCCCCTCCGCGAACCCTTTTAATAGGGGCCGTTCGGGAGTTGTTCGGGCCCCTGAACTTATTTTACGGGCCGGCCCATCTTTTCGGTCACTGATCTGCGACACATTCGGCCCGAACCCGTAAATCCGCCGGAAAAGTTCGGTTCCGGCAGGATTTACGGGTTCTGTTAGAGATGCTCTAAGCATATAATCCAAAGGGACAAGTGAAAGTTGTTTTCAATTGATCTTGAGGATGGACAACTATTTGAGAAAAACAAGGGTATCCATCTCGATGACAAAAGTAGGAGTGGCCGGCAAACCTCTCTAATGTTTGATCTATAAATGGTAGTGGGTAATGATCATTTCTAGTTTCTTTATTTAATTTTTTAAAATCAATGCACATCCTATATCCTACGACAGTTCGAATAGGAACCATTTCATTGTGTTTATTTGGTAGAACAATAAACCCTCCTTTCTTTGGGACACAATGAACATGGCTTACCCAATCACTGTCTACGACATGGTAAATAATGCATGCATCAAGTAGGCGAATGATTTCCTTTCTTACCACATCCTTCATTTTAGGTTTTAGTTCCCTTTGGAAATTTTCCACAAGTTGAGCTCCTTCTTCCATGAATATTCTATGGGTGGCTATCGAGCGACTAATCCCTTTCAACTCATCCAAGGAATAACCAAGGGCTTTATGGTGCATTTTCAATACCATCATTAGTTGTTCTTCCTCTTTCTCTGCAAGGTTAGCACTTATAATAACATGGTATTTAACTATTTATTTGTGTCATCCAGAAACCTATATTTCAAATCTGGTGGGAGATGCTTGAGTTCTGGAGGTGGCAAAGCTTCATCTCCTTTTCTTTCAGGTATTTCATTTTGTTCATAAAGGGATCAACTACAGGAGATGAGTCTAGATACTCACCAATCTCCTCTTTATCTATATCTCTTATAACATCATCATTCTCAACAAAAGTTCTTTCCATTTCATCTTCAGGGGTATCATAAAGGACAACAACAAGACTAGTAAGATTACTTTCTTCCTTAGGTTCTTCTTCCTCAAAATTTTCGATTATTGGCTTGTGCTCAAATTTCGAGAACTGGAAGTGTATAACTTCCTCCCCAAACTTGAGGGAGATAGTTTCTTTCCTACAATCAATGTTAGCCCCTGAAGTGTTTAAGAATGATCTTACGAAAAAATGATTGGACAATGAGAGTCAACAGTCATATCATTGACAACAAAATTAATAGGATATTTATAAGGTCCAATGCTAATAGGCACATTTCTTATTATTCCCATTGGGACTCGAAGAGTTTTATTAGCAAGAATTATTGTCATATCTATGTCTTTTAATTTTGCTTGTTCGCGCGATGCGTTTGTAAAGTTCTCTGTTTACTATGGTGAAGGCTTTCGATCGTCTAACGATTCGTCTTGCTTCTACTGGATCTTCTGGAAACTCCTGCTTCGTTAGGTATGCTAGGAACGGCTTGGTCCATAGTGGCTCGAGGAGGAGGACTTGTTCAGCGGGAGGAGTTGGAGATTCTTCGGCAGCTTGTTGCAAGGTCGTCTCCAATTCGTCAGCCGACGGTTTTGGAGGTGCCGACGTCTTTTCTTTTATTGATCGCTGAGTGATTACCTCGTAAAACACTCCGTCTGGAATAGGGGAGCACATGGACCCGATGTTTGCCAAAGTGTCGGCTTCCTCATTGCTGGCTCTGCCGATGTGTTTGAGCTCACATCCTTCGAATTTAGCTTCCATATTTTGATACAACTGCCGATAGGCGATCATGTTGTCGCTCACTGCGTCGCACAGATTCATCGACTGCTGCACCACCAGGTTTGAGTCTCCATAGATTTCTAGACGAGTTGCCCCGCATGCCTTTGCCATCTTCATTCCGTGCAGCAGCGCTTCGTATTCTGATTCGTTGTTCGTCGGCAGAGAGAAGTTCATACGTAGTATATACTTCATCTTATCTCCCTGCGGTGATATCAGCACCACTCCTGCTCCTGCACCAGTACTCCGTTTCGATCCGTCGAAGTACATTACCCATGACCCCGACATGTCGGGTGCTGCTGGTGTCTGTGACTGGATCCAATCTGCCACGAAATCTGGGAGGATTTGGGATTTTATCGATGTTCGATTGACATAGGTTATGTCATGCGGTGCTATCTCGATGGCCCATTGGGACACTCGACCTGTGGCCTTCGGATTAGTCATTATGCTCTTCAGTGGCGCTTCGCTCACGACGATAATCGGATGCTCCGTGAAGTAGTGCCGTAGCTTGCGAGCCGACCTCCATACTGCGTATGTGATGGCGTGTATTTCACACGTTCGTTGGGCAACCCCAAGAGGAAGGTATGATGCGCACAGCAGCAAGTTTTCCCTCAGAAAGAAACCAAGGTTTATCGAACCAGGAGGAGCCAAGAAGCACGTTGAAGGTTGATGGCGGCGGGATGTAGTGCGGCGCAACACCGGGGATTCCGGCGCCAACGTGGAACCTGCACAACACAACCAAAGTACTTTGCCCCAACGAAACAGTGAGGTTGTCAATCTCACCAGGCTTGCTGTAACAAAGGATTAACCGTATTGTGTGGAAGATGATTGTTTGCGAGAGAAAACAGTAAAAACAAGTATTGCAGCAGATTTGTATTTCGGTATAAAAGAATGGACCGGGGTCCACGAGTTCACTAGAGGTGTCTCTCCCATAAGATAAAAGCATGTTGGGTGAACAAATTACAGTCGGGCAATTGACAAATAGAGAGGGAATAACAATGCACATACATGACATGATAAGTATAGTGAGATTTAATTGGGCATTACGACAAAGTACATAGACCGCCATCCAACCGCATCTATGCCTAAAAAGTCCACCTTCGAGTTATCGTCCGAACCCCTTCCGGTATTAAGTTGCAAAGCAACGAGACAATTGCATTAAGTATGGTGCGTAATGTAATCAACAACTACATCCTCGGACATAGCGCCAATGTTTTATCCCTAGTGGCAACAGCACAACACAACCTTAGAACTTTACGTCACTCGTCCCGGTGTCAATGCGGGCATGAACCCACTATCGAGCATAAATACTCCCTCTTGGAGTTAAAAGCAAAAACTTGGCCGAGCCTCTACTAGTAACGGAGAGCATGCAAGATCATAAACAACACATATGTAATAACTTGATAATTAACATGACATGGTATTCTCTATCCATCGGATCCCGACAAACACAACATATAGAATTACGGATAGATGATCTTGATCATGTTAGGCAGCTCACAAGATCCAACAATGAAGCACAATGAGGAGAAGACAACCATCTAGCTACTGCTATGGACCCATAGTCCGGGGGTGAACTACTCACTCATCACTCCGGAGGCGACCATGGCGGTGTAGAGTCCTCCGGGAGATGAATCCCCTCTCCGGCAGGGGTGCCGGAGGAGATCTCCGGAATCCCCCGAGATGGGATCGGCGGCGGCGGCGTCTCGGTAAGGTTTTCCGTATCGTGGTTTTTCGCATCAGGGGTTTCGCGACGGAGGCTTTAAGTAGGCGGAAGGGCAGAGTCGGGGGCCTGACGAGGGGCCCACACCACAGGGCGGCGCGGGCCCCCCCTTGGCCGTGCCGCCATGTGGTGCCGCCACCTCGTGGCCCCACTTCGTATGTTCTTCGGTCTTCTGGAAGCTCCGTGGAAAAATAGGCCCCTGGGTCTTCGTTTCGTCCAATTCCGAGAATATTTCGTTACTAGGATTTACTGAAACCAAAAACAGCGAGAAAACGAGAAGCGGCACTTCGGCATCTTGTTAATAGGTTAGTTCCGGAAAATGCACGAATATGACATAAAGTGTGCATAAAATATGTAGGTATCATCAATAATATGGCATAGAACATAAGAAATTATCGATACATCGGAGACGTATCAAGCATCCCCAAGCTTAGTTACTGCTCGTCCCGAGCGAGGTAAAAACGATAACAAAGATAATTTACGAAGTGATATGCCATCATAACTTTGATCATACTATTTGTAAACATATGTAGTGGATGCAGCGATCAAAACAATGGTAATGACATGAGTAAACAAGTGAATCATAAAGCAAAGACTTTTCATGAATAGTACTTCGAGACAAGTATTAATAAGTCTTGCATAAGAGTTAACTCATAAAGCAATAAATCAAAGTAAAGGCATTGAAGCAACACAAAGGAAGATTAAGTTTCAGCGGTTGCTTTCAACTTGTAACATGTATATCTCATGGATAATTGTCAACATAGAGTAATATAACAAGTACAATATGCAAGTATGTAAGAATCAATGCACAGTTCACACAAGTGTTTGCTTCTTGAGGTGGAGAGAGATAGGTGAACTGACTCAACATAAAAGTAAAGAGAATGGTCCTTCAAAGAGGAAAGCATCGATTGCTATATTTGTGCTAGAGCTTTTATTTTGAAAACATGAAACAATTTTGTCAACGATAGTAATAAAGCATATGAGTTATGTACATTATATCTTACAAGTTGCAAGTCTCATGCATAGTATACTAATAGTGCCCGCACCTTGTCCTAATTAACTTGGACTACCGGATCTTTGCAATGCACATGTTTTGACCAAGTGTCACAATGGGGTACCTCCATGCCGCCCTGTACAAAGGTCTAAGGAGAAAGCTCGCATTTTGGATTTCTCGCTTTTGATTATTCTCAACTTAGACATCCATACCGGGACAACATGGACAACAGATAATGGACTCCTCTTTAATGCATAAGCATGTGGCAACAATTATTATTCTCATATGAGATTGAGGATATATGTCCAAACTGAAACTTCCACCATGAATCATGGCTTTAGTTAGCGGCCCAAAGTTCTTCTCTAACAATATGCATGCTCCAACCATAAAGGTGGTAGATCTCTCTTGCTTCGGACAAGACGGACATGCATAGCAACTCACATGATATCCAACAAAGAATAGTTGATGGCGTCCCCGAAACATGGTTATCGCTCAACAAGCAACTTAATAAGAGATAAAGTGCATAAGTACATATTCAATACCACAATAGTTTTTAAGCTATTTGTCCCATGAGCTATATATTGCAAAGGTGAATGATGGAATTTTAAAGGTAGCACTCAAGCAATTTACTTTGGAATGGCGGATAAATACCATGTAGTAGGTAGGTATGGTGGACACAAATGGCATAGTGGTTGGCTCAAGGATTTTGGATGCATGAGAAGTATTCCCTCTCGATACAAGGTTTAGGCTAGCAAGGTTATTTGAAACAAACACAAGGATGAACGGTACAGCAAAACTCACATAAAAGACATATTGTAAACATTATAAGACTCCATACCGTCTTCCTTGTTGTTCAAAACTCAATACTAGATATTATCTAGACTCTAGAGAAACCAAATATGCAAACCAAATTAGCAAGCTCTAAGTATTTCTTCATTAATGGGTGCAAAGTATATGATGCAAGAGCTTAAACATGAGCACACCAATTGCCAAGTATCAAATTATCCAAGACATTTTAGAGTTACTACATGTATCATTTTCCAATTCCAACCATATAACAATTTAACGAAGAAGAAACTTCACCATGAATACTATGAGTAGAGCCTAAGGACATATTTGTCCATATGCTACAGCGGAGCGTGTCTCTCTCCCATAAAGTGAATGCTAGGATCCATTTTATTCAAACAAAACAAAAAACAAAAACAAACCGACGCTCCAAGCAAAGTACATAAGATGTGACGGAATAAAAATATAGTTTCGGGGGAGGAACCTGATAATGTTGTCGATGAAGAAGGGGATGCCTTGGGCATCCCCAAGCTTAGACGCTTGAGTCTTCTTAGAATATGCAGGGGTGAACCACCGGGGCATCCCCAAGCTTAGATCTTTCACTCTCCTTGATCATATTGCATCATACTCCTCTCTTGATCCTTGAAAACTTCCTCCACACCAAACTCGAAATAACTCATTAGAGGGTTAGTGCATAATAAAAATTCACATGTTCAGAGGTGACACAATCATTCTTAACACTTCTGGACATTGCATAAAGCTACTGGACATTAGTGGATCAAAGAAATTCATCCAACATAGCAAAAGAGGCAATGCGAAATAAAAGACAGAATCTGTCAAAACAGAACAGTCCGTAAAGATGGATTTTATTAGGCCACCAGACTTGCTCAAACGAAAATGCTCAAATTGAATGAAAGTTGCGTACATATCTGAGGATCATGCTCATAAATTGGCTTAATTTTCTGAGCTACCTACAGGGAGATAGACCCAGATTCGTGACAACAAAGAAATCTGGAACTGCGCAGTAATCCAAATCTAGTACTTACTTTGCTATCAAAGACTTTACTTGGCACAACAAAACATAAAACTAAGATAAGGAGAGGTAGCTACAGTAGTAAACAACTTCCAAGACACAAATATAAAATAAAGTACTGTAGTAAAAACATGGGTTGTCTCCCATAAGCGCTTTTCTTTAACGCCTTTTAGCTAGGCGCAGAAAGTGTAACTCAAGTGTTATCGAGAGATGAAGCATCAACATCATAATTTGTTCTAATAATAGAATCATAAGGTACCTTCATTCTCTTTCTAGGGAAGTGTTCCATACCTTTCTTGAGAGGAAATTGATATTTAATATTACCTTCCTTCATATCAATAGTGGCACCAACGGTTCGAAGAAAAGGTCTTCCCAATATAATGGGGCAAGATGCATTGCATTCAATATCCAAGACAACAAAATCAACGGGGACAAGGTTATTGTTAACCATAATATGAACATTATCAACCTTCCCCAAAGGTTTCTTTTTAGCATTATCAGCGAGATTAACATCCAAATAACAATTCTTCAATGGTGGCAAGTCAAGCATATCATAGACTTTTTTAGGCATAACAGAAATACTTGCACCAAGATCACATAAATGATTACAATAAAAATCTTTGACTCTCATTTTAATGATGGGCTCCCAACCATCCTCTAGCTTTCTAGGAATAGAAGTTTCAAGTTTTAGTTTCTCTTCTCTAGCTTTTATGAGAGCATTTGTAATATGTTTTGTGAAAGCCAAGTTTACAACGCTAGCATTGGGACTCTTAGCAAGTTTTTGCAAGAACTTTATAACTTCAGAGATGTGGCAATCATCAAAATCTAAATCATTACAATCTAAAGCAATGGGATTATCATCCCCAAGGTTGGAAAAAATTTCAGCAGTTTTATCACAAGCAGTTTCGAGCTTTTAGCAGTTTCAGGTAATTTTGCGCGCTTTGCACTAGGAGTAGAAGCATTGCCAACACCAATTATACCATTGATAGTAGGAGGTGCAGCAACATGTGAATCATTAACATTGCTAGTGGTGGTAATAGTCCAAACTTTAGCTACATTTTCCTTTTTAGCTAGTTTTTCATTTTCTTCTCTATCCCACCTAGCACGCAGTTCAGCCATTAATCTTATATTCTCATTAATTCTAACTTGGATGGCATTTGCTGTAGTAACAATTTTATTTTCAATATCATCAGGTTTAGCAGCCATTTTATTAATTAAAGAAGATTGTGACGCGAGACATGTATGAGATTCGGTCTTCAGCATTTGCAAGTTTAGTTTGCAACCCGAAATCTCCATATTCAAATTTTCAAGTTGATTTCCTATTTTCTTCAACAAGGTAGATTGCTCATTCATAGTTTTAGTAAACAATTTATTTTGCTCATACTTGTGATTGCATAAAGCTCTTGGTGGACCTTTCAATTTCTAACATCTTTTCCTCATTAGGTGAAACATATCTACCATAAGAATTACCATTAGCAGGATGTGGTCTAGAATTTTGAGCAACCAATGAAGCTAACGGAACATTATTAGGATCAACATTAGTCCTACCATTAACAAGCATAGACATAATAGCATCGATCTTATCACTCAAGGAAGAGGTTTCTTCAACATAATTTACCTTCTTACCTTGTGGAGCTCTTTCCGTGTGCCATTCAGAGTAATTGACCATCATATTATCAAGGAGCTTTGTTGCTTCACCAAGAGTGATGGACATAAAGGTACCTCAAGCAGCTGAATCCAATAAATTCCGCGAAGAAAAATTTAGTCCTGCATAGAAGGTTTGGATGATCATCCAAGTAGTCAGTCCATGGGTTGGGCAATTTTTAACCAGAGATTTCATTCTTTCCCAAGCTTGAGCAACATGTTCATTATCCAATTGTTTAAAATTCATTATGCTACTCCTCAAAGATATAATTTTAGCAGGGGGATAATATCTACCAATAAAAGCATCCTTGCATTTAGTCCATGAATCAATACTATTCTTAGGCAGAGATAGCAACCAATCTTTATCTCTTCCTCTTAATGAGAAAGGAAACAATTTTAATTTTATAATGTCACCATCTACATCTTTATACTTTTGCATTTCACATAGTTCAACAAAATTATTGAGATGGGCAGCAGCATCATCAGAACTAACACCAGAAAATTGCTCTCTCATGACAAGATTAAGTAAAGCAGGTTTAATTTCAAAGAATTCTGCTGTAGTAGCAGGTGGAGCAATAGGTGTGCATAAGAAATCATTATTATTTGTGCTAGTGAAGTCACACAACTTAGTATTTTCAGGGTTGGCCATTTTAGAAGTAGTAAATAAAGCAAACTAGATAAAGTAAATGCAAGTAAACTAATTTTTTTGTGTTTTTGATATAGCAAACAAGACAATAAATAAAGTAAAACTAGCAACTAATTTTTTTGTGTTTTGATATAATGCAGCAAACAAAGTAGTAAATAAAATAAAGCAAGACAAAAACAAAGTAAAGAGATTGGGAAGTGGAGACTCCCCTTGCAGCGTGTCTTGATCTCCCCGACAACGGCGCCGTGAAAAAGAGCTTGATGGCGTGTATTTCACACGTTCGTTGGGCAACCCCAAGAGGAAGGTATGATGCGCACAGCAGCAAGTTTTCCCTCAGAAAGAAACCAAGGTTTATCGAACCAGGAGGAGCCAAGAAGCACGTTGAAGGTTGATGGCGGCGGGATGTAGTGCGGCGTAACACCAGGGATTCCGGCGCCAACGTGGAACCTGCACAAGACAACCAAAGTACTTTGCCCCAACGAAACAGTGAGGTTGTCAATCTCACCGGCTTGCTGTAACAAAGGATTAACCGTATTGTGTGGAAGATGATTGTTTGCAGAGAAAACGAGTAAAAACAAGTATTGCAGCAGATTTGTATTTCGAGTATAAAAGAATGGACCGGGGTCCACAGTTCACTAGAGGTGTCTCTCCCATAAGATAAAAGCATGTTGGGTGAACAAATTACAGTCGGGCAATTGACAAATAGAGAGGGCATAACAATGCACATACATGACATGATAAGTATAGTGAGATTTAATTGGGCATTACGACAAAGTACATAGACCGCCATCCAACCGCATCTATGCCTAAAAAGTCCACCTTCGAGTTATCGTCCGAACCCCTTCCGAGTATTAAGTTGCAAAGCAACAGTACAATTGCATTAAGTATGGTGCGTAATGTAATCAACAACTACATCCTCGGACATAGCGCCAATGTTTTATCCCTAGTAGCAACAAGCACAACACAACCTTAGAACTTTCCGTCACTGTCCCGTGTGTCAATGCGAGCATGAACCCACTATCGAGCATAAATACTCCCTCTTGGAGTTAAAAGCAAAAACTTGGCCGAGCCTCTACTAGTAACGGAGAGCATGCAAGATCATAAACAACACATATGTAATAACTTGATAATTAACATGACATGGTATTCTCTATCCATCGGATCCCGACAAACACAACATATAGAATTACGGATAGATGATCTTGATCATGTTAGGCAGCTCACAAGATCCAACAATGAAGCACAATGAGGAGAAGACAACCATCTAGCTACCGCTATGGATCCATAGTCCGAGGGTGAACTACTCACTCATCACTCCGGAGGCGACCATGGCGGTGTAGAGTCCTCCGGGAGATGAATCCCCTCTCCGGCAGGGTGCCGGAGGAGATCTCCGAATCCCCGAGATGGGATCGGCGGCGGCGGCGTCTCGGTAAGGTTTTCCGTATCGTGGTTTTTCGCATCGGGGGTTTCGCGACGGAGGCTTTAAGTAGGCGGAAGGGCGGAGTCGGGGCCCGACGAGGGGCCCACACCACGGGCGGCGCGGGCCCCCTTGGCCGCGCCGCCATGTGGTGTCGCCACCTCGTGGCCCCACTTCGTATGTTCTTCGGTCTTCCGGAAGCTCCGTGGAAAAATAGGCCCCGGGTCTTCGTTTCGTCCAATTCCGAGAATATTTCGTTACTAGGATTTCGAAACCAAAAATAGCGAAAAACGAGAACCGGCACTTCGGCATCTTGTTAATAGGTTAGTTCCGGAAAATGCACGAATATGACATAAAGTGTGCATAAAACATGTAGGTATCATCAATAATATGGCATAGAACATAAGAAATTATCGATACGTCGGAGACGTATCAAGCATCCCCAAGCTTAGTTCTCGCTCGTCCCGAGCAGGTAAAACGATAACAAAGATAATTTCTGAAGTGATATGCCATCATAACTTTGATCATACTATTTGTAAACATATGTAGTGGATGCAGCGATCAAAACAATGGTAATGACATGAGTAAACAAGTGAATCATAAAGCAAAGACTTTTCATGAATAGTACTTCGAGACAAGTATTAATAAGTCTTGCATAAGAGTTAACTCATAAAGCAATAAATCAAAGTAAAGGCATTGAAGCAACACAAAGGAAGATTAAGTTTCAGCGGTTGCTTTCAACTTGTAACATGTATATCTCATGGATAATTGTCAACATAGAGTAATATAACAAGTACAATATGCAAGTATGTAAGAATCAATGCACAATTCACACAAGTGTTTGCTTCTTGAGGTGGAGAGAGATAGGTGAACTGACTCAACATAAAAGTAAAGAGAATGGTCCTTCAAAGAGGAAAGCATCGATTGCTATATTTGTGCTAGAGCTTTTATTTTGAAAACATGAAACAATTTTGTCAACGGTAGTAATAAAGCATATGAGTTATGTACATTATATCTTACAAGTTGCAAGTCTCATGCATAGTATACTAATAGTGCCCGCACCTTGTCCTAATTAACTTGGACTACCGGATCTTTGCAATGCACATGTTTTGACCAAGTGTCACAATGGGGTACCTCCATGCCGCCTGTACAAAGGTCTAAGGAGCCCCCCCTTGGCCGCGCCGCCATGTGGTCTGGCCACCTCGTGGCCCCACTTCGTATGCTCTTCGGTCTTCTGGAAGGTTCGTGGCGAAATAGGCCCCTGGGTCTTTGTTTCGTCCAATTCCGAGAATATTTCGTTACTAGGATTTCTGAAACCAAAAACAGCAGAAAACGAGAACCGGCACTTCGGCATCTTGTTAATAGGTTAGTTCCAGAAAATGCACGAATATGACATAAAGTGTGCATAAAACATGTAGGTATCATCAATAATATGGCATAGAACATAAGAAATTATCGATACGTCGGAGACGTATCAGTATGCCAGTTTCTGATTATGGGGGTACCTCTGTCTTGCGGGTGTGAGCACTTCACTAAGATAGTAAACGGGCCTCTGCACGCCATGAACTCTCCCTGCTTCTTCTCGCTCGACAACCAAGACGCTGCTAAAGACATGGGCTGTTGCAGCTATATACATGAGCAGCGTTTCCTTCTCACGGGGGGTTACGAGGACTGGAGATGTTGACAAGATTTTCTTCAGATTGTCGAAGGATTCCTGCGCCTCCTTTGTCCACTCGAACCTTTCTGATTTTTTCATCAAATTGTAGAAGGGCAAAGCTTTTTCCCCTAGCTTGGCGATGAACCTGCTGAGCGCGGCCAATCGTCCTGCCAATTGCTGCACTTGGTGCAGATTCTTTGGCGGCTCCATATCGAGAATAGCTTTGATCTTCAAAGGGTTGGCTTCAATCCCCCTGGCTGAGATGAAGTACCCGAGTACTTGTCCCCCTGGCACTCCAAAGAAACATTTTTTGGGATTCAACTTGATTTTATACTTGTCTAAGTTGTCGAAAGTTTCCCGCAAATCATCGACGAGAGTGGCAGTGTGCTTTGTCTTCACCACGATATCGTCGATGTAGACTTCGATGTTCCTCCCGATCTGCTCTCCAAGGCAAGCCTGCATGCAACGTTGATAAGTTGCTCCCGCGTTTTTCAACCCGAAGGTCATGACATTGTAACAGAAAACGCCGTGTGGGGTGATGAACGCGGTTAGCTCCTGGTCTTCTTTCTTCAGCTTGATCTGATTGTATCCTGAGTACGCATCAAGGAAGGAGAGGCGATCACATCCGGCTGTGGAGTCGACTATCTGATCAATACGAGGCAGCGGGAAGTGGTCCTTCAGACAGTGTTTGTTGAGGCTGGTGTAGTCGATAAACATACGCAGAGCGGTGGTGTCTTTTTTAGGCACCATGACAGGGTTGGCCACCCACTCAGATTCCTTGAGCTCTCGGATGAATCTTGCTTTACGGAGTCGATTGACTTCCTCGCCAATTGCTCTCCTCTTAGGTTCGGAAAATCGGCACATTGACTGCTGCACTGGTTTCGCTGTCGGGTCAACATTAAGGGCGTGCTCAGCGAGTTCCCTGGGGATACCTGGCATGTCGGATGGTTCGCATGCAAATATCTCCCAGCGCTCACGGAGGAACTCGATGAGCGCGCCTTCCTATGCGACCGTAAGGTCAGCCGACGTATTGACCGTTTTCTTCGGGTCAGTGGGATGCACCTGCAGCTTCTTGGCTTCCTTTGTAGCATCGAATTCATCGGATCTTACGTTTCGATTGTCAGCTAGTGGTTGCGTATGATCTGTGGCGGCGTTGATTGCATTGAGTTCCTCCTTGGCGCCGAACTTCGAGGCGATCTTCTGGAACTCCCTATCACAGGTGTCTGATCGAGCAAAACTCCCATGGACGGTTATTGGGGTCCCGTTGTTACCTGGCATCTTCAGTTTTAGGTACGCATAATGAGGTACGGCCATGAATTTGGCAAACGCGGGCCTGCCGAGGATGGCGTGATATTAAGACTCCCAGTCGACTACTTCGAACTCGATCTTCTCCTTCCTGAAATTGTTGGGCGTACCAAAGACTACATCCAATGATGTTTTGCCGAGAGAATAAGCAGGTCGAGTCGTTATAATGCCATGGAACCCTGTGTCAGACTCTCTTAGCATATCGATTGTTAAACCCATCGCTCTCATTGTGTTGGCGAATAGTAGATTCAGGCCACTTCCTCCATCCATGAATACTTTGCTCATATTGTACCCTCCAATCTGCGCCTCAAGGACAAGGGCTGCATGACCTGGTCTAGGGACAGCTTTTGGATGGTCTGTCCTGTCGAAGGAGATGCTTTGCTCTGACCAATTGATGAATTCGGGTGTGTCAACCATAGCTACTTCCGCATACTTCACTTCTCGCGAGAATTTCTTGATTTCCCTTTTCGAAAAGCTGGTTTTATGGATCATGTTGACCTTCCCGCGAGGCTCTGGGAACGCTTCGGCTAGTACATACTCGTCTCTCTCCATTGGCTCGTACGGCTCTGGTACATACGGTTCTGGCTGATAGCTGTAAGATCTTGCCCTCTTCTCCATCATGTGAACTCTTGATATCGCTTCGGCTCTAAGATCATCACAGAACTGTCGAATCTCCAGGAAGTGTCGACAGTTCCTCAACAGGTGACTAGATTCCTCCCGACCATCCTTTGGATCAACGTAGGAGTGGAGGTAACATGGTGCCTCGAGTTGCTCCGTAGCCGAAAGGTACGGAGAGCGGGTGCGGCCCCTGATTGATGACGTGTCGTGGCATCCTTGTTCGAACTGGCGAAGGTGAGCTTATGTTCCCCCTTCCTCCTCGCGGTGCGAGCCCTTTCGTTTTTTTCCTTTGTCCTGCCATGACGTCGAAACTTCCTCGGTTGCCCTCTTGTATGCTCCTGGGTGGAACTTTTAGGGCCGCTGTTGGAGGAACGCCTTCCGAAGTCGCGACCTTCGGGTCGGATGCGCCACCCTTAGGGAGGCGAAGAAAACCTCCAGAGTCGATGATGAAGTGGACACCACCGAAAGTAGCATCCATGCCACGAGATGATCTCGCAGGGATCGGGTGAAGTGTTTCGCGGTGCGGCACGAACTCGAAGGACCCACAACGGATCGAGTCTCTTGGTTCTGCTGGTGTCGGTGATTCGAGTAAGAACGCCGCGGACGTGACTGGTGCTGCCGATGACCTGCCTTGTGCCGACAAGGTTCCCACAGACGGCGCTAATTGTCGAGGGTGCTCCTCGGCAATGCCCTCCGATAGGGGCTTAGGGTTGATGGAATCCTGCAAGCTGACACGAGACATCGGTTCACAGATAAGCGGGGAGAGCAATTTACCCAGGTTCGGGGCCCTCGATGAGGTAAAACCCTTACGTCCTGCCTGTCTGGTCTTGATTATGATGATAATGGGTTACAATGGGGTGCCGAATAGTTCGGCTGAGATCTCGTCGAGATGGCTAATCGCTAAGGTGACCTAGCTTTAAGCTTTTGTTGGCTAAGATCGCTAAGATTGATTGTGTCCCTCGACCGCCCCTCTCCTGGCCTTTATATAGGAGGCCAGGTCTCAAGAGGTCTAATCGAGTACGACTAGATTTACAGTAGATATATCTCTAAACTTTCCTTGTTCAGCTCCTTCCGTGTCTTGTACTTCAAGGAATCTTCCGTTGCACCGTCCTAGTGGCACATCTTGCTATCGAGTGCCTTCATGGGCCTCCAGCTAGACCGTGCAGGGTAGGGCAACATCGGTTACCCGAAGGGTAATGCCCACGTCACCCTGAATACTAAACTAAAATATATAAGGAATAACATTAACAACCGTTCCAATATCACAAAGACCACAATAAGAAGATCCACCAAAAGTGCAAGGAAGGATGGGCTTACCAACATTCTTAGCTTTAACCATACCTTCGACAAACTGGGAAGCTTCAGAGTCAAGTTCAACAACATTGCAATGTGCATACATAGCCAATATATCCTCCTTAGTTACCTCCTTTTCTTCTTCTTCCATAGCTTCATAAGTGGGTTCCTCATTATTAACTCCTTCTTTTGGCTCGTTTAGCTTCTCCTTCTCCTTTTCCGTTTGCTCTGCAAGGAGTTGAGCCCTAATATGCATGCTTTGCCGCTGTCCTTGGAAGAGTGAGCGGGTCTTCATAAGGTCGTCTCTCAATCAACACTTCTTTAGGTGTATCAACTACCATTTGCACTCCTTCAACTGGTTGAGGTGGTGGAGTATAATGGAGCCATTCCTTTTTTGGAGCTCCAGTGAATTCTGTAAAATTCTGAAGAACATATAATACCATAACATCATCAAGGTGAAGTTCATTAGCCGTTTCTTTTACTTTTCCGTTTTCTTTATAAGCATTTAGACAATCATATTCTATTTCTATTTCACCTTCCCTCCCAAGATCAAAGCCCCAAGTTTCTATATTTTTGTGAACTTTATCTAGGCATATCCAAGCTTGTTCAGGAGTAAGGTCCATAAAAGATCCACCAGATTACAAATATAATTCTATTTTATTATCTTGGTCAAGTCGTCCATAAAAAATACGCAAAACATACCAAGGTGGTAAGTCATGATGGGAACAACTTTAAACCATACCTTTGTATCTTAAGTAGGCCCTTACCATAATTTCACCACGGTGGCTGTTGAAATTAGTGATCTACAAACGGGTCATTGTGCTACAATGCCCCTACCAGGACATTGGACAGTTCCGAAAACTCAATCTTGTTTCTGAGCAAGTTATATTTTCTTCCTTGAAGATGTAACATCCGTGGTAGTACTGGTTCTTTTTTCTGGTGACTCAAAGATATAAATTAAATAAGAATTACATCTTCATCATCCATCTTGCTTTTTTGTTGTTGAGAATATCCATCTCGGTTTATGAGACCTCAAGCATGCCGCTACAACTCCTGAATCCGCAAGAGCGCCCACATGCTTTAATCTGTAATTTTTTTTCCACTCCATTATGAGGGGTTGATTTCTTTAATTAAGATTAGACGCCTTTTAAGTACTGAAACTATCGAAGAACTTCTTCAATGATTATCTTCTTCTTTTTAAGAGACATCGTTTCTTCAACGACCATGTGCTAATGACAGGGACACTTTGTTTCTTCAACTATGCAACAAATTTTGCAAACCATAAAGCTGCCTGATTAGCAGGGTGCTGATGGTACACGTAGAGAACCATGTCATGCACTGGAATTTCATGTCTTCGATCACCTCAGCCGCTGCTGAGGAATCCAAATGATTGTTGTCCAAAGCAAGTTGGACGAATGGTGCATCCAATTTCAGTCTCCACACCACACGGATGGTTCCCAGATCAGCTGCCAAATCAACCCCTACATCGTTTGATAAATAAGTGCAAAGACAGGGCCTCTTTCTGTTTTATCTATCAACCGCTCCCTACCCTACCCTCGTTCGATCAGTTACGCTGACAAGATCCATGAAGTAAAAAAAGAGGGATATGGACTCCATCCTATAAATTAAATATTCACTTTGACTTGTATCTAGTGAACTTTAAGAATGCCTAAAACATCTTACATTGATACATAGAGGAATTATCATGGACTTTGGATGTCTAACCAAAGTTGTACACGTCGGGCGATGCTGCACATAGACCGTACTAAAAAAAGGATGGGAGTGTGATATGGGTTAAGTAAAAAAAAAAAAAAAAAAAAAAGAGAACAAAACATAAAATTTGTCAGAAGTGGGGTTTGAACCCACGCCCTCGTAAGAGGACCAGAACTTGAGTCTGGCGCCTTAGACCACTCGGCCATCCTGACTTTGATGTTGTATATGTTTTTAAAACCTATCTATACCTTCGTAATTTCCTTTTCCCCTATCAAAGTGACTTTCTTTTGTACGAGTTTTGAAATGCACGGACGTATCTCTACTAATAAGTTAAGGATAGGTGGTGTTGATAGGTCAAAAAAACCAGAATAAATTTTCGTCCGTCAAAAAACCCGGAAAAAGCTCGGGAGGTTCCTGCATCCTGACGATCCCCACGATCCGGTGTTTACTTTGTTTCGTATATATCAAAAATCCAGGCTCGGGACGTTCTGTGTCCCCGACCCCCCCCCCGATTCGGTCCGGTTTTGAATCAACCCCCAACACGGCAACACAATTGCGAGATAAAAGGAAACGAAACGCACAACGAAAACCTCGGCCTCCCCACTTCTTCATACGTCCGATTGCCCTCCGCCCTTGTCGACCATGCTGACGGCAACAGAACAGAGCAAGCGAAGAACCAGTCAACGGTGGTTATCGTTGCCGGTGGGGAGAGAGACGTAGGAGCATGAGCAGACGATGGTTGATCTATACGTCCGACAAGAAAGATTTTTACTCCGCGAGCTGTGCTCCAGATGCATGTCAAGCACCCGAACTGCACCGTCTCCACGCTCAGCGAGTTCACGAGTACAACCCAAGGCGGCAGGGGAGCCGCTGACGGTGATGACCAAAGAGGAGGTACGCTCCAGCCACACCTTGAATCGCGTAGCCGCCGCAAAGAAGATCATTGAGAATGGCTACCAAAAGCACGAAGAACCTCGGTGAGCGCAACTACCATCACAACCAGACCTGCACGGCTGCACCTGTCCTGAAATTCATTCCCCAAATACCCAGTTTCAGAATCCGCAGAGTGCGCACGATTTATTTTGATCTTGTGTGGGCTGGGATGATCGACGATTCTGGAGCTATCTCATTGATTCAGGATGGTTTATATGCTTCGTTACCTCTGTAGTTGTTTAGATGGATCATTGGCAATACATACTAGGCATTGCAATTGGTGCGAACTGCGAACAATGGTGATCACCAATTCACCAGACTATTGAGCTAGCTGCAGCACGAGGGAGCCACGTAAGAGATTGCCAGGGACCAGGAGTGTGTGGAGAAAGAGTAGTAGAGCTCGAAGGGCACCAGGCACGTCGACGGAAAACCGAGCAATCAACTATACCCTTGCACTTGATCTTTTAGCCATACGTGTATACGACATGATATGAAAAATTAAGTAGTGGTTGCACGGTGACAAACACATCATAGTTTTAAGTGTGTCAAAGATAACTCAACCCAGTTTAAGAAAGGTTTAAATGTGTTATAAATTTTATAGCAACATGAGAAGCAACATATAATGGGTGAAAGAAAGAAGCCTTTGGCATCCATAATACAGAGTAGAAAAAGTTTTCCTAAAATATTTATAAAAAATATCCGTAGCAACGCACGGGCAAATTTTGCTAGTTTTTGTATGTCTTAAGAAATAACTAGGAAGGATGGCGTGCCGGTATTGCCGCGCCCGTTTACGAAATCCGACAAAAGCAGACTTGATAACAGTGCATAAATGTCAGACAGAAGCTAAATGGACAACGCGACTACCAAACTGTATTATTAATAGATAGATCAAAGTCACCTCTAAAAGGGAGTTGGCGTTTTGGCTATATGCACCTATTATATAAAATAATTAAAAGACAAATTTTAAAATGTCAAAAAATCCTGAAATAATTATTTTGGTGTACATCCTGACATTTTATGTTTGTACACAAGTTTTTGTGGGAAAACAACCTTTTATGTGACATGTACAAAAAAGATAAAAAAGAAATTATATACGCAGTAGTGTTAAAGCATCAAAATTTATCTTTTTTTACACGAGACATAATAAATATTATTTTTTGCCGAAAACTTGTGTGTGAACATAGAATGTCTAGATATACATGCAAGTATTTACTTCAAATTTTTTTGACACTTTAAGATGCATTTTCACACAGCGAGTTCATATGCACCCGTGAGCCGATTTGGATTTCCCCTCTAAAAGGGGCATCCTTATTCATTAGTCTCGAGGTTTGTCGTTTGAATTTATATTTAGAAGCTGACAAACCGCAATTTAGTCTCGGTATTTTTCAGTTTGTTGTTGCAGGTTTTCACTAAATTTGTGAAGCTCAAATATCATCGTTCAAGAGCTATGGTTCAGTGTGTCACGTTGAGATCATGATCATATCTCAATCTAACATAAAATCAAACCATCCAATAGGCAAAAATGTTTTGAGAACTGCACATAAGCCACCTTTCTTGGAACTTGTTCATACAATATCTCCCGAAACACAATCGTGTCAACTCAAAAAGAGAATGACCGAATGAAAATGTTGTAGAGGATGTGCTCCATGCTGTAACAGAGCCAGGCGTGGAAGGCCATGCGGTCAGTTTCTACGGCGAAGTTGAATCAAATATCTCCAGGTTCAGACATTGAATGAAGTCAACAAACAGGCACGATTCAGTCTGTCGATCATCTCATTCTTTGACGCATAGAGCATCGCATATTCGCATAGCACTAGCGGTACACTGCAGTAGTATCAGGAATGAAGATATAAGCAGAGGTGAGAGTTCTAAGTTGAAGTTGAACAAATACCAACTAGTCTACTACGAAGTAGACACTACATCTAGTAGTTTAAAAGCATGACTGCGTGCATAAAGCAGAACCGACTTCCAGTCAACTGTAATGCACTAAGAATCATACATTGTACTGTCAGCCTCTTGGAATATCCTTCAACTGAATGCCATCTCAATCACCATTCTGACCATCGACCTCATCATCCTTGCTGCACACCTTTTTCCCCTGCTCACTGCCATCATCCTCCTAGTCACCCTCCTCATCATCACAGATTCACAGTCCTTGTCACTATCATCAACCTCCTCAGCTTGTGCTCCTCATAGTAATCCAAATATATGGTGATCACCATGACATCAGTTTCCCCATGAGGAACCTTGGGCACGACATAGAAGCTCTGCCTCGGTTGCGATGGGCTTTTGATGTTCAACGACGAGACCTGGTGATGGCCCCTTTTTTTTTTTTTTGAGAAACACACTGAGCATCCAATCGTGGGTCCTAGAGCAACCGCCAACCGGACGCTGGTAACAAACAAGAGGGGCTGCATGGCCAAGGGACTGGTGGTGCCACATCAAGCAGGCAAATGTGATCATATCCGCCACATAGAACATGAGAGCCTGGTTTGAGTTTGAGTTCAAAATGGCACGAAATACTTGATGCTTTTTGATGGATACTCGAGCAGGGGGTGAGATGACCTATGAGCACAGCAGTTGGGGCAAAGAAATCACATTCGGGGATGATGGCAGAAGAAATATTGACATATTAGAATATAAAGTTGAACACTGACCAATCACTCTACTACGGAGGACCACTACATGGTTCTGAGAAAGAGCATGACCGCATAATAAAAACATAACCTACTTCATGGATACAACAATGCACCTCAAACCTAAGATTGTATAGTATCTCAGGCTTTTGGCACATCTTGCAACTGAATCTCATCAAGCACCAAAAAAAAGCACCAAAGTAACCAAAAATCTTGTGCGAAAGCATGCACACCGTAGACATTGTCATTGAGATGTAGCGCCGAACATCAGTTGACATTGTGAACGTCCAAATGATCAATCTTGTTGTCCTCCTTCTCATTTCTGATTGTCACCCCCCACCTCGTCCAATATATCATCGCTATATCCTCATCCTTCTCCTCCTCACTATTAAATTCATACTCCTCCACGTTGTTATCATGATGATCCTCCTCCTTCACCCCTAGCTTTGTGACCGCCATCTTCCACTTCGTCGTCATATCCTCCTCCTCCTCCTCCTCGTTGTAGCTATTGTCTTCATCATCATCCTCCACAATCTTCTCGTCGTCGTGTTCATACATCAAACTTATGGTCATCCTGAGCACCACATCGGTTTGTCCACCCGAAACATTGGGCACGACACAGAAGCTTTGCGTCCTATCAGACAATGTCGAGCTTCCAATGTCCAAAGAAGAGACCTGGTAATGGCCTTTGAAGCACGAGAAACCAACCGAACATCCAATCATTCCCGATGGAACGCTTGGCTGAACACAAACGATGGAAACTGAATGTCCAAGGGACGGCAACGATGCTACATTGAGTAAGAAGAGACGACGATATGCACCGCAAAGAACATGAGAGCCTGGTTGGACTCTTAGCTCAAACGGCACGAAGTATCTTATCCTTTGTGCTGGGAACTTGTGTAGGGTGGTGAGATGGTTGAGGAGGGCCCTGGTTTTAGCTGCGAAGCCGCAGCCAGAAACAGGACAGGCACATGGCCCCTGTACGCACTGCTTCTCATGTTCTTCTTTCTCGTAATAGGTGATCTTCGTCCAACATCCGTGCTTGCAGGGAACAAATGTGTTGTTGATGATGCGTTCCACGCCGTAGCAGCGCCGAGAGGCAGAGTGCTCCCTCTCTGGTAGCTTCTGACAGCAAAGTGAGCAGATGAAATTCCCCTTAGGACACTGAAAGAAGTAAAAAAAAACTTTTTCATGAGAAATATATATATGTACATTCAAAAAATTTAACTGTAATATCCATTGAAAATTAGAATGCGATTTTGATTATGGTAGTGATATGTTCAACCACCTGGAAAATAGGGGGCCTGAGGGGTTGGGAGCAGATGGGGCAGTCGAGGGTATCCAGCCCCATGGTGACATTCTGCCTCTTGGCGCTGCTCCGTCCGTCTGCCCGGGCTACTGCTTCACCAGCTTGTCTTTTGTTGGATTTACCACCGTCCATGCCCAGGACAACTCAAAGCTACTGGTACTAGGTGGCTCGATAGTGCAGTCATAGGCTCAACAGAGCTCCAAGCCTGCTCATCAACAAGCTAGAAACTTGTGTCACTGAAGTGAAGCTGGAGTGGCAGACACAAGACCTTGTTTTTGCGCCAAATTAGCAAGGGATAAAGCAAGACGCACGAATTTTGATTGGTGTGCTAATGGATCGAGAGGTGCAGTGCCAAAAAATTCGACATATTTAGATTTACTGTTTGTGAAAAGAGGATATTCGAGCTGCTACAGTAGTGGAGAAGGGGGGATGTATTCCGGTTTTGATCTGAGGCAGCCCGACTGACAGAGAAAAGGGAAAAGAAGATAGATGTAGCCTTACCTGAAACGCATGGTAGCTTCGAGGTACATCCACTGCGAGAGGGATTAGTCCGCGTCGCCGGCATACATCTTCTTTGCCGATGGCGGCGTAATCAGCGGTGAGTTCGTGCCGGCAATCTTTCTCCGGATATGCTCCTCCGAGGGGAGGGACGGCTATAGATCCCCTGCCGGCGAGCGCTCACAAGGTTGCGCGCGGAGATGGTGCCGGGGGAGGGTGACGGCGGCAGGAGCAGACTCCAGTGAAATTGGAGACTGACTGGTGTGGACGTGTGGGAGACTAGGAGGGGAAAGGGTGGACTGGATATGGATAGATAGTACAGTAGATAGCTGGAAGTCGGAAGTCGGAAGTCGGAGGCTACGGCGGCGGCCATTGATATCCAAATTGCATCGCTACTTTATATTATATTTTACTCTTATTCATTGTTTAGAGATGATACTTAGGAGTATTTCATCTATTTTGCATGTTTGATGATTATTAGAGAAGTAACTGCTGGAGTTAGAATTCTGCTGGAAAAAGAATCGTAAAAAATTATATTTCTGAAGATCAACAATTCCTTGAAAATACTCAGAAGTTCCTATTTTGCCAGATGCCAGAGGAAGCCAAAAAGAGAGCCTGAGGTGAGCCAGGAGGGGCCCACACCACCCCTAGGCGCGGGCCACCCCCTGACCGCGCCTTGGCATGGTGTGGTGGCCCTGGCCCACCTCTGACAGCGTCCCTTTGCGCATTTCATCCCCCGAGAACCCTAAGACCGGGAGGAGGATCGCAGAAATATTCCGCCGCCGTGACGGGGCGGAAAACAACAGAGAGAGAAAAGCTCTCCAGTAGGGAGAAACCTGTCGGGGAAATTCCTTCCCGGAGGGAGGAAATCGTCGCCATCGTCACCGCCATCGAGCTGGAATTCATCGGGACCATCATCATCTCCATCACCAGCACCATCATCTCCACCATCTCCACTCCGTCCTGCTGTAACATCTTGGGTTTGATCTTATCTAGTTCATAGGGAAACTTTCTCGGTGTTAATTACTCCTTGTAGTTGATGCTATTGAGTGAAACCATTGGATTAAAGTTTATGTTTAGATTGTTATTCATCACTATATCACCTCTGATTATGATCCATATGATGTCTTGTGAGTAGTTTATTTAGTTCCTGAGGACATGGGAGAAGTCAAGATGTTAGTAATAGAATTATGTTGAGTAATATTTAATGATTTCATATTTAAGTTGTGGTGCTATTTTTCTAGTGGTTTCATGTGAACGTCAACTACATGATACTTCACCTTTACGGGCCTAGTAAACTTAGGATTGCAAAGTCAAGCCCTGCTTTCGCATCTTCCCCATGTTTGGTTCCATACAATATATATTGCATACAAGATGAATTTACTACATCATCCTACACGTCATTATATTAAGTTTGAGCAGTTCATGACACATAAAAAGAGCAAACTACCGAAAGAACAAGTGCCGCGAAAACCATTTTGGGGCAGGACTTGTTATTCTTAGTCTACAACCTACTCGGTATCTCTGAGCATCCAAAGTGACAATACTTGTTATTCTTAGTCTTATGTAAAACAACACATGTGTTCACAGTCGATGTCCAGCCGTTCCTCCCTGTCACAGACATGCCTGGTCTTGTTATCCATACAGCACAACACGCAACACCCGCAAAGCTTCAACATTTTTCCAACAAAAATAATGAATGAGCCATCATAGCTTCCTAAAAATCAGCGGCACTCCATCCCCGGGCTCCACTGTCAACCTGAACGCCGGGCGATGCACGTAGTTTGGCGAGAGCTCGAACTCAAACCTGGACAGAACGAGCGACAGCACGACCTTGAGCTCAACCATCGCCAGGTTTTGGCCGGCACATGTCCGGGGACCAACCCCGAAGGGCATGTACATGTGGTGGGGTTTGCAGGCGCGCGCTATGCCACCGGCGAACCTGCCCGGATCGAACCTGTCGCAGTCGGCGCCCCACGCGGAAGGATCTCGGTGAGCCAGAGCGATCGGGACTCTGATGTTGGTGCCTTTCGGAATGTCGATGCCTCCGAGGTTGATGTCGTTCAGAGCTTCCCGTGTGATGAAGGAGGCTGGCGGATAAAGGCGGAGGGTCTCATGGATCACCATTGTTAACTGTAAAAGCATGGTTGGATTAGCACTTCTGCAGGTGTTAGAAGGAACAAAAGCTATGCAGTCAGGTTATCAAAGCTCTACTCAGTAATCATTCTGTTGAGATAAAACATGATATTGATCTTGTTAATTTTTTTCGAAATGGAGCGACACGCCCCAGCCTCTGCATCGATTGATGCATGCAGATTTTATTGCATATTGATCTTGTTAATAACACAAAAAACTCTCGTTCAGAAGAGCTACCGGGATTTTATCATACCGTTTTCAACTTCCGTAGCATGTCAAAGTCTAGCGGTTCCCCATGGCAAACTTCAAGGACTTCCACCCGAGCGCGGGATTGCCATTCAGGGTGTGACGCAAGAAGCATCAGGCACCACGCAGCAGTGCTCGAGGTTGTCTCATGCCCTGCGAAGTAGATGTTCTTGCAGTTGTCGACAATGAAATCCTCGGGCGTGCATGAAGAGAAGGAAGCGGCCTTGGAACCCTCAATGATGGAGTGCAGGAGAAACTTATTTGGAGAGGTTTCTGAATCACGTTCGTGCTTCTTCACGACGTTTAAAATAAGGGTACGGATGCAGGTCTCCAGATTCCAAATCTCTCTATTGCTCTTTGTTGGTAAATATCTGGTTATCCTCGCAGCAAAAGTCAAGGAAATGAAAAAATAATTATGGCTATTAGATGATGAAACATGAAAAACACCCATTGAAGAGGGCACTGTATATACTCTTTTTTTATAATTAAATTCATGTAGGGGTTAGAATAATACAGATTTTGACTCCGTTTGGGAGCTCCTTTTTTAAAAACCACAGTATTCCAAAAATAAAGTATTTCAGTGTCTGGGAATGGAATAGTTCAGTTTAGAAAAAAAGGTCATGACTGAAGCTCTCAAGATGGCAAAAAATGCAGTTTTGAGGCATACTTCAGTTTTTTAAACTAGTATTTGTTGGATCCAAACACCTTGAAGTATTTAATACTTCAGTATTTTTAGAAACTAAAGTATTCTGTGAATACTTAAAAAAAACATTGGTGCCAAACAGGGCCTCAACTTTGATCTACTGTAATACAGGATAACTAGATCAAAATATCCACCCTCTAACTTTAGATCTTTCTAACAAATTTTTGCACTGGCACATGCATTTACATGAAAATTGTGAGCCCATTGCATGGGACGAACTGCAGTTCAGAACCAACAAAAATCCACTATCATATGTCCACACTCATTTTTGTGCTAAAATTATTTTCTTCAAGCAGAGCATTTCTTTTCAAAGTTACAGGCTTTCAGGTACCACGAATTTCTGTTATGAGTGCCACTGCTATTATAGTATGCGTCAATCCTAAAAGAAATAGCTTCTGGAGATGAAGTTAACACCATAAACAATAATATAAATGCATAGAACATACCTGTTTCCAGGAACTCCAATAAGCATGGTCTGCTTTGCCATTGCTTTCTGAAGTTTACGAATATTGTAGAATATCTCCTTCCCTTCAGTGAAACTGCTTCCAAAAGAAGTCCTTGATATGATATCAGCTGAGAAGTTTCTCAAGAACTCATCAACCACAATCTCTGCTCTGCCTCCTCGGCTCACAATTTTGTCTTCCCATGAATTCAACATTGACACTGCAGCATCCATCATCAAATCCACCATTCCCTGTGGACATTTTCCACAAACAATTTTAGTCTAATAGTACATGTGGTAGTTAGTACCTTTTCCACAGATATTATTGTTGTATAGCTTCATGAAACAACACTTATTGTCTAAAATTTCATTTTTTTTTCTGAAACAAGTGTCTGAAGCATGATGCAGTCATCAAATAAATACACCGCAAAGGTGAAATTACCTTAACCTTGTCCATGAAGAACTCAGGTGCAATAACCTTTCTTTGGTGCACCCATAGTTCACCATTTGCGGTCAGAATTCCCATACCAAGAAGAGCTCCACGCTCTTTCTGCAAAAAGGAAGGCTTTCCAAGATCCAAAGCCTTGCAGTTGGCCAGTGCCTTCACCATGTCTGAATCTGTTACATTTAGAACTTGTATGCTTCCAGTGGCATAGAAGTAGATGGAACCTGATGCAACATCAAATTTCCAAAGCAAAGTTCACATTAAATCAATAACACAAAATGAGGGCATAAAAGAAAGACTGCCGACATGACGAGGCAAAAGTATAAAGTACATCATCTGAACAACTATGAATTCTAGGAGATACTATGAACCATCATTTATGAATCCTAACAAAGAATATGCCATTTTAGTAGTTTCAGCTTATAGTGTCATGTATGTATCTGAAACTGAAACAACAAGAGAACCCCAAAAAAATATGCTGATTACATGTTGGCATTCCCCACATATGAACCACAGATTCCACTTTTGCAAAAAAGAAGAGATCTCTCCTCTTTCCGGACAAGTAAGAGCCTCTTTGATTCATTGGAAAAATAGAAGAAAGCACAGGAGTAGGAAAATTTTATTGGCCGCGCTATTCATCCACGTGGTTCGAAATAATGGAGTAAAGAAAAACAGAGAAAATTTTCCTTTGGTCTCAGTTTAAAAGGATAAATAAAGGAATTTAACAATCCACTTGACCTCTTTTTCAGTGCTACATACTGTACCATGCCTATCTATTTAATGGCATAATAAAAACCTAAATACACTATTTTCACGTGGTTTGGTGTTGATTAGGATTCCTGTAGCCATGCATTCTTTCCTAGTTCTGTGTCTTCCCTATTACTATGATTTCAGAATCCTACGAACCAATGAGGTCACAAGTAAATAAAACTGCTCTGCACAATATCTAAAAAAAATGATCCTGAACACAGAATACACTAGAACTCAACAAAATTTAAAGTGAAATTCCTTAACTGAAACTAGTTACAAGTTTCTGAACATACCATAAACTCTGCTCCAGTGGAGTAAGTAAGGGAATAGAGTAGCCACAAAATTCGAGGAGAAACGGTCGGTAGACCTCCCTGATTCATGCTCTCGATCAGAGGTGGCAAGTTTCTGGATTCTCCTCATCTCTGGTATGTTTCCGAAAAGGAAAGAGGGCTTGGGCCCCTTCACTCCTTGGCTTCTCAGCTTCTGCCTGAGTCTCTCCGGCCTTAGCCATAGGGTGGTGTACAGGTAGGAGAAGAGAAGAACAGAGAGGAAGATCAGCGGTAGGAGTAGTAACCATGATGATGATGAGAGAATTATCTCCATGCGCGTGCCGGAGAGAATGAGGGAGAGAAAGGACATGCTTATATGCATATTGCTGCGTGGTCCATTCGGAGCTGGAGCAGGACAGATGCCAGGCTACAAATTAGTCACGCACTCTGAAAGCTGCTGGCAGAAAAGACAGAGTCAGTTTCTATCGCATGGAGATACAACAATAGGTGATAGAAAGACTAGAGGACATAAGTTTAACATACTTCGAGGGACAAAGTTTTGTCTGCTTGCTATGTCTAAAGCACACCCAGCACAATAACATAACTTGGGATATAAAATGAGTATATCCTGGACAGGTGACGTGTAGTTGGTAGAGCCTTAGCTGTGCAATCTTCTAGTAATAAACTTTGCAAGGTTTTAACATGCTCCAAAACAGATATGGACCACCCATTTTTTGTTACGGAGTACTATCCAACGGCTGGTTACTGTTACCTCCTTGGCTCCTTGGTTAATATGGACAATTTACTTTACAAACAAGGAAACTAATTACATCCCTATTAAAACACAGCAACAAACAAGGAATGATATAAAAATGCCAATTAGGCTAATTGTAAGAAAATGCACATGCTTCCACATATTTTACAAGATGAAGCAATGGAATACTCACTGTTAAAGGGGCTACGGTGATACATCTATGATTATCGCTGAACTCAGTCGACCATGTAAGTCTAATAGCTCAAATCACACACACACACAAAATATGTGATTAGAGGACGCGCTAAATTCGTCAAATGTGCACATACTAAGCATGCCTGAATTTTCAGTCTAGCAATTTCAAAGGAGCTTCTTATTTTCCTGCCCATAACTGGAAATGGAGCTCATGTTTTATACACTCATTCCCCATCCAATTTCCGAATCAAACAGGCTCTCAAAAAATAAATCCGAAGCAAACAGGTAATTGACAGTAATTGTACCCATCATAGGAATTTAGCCTTATACCAGACCTAATGGAGGATGGAGGCGGGAGCAGAGACGAACACGAGTGATACGCACCGTGGTATTTCGGGCTGGACCTCCGCTGCCGCCGGCCGGCCGGCCAAACAACCGCCACTCTTTGCCCGACCAGCAAAGGACACACCTAGCTCAACGAGAAAGGGATTCCCGCCGGGATGTGTACTCTTTTCCGCGCGGCCGAGGAGTGCCGCTGTGAGGCCACTCGGACATCCAACAGCACCGTCGACGGCGAAGGCAAGACAAGGGTAGCAAAGTCAGTAACGGATTCTGTAGGCGAGTTACCCGTGTTCCCCATTCAAAAACGTACTCTCTTGTTGCATAGAAAGAACCGGCTGTTTCGACAAGCTTACACAAGATAGGCGAAAATGTTCAGGCCCTACAAATACAAATCAACGATGAAGATCACAGCCTTGTCACCACCAGCGGCATGCCGAACCCAGGCTCAATGGTCAGCCGGAACACGGGCTCGTGCCGGTACCTCGGCGACGGCGAGAAGGCGAACCTGCTCAGCAGGCGTGCCAGGACCACCTTCAGCTCCGCCATCGCCAGGTTCTGCCCGATGCAGGTCCTCAGCCCGAGCCCGAACGGCGCGTACATATGCGACGGCTTGCACGCTGCGGCCACGCCATTGGCGAACCGGCTGGGGCGGAACTCGTCGGCGTCCGAGCCCCAGGCCTCCTTGTCAAGGTGCAGCATCAATCTTGTCACCTGGAGGATCGTTCCACAGGGCACGTCCAGTTCGCCGATCTTGATGTCCGTCAGAGCTTCACGCAACATCAGCGATGCCGGTGGGTACAGACGGAGAGTTTCTTGGATCACCATCGTCAGCTGCGTTTGGTTGTCAGGTAACACCACATGATTGAAAATGCATGATGTCTAGTTCTAAGAAACGATTGAAGGGTATATTAGTTGCTCACAGTTTTGAGTCGTTGGAGGCCATTGGCATCCAATGTGCTCCTCGAATGGCAAACCTCCAGTGCCTCGACACGGGCACGCTCCTGCCACTCCGGGTGTGTGGCCAGTAACATCAGGCACCAAACGGCGGTAACCGCCGTGGTCTCGTGCCCTGCAAAGTAGATGGCCTTGCAGTTGCTGACGATGAAGTCCTCGGAGGTGCCACCATGGCCAGGCCCACTTGCACCGTTGATGATGGCATGCAGAAGACTGTTATAAGTGCCCGAATGCTCAGCTCCATTGTTATTCGTGGTGGCCTTTGCTAGCTCCAGGATCAGTAGCCTAACTTCCTCAACCAGATTCCGTATCTCTCGGTTGCTCTTGGTAGGCAGGTGCTTCCTGCAAGAGCATGGAAGAACTAGTGTCATTGACCCCTGCGTAGTTGTTTCACGTTTAAAAGTGGCCTAATTACATTTTTGCGCTGACTCCTGATCAAAAGTAAAGAGAGAAACCATATTAAGTACAGAGTATGGTTAATAATACCATTTACTTACCACAGTGCAGAGAGTCCTACAAGTGCATCCTGTTGAGAAATTGCCGTTTGAAGCTTCCTAAGCCTGCAGAATATCTCCTCACCTTTTGAGAAGCTACTGCCGAAGCAAGCCCTGGAGATTACATCTGCTGAGATGTTCCGCACATAATCATCGACAACTATCTCCTTGCTCCCTCCTGCACTATCAAGAATGTTCTCCCATACTTCTAACAACGGAGCAGTTGAATCCTCAATCAGCTGTATCATACCCTGCATATATACACCACACCTTCAGCAATGATACTAGTCCAGATTTTTAACCCGTGTTAACTGTAAGAAAAACTGTGTGTCACTACTTTAATCTTGTCCATGAAGAACTCTGGCGCCATGGTATTTCTCTGATAGACCCATTCATTGCCATTCACCGTAAATATGCCTCTTCCAAGAAGAGCTTTGCGAGATTTCCTCAGATAATTGGGCTTCCCAAGCTCTGATGGTGTCCAGTGGCCTATGTCCTTCACCATATCTGGCTGAGAAACATGCAATATCTCCCGACCTCCTGATGAGTACAGGAATACAGAGCCTGCTCCAGATTCATATTTTCAGTTACCTCATTGTAATATAGCTTCGATGGATGTAGAATAAATTGACATCCAATATCCGTCTAACTATGAATAAACCTGATCATCGCTATGGTTCTAAAATACCTGCTATCAAAGTATAACTTGCATAGTACTACTAAAGTAGTTGGAAAGTGACTAGAGTTGTCTATCCAATTAGGATCAAGATCACATCTTCATTCTGAAATATTCACATACTAACATAGCAAGATCATAGCATCAAGAAACACTTGCATACATACCATAAGTTTCCATCCAGATAAGGAGGTGAGGGAAGAGGGTGGAAATGTAGTTGTTGCTGTCTTGCTTCTTCATAGGCTTGAGCTCATGTCGGATACGCTTCATCTCTCTGGTGTTGCCATCAAGCAAAGTAGGCCTGGGACCCTTCACTCCTTGCCTTCTCAACCTCTTCCTTATCTTCTCCGGTCTTAGCCATAGGATGTTACCCAAGTAAAACAGAGCTAAGCCAAGAAGAACAAATATCAGCGCAAGTAAGTTCTCCATGAGAAGAAGCATGGAACTGGAGATGGGGAAGTGTTCCTGTCAAACATTCAGATACAAGGCAATGCCAGAACCAGCCTTATATTTGTTTGAGACTCCCGAGTAGACTCTGACTTGCTATTCTGGTGTATGATTGTTTAATGGTAGGCTGATCTCAGATGCAGTCCCCAGTATCAATTAGTTTATTGTTAGATGATCTATGCCACTTGCAGCACCAGTTTGCGAGGTCCAGGAGAGAGTTGTGGCAACTAATATATGTACTTTGAGATATCACAGCATCCAAGGCAACTGCCAAGTAGATTTTACATGTATAACAAATTTATTCATTATCAAAAGCAAGACGTTCTTGCTCGGCATATAACCGAGAAAGTGGCATGTGCCAGTATCTCAGCGATGAGCGATGACGAAAAGGCAAGCTTAGCCAGGTGGCACACGTGCAGGAGCTTCATATTTGGAGTTGCACTGGCTTGCATGCCACAGCAGCGGAATTGGTAAACGGGAACTGGTCAGCGTCTGATCTCCACACTTGAGTCTCCTTGCCAAGGTCCAGGCATGCAGCATGAGTGAGACCTGACAATGATGCCAAGAGGCATATACAGACCACAAGATTAGGACAATATAATCACGTGAGAAAATACATGTGTTGAGTAATCATTCTTCCTTGCTCTTAGTAAATTTTCCTGATTATGAAGCAAAAAATGTAAGGCTTCAACAACAGAGGAAACTGTACTATATAAGAGTGTGACAGGGACAACTGCAAACTTTACAGTGAAGGATATGTAAGATTACATCATAGCTTGCGATCCTGAAAACATGACGATATAATATTCAGAGGCAAAGATTTCATGCTCTTAGGTCAACTTCTGGTCGCTTTCACCAACGATTTTTCAGATACGAAAAGCATGCTCACACAAGATCGAAATAATGCAAGTGGAGCCTAATATACACTAAGTTACCATCTAACGCTGCTACACATGGAGTAGCTATTGCACTATCCTGAAAAGCTTTGTATGTGGGAAATTCATCTTTTACCAGAAGAGAACAAAAATGGTAAACAATAAGGATCGGAGAAAGTCAAATTGTGCTTTCACTAGTATTGCCTAAGTTATCATCTGGCTGTTTAAGCAATGATATGCTTGGAGCTTTGTTTACCAAAGTTGTACGGCCAGATTTAGCATCTAAATTTGATTCACAATATCAAAGGGGCTACAAAATGTAGCAAGTGATCGTAACTAAATTGTCAGTCTAAGGTTAGATATACATACACATACAATTGTGAATGCATGGATCAAACTTCTCTATACATACCAAAACTCCACAACTCTTCTTCCAGGGAAGGAAATGAGGAAAGAGAAGGGAGATGTAGCTCGAATGAGCTACTGTCGGATGCTCTTCATCTCCTGCCTCCTGGTACTATCATAGAGTAAAGTAGGCTTCAGACTCTCTAATCAGTGCCTTACATGTCTTCATTATCCTCTCCAGACTTAGCCATAGGGTGGAATATATGTCAACAATAATTTGAGGTGGGAGGTAGTGTATATAGTGTTTTAGCTTAAAATCACCTCTCCTTTCCTAGACTTCTCTGACATGAATAATCATCTCTCCTTTCCTAATATATTGATTTCTCATGGTTTACATTGGTTTCAGATCATGCTAGGGATCCACAAGGCCACAAAAAAGTATGCAGCCTTGACTGATCTCGAATGCAGGGTGGTGTCTATTGATCAGTAGGATTTGAGTATATTGGTTTCTCCCTTCTGCTAGCGTTTTATTTTCCCTTCTCTGCAGCAGGCATACACTCATGCTGCAAGCTGCTAGTTTAGCTAGCCAAGAGCTCAACTTCAGGAAAACAAACAGAATACCTGTACATGAGGGACTAATAGTAGAAGAATTACCTCACCACCATGCACTGGGTAAATTTCTAACAGGAGGCGAACTGGAGGCATCTTGAGGCTCCAGGCTGCTGACACATGGGTTGAATCTTGAAGCAGAGATCTAATTACAGTTACAGCAAAATGAAGCATAGGACATCCAATCCCAATTAGCAGTTGAATAACAGCAAGCACCAATACACATTGCTGAACTGAGCAAACTGGTGAAGAACTTATGGTTTTTGAGCTCGGTTACAAGGACAACTCAATGGATCGCATCACTGATCACATTGACCGAAATTTCAAATCAAACTTGTTATGGGGCACTGCCAACACACGTGTGCCATCACACAGTATATTTAGTATAGGCATACATGTACTGGATATCTAGAACATGGACCACCAACTTCTTTTGGTATCTACATGTCCTGCAGAGGAACTCTGAGATCCACGGCACAGTCGCCTTCTACCACTACTAGTAGGGTTTGCAAAGCACAAAACTATAGCTAAACCAACAAAGCTTACTATTGGAGCAGCTGCCATGAACAGCCATCTACTGCGGTTGCGTGCTCTGTTTGACTGCTCTGCAACATGAATACCATGTTCACTTATATTAGTCACTTCCACTGCACCACCAGCTGTATAGTGAGTTTCTTCAGCCTCTGTTTCATCAAAAAATTCTTCAACAATTTCCTGCACATGAGTGTGTTCCTCCACCCCATGGACATCTCTTTCATTGATTGTGGCTCGCTTAGACCTCTCAAATTCTGGATCATCTGTAGGAAGTTCATATCGGCAAACTGGACATGTATTCCTAGAACTAAGCCACGGCAAGATGCACGACGAATGATACAGATGCATGCATGGTAGCTGTTTTGCTCTAGTTTCGATGGGCATCAAGTCTTTGCAGACTGGACAGATGACACCACCATCTGCCGTGTGCCTTGTGGAGATAATCAGAGATGGAAGATTTCCAACAAAGGATGTCGCTGCAGGTGGAGCTCCTCTTCTGGAATTGTTGTCCTCAGCAAATTGTTGAAGAATCATCTCAAACTGTCTTGCATCAGCGTAATCACCAGGATTCCCCACAAAAGGTGTCATTATATCTGGCCCTTCCATTTCTGCCATCAAGTTGATCACATTTGCTCTTCGATTAACATTCATTCTCCAAGTCCATGGCCCATCTTCATATTCCCACCCGGTCAATTCACTTGGGCCAATGCCACGTGATTGCTGCTGCACTGTGTTGACTGCTTCATCGAAATCAGATTCTTCCAGTTGCACATCTTCATCTTCTTGGTCATCTGAATCCCACTGATCCATTCCAGCATTCATGGGATCAATATCTGTATCTGTGTTCATGTAGCTCTCGTTGTCAAGTTGAACAGCAATCTCTCTTCCAATCATGCTATGCCGATCTAGAGAAATATCTGACTCCCCGCCAAAACTGATGTTTGATTCAAGCTCGTCAAACACAGAATCAGCATAATTGAGGCCATCACTCTCATCATCTGAAGGATGCCACCTTTGGGACTGGTTTGGCGTAGAGTTATAAGATGCCAGCTGCCGCACAACTGTTGGAGAATCAATATCTGCTTCATGGCCTTGTCTAGCTAAGTTGATGACTTGGGAGAACTGCTGCGAGAACGCGTCCTCGCTAGAATCAAGACTTGGAGTCCTCGACCTCCATCTTCTTTGCCGTCTCTGCTGATTGCTGCTGGTTGTTACATCTCTTCCGCTGTCATTACTCACAGTCGCCTTGCACTCCCTGCATATGGCCAAGGCCTCAAAGCTATTGGTCACCTCAGTATCCAAAGTAAAAGGTCTTGTGCAAACTAGGCATTGAGCATCTGGTAGCTCATAGTCGCTCGGCTGCGTCTGATTGCCAGACATGGGCATCTTGTACTAGTAAATCTGACAGCGCAAGCTGTGCGCCGCTTAAAAGCGCAAGGGGCTGCTGCAGATGACAAATGGCCCGAAGGGAAACAGAAGTACTACGCCATTGAGCACGTTGCAATTTTTTTGCCTGAATGTCAACCTGCAAAAGGAGAGCACGCGATTTCTTCAGTAATTATCAATGAAAGGAAGACATATAATGCAGCATATACTAAACCAGACGGTGAGAATTACGGAGATTCGATCTAAATGGAGAAGCAATAAAGCACATCTGCAATTATAATGTAACCGTTAAAGCAACCGCATCACCAAACTGGACGTAAACTGACTTTTTAGTTCGGTTGATGGGTATGTTTGGTTACAACCAATGGCTACCATGCCAAAACATTGGCGAGCCTACAAGAATTGCCAAATCGCTGGCAACCTGAGGGCGGTGAAAACCTGCGACCACAAATTGGCAACGCCCGCGCCCGCGATTCCTTCAAGGTGGGTCCAGTCCGCTGCTCCCCTTCTACGAGTCTGTTTCTTTGATGGCCAGAAGAAGCCGTGATTCCTTCAGGTTCCGCTCAAAAACACCTACTATCTACGGTTTTCAGTTTGCTAGAAATCCAATTAACGTCCATTGGAAAAGCCAGCCCAAGTTGCTAGATATATCAGTTTGGCTACAAACCAAATGGAGGGCTCATGATTTGGCCAAAAAATTGGCTATAATCCAAACAACAATAGTGTACTAAAATTTTGGTTGTGCCCTTGCTTTGGTCATGCCAAAATTTTGGTTAGGCTAGTTTGGGCTCAAACCAAACACCGGCAACCTGATTTCTTGATACTGGCAACCAAGCCAACCAAGTTATTTCTTGATACCGCAGAGTTTCTCCTGATTTGTGGATTCAATCCCCCTGACAGCCTGATTTTTCTAACGAAAACAATACATGGATCAGAGCGATAGTCACAGAGGCGCAATCCAGCACACGGGGAGAAGCAACCCCACAAAATCGGGTCAGAAACTAACAAGTTCGACCTAATCAATTCCATCCCCACCCGCAAGAGATCCACGCGCACCAACTAAATTAGATTAGAAGAAAAGGCTAGCTCCGCGGCAGGTGTACCGAGATCGTACTCGCTTCACAAAAGCAACGGCTATAACCTCCCCGACTTCCACTACAACGAAAATCAACCGCGGGCGGCAACACTTTGAGCGGATTTGGGTAAGAGCCTCAGAGACATTCTCGATGTACGAGGAAACAGAGGTTGTTCATGGGAAGGTCGAAGGGTTCGAAGAAAAATCACCTCCGACTCGAAGATCTGGGGCGGGAGGCGGGAGGGGCCTTCGCGGGCAGGTCCGGCGATCTGTACGGGGGAATAGCGGGTCGATTCCGGCGATCCCGGGGCTCGGCTGGAGGAGGACGACGGCGTCGGGATTGGGATGGGAGAATGGAGATTGAGGAGGAGAGAGGTTGGAGTTTTCTCTCTTTTTTTTAAACAGGTGCACGATATCCGGTAGGCCCGTTCGAATGGACACCCATGAGGCCAACCCATGTAAAAAACCCGGCCCACTTAGAGCATCTCTAACAGACCCTAAACTAAACCTAATCATGCAAAATAGATTGTTCAAAGTACTCAATCATACATGAAACATGGCACCAAAAGAAGATCGAACATCACATCATCAAGGAGGCAAGTGATCACGCGTCACCGTCGGTTGCCGACGCATCGACATGGCCGCCACCACTAGCCGTAGCGTCTTCACATCCGCCATTCATCGCGGCAACCATGGCAGCGCGTGCAGCTTCCCTCCTTTGCGCCAAGATCTGCGTCTTCGTAAGCTTCCACCACTCAAGGCTAGCCTCATCCATGCCAGCCGGGTTCATCATCATAGTGGCATTCTCCGCCGCGATGAGCTCCATGGCCTGATGCCCCTCGGCGCGTGCTCTCCTCTCCTCAATGTCGGCCTTGCGCTTTGCATCCTCCCGGAGCGTGATCCAATTTGCCTCCTTCTTCTTGGTCTTCGCCTCCATCATCTCCTTCTTTGCCTCTAAAATTTTCATCAACAACACCTCTTTGGATTTGACCATAACATCGACCTTGAGAGACAATGATGCGGCCTCTCCTTATTTCTTGATCTTTTCCTTGGCTGCCTTTGCTCCCTCCGGCCTCTTCTTGTTTTTCTTGGTCTCAAGCACATCATCCTCCTCCGCATCCTCCAACTCGACAAGCTTATGCTTTTGGCGGTGGCGCCTCTTGCTTCCTCAACTTCCATTTTGAATTGTGCTCAAGAAGGGTATAGCAATGGGAGAATTTGAACGGTATGCCTTTCAAACCCGACATTTCCCGAAACCTTTGCTGCGCGATAGCATCCCAATCGCCGGCGTTGGTGCCACTCGGTGGCGCAATCCCCACGCCCTCAATGCAACCGGCCCACCGGCTACACGTTGTCTTGATGGTATCTCATCGGCCTTGGAGTGAGCGGTAGGAGCGGGTCGGAGTAGAAGAGAGAGGCGACATCAATTGGAATAACTTGTCCTCGATGCGTTGCCAATACCTCTTGCCGGTTTGATCGGTGTTGGTCACGGCATCCATCGAAACCGCCTCACAAGCCCGGATCAAGATCACATCTTCAAACTCAGTGTAGTTGCTGAACCGGATCGCTCTCCCCTTTTCCTTGGCCACCTCTTCGATCTCTTCCAACTCATCTTCCTCCTCGATTCGGCGTCTTCTTCTTCCTCAAACTCCTCGTCCTCGAGTCCCTCCTCCAAACCGTCGTTGTAGTCACCGTAATACGCAAGCGGCGGCGAGTTGATGTCGACGGAAGCCTCGTTGTGCATGTCAAAGTCTGACTCCGGCGTGACATCAACGGTGGGACTTTCGTCGACCACCTTGCGCGTAGCAGCCGACTCCAGCGGCGCCTTCGCCATCGCTGCTGTCAAGGCAGTCAGCGACACCATCTTGGCTTATTCACAGCCTTCTTTGGTGCCACCTTCTTCTGTGCCGGCACCGACGCCTTGTTGCCCGGCCGCTTCGCCCGCTTGGCCGGAGCGGGAGGGGCAGTCGGTGCGGGAGGGGCAGCTGCAGTGGGAGGCGCGGGGACGACGTGTTGCCTCAACCGCTTCCGCTTTTCGAGAGTAGCAGCGGGAGGCGCGTCGACCACGAGGCTCTCGGTGGCGGCTGCCGCGACGGCGCTAGATCCAGATGCGGTCGGTGGAGACGGTCCGTGTGGCGCGGTCTGACCCGGGAGAAGCGTCGGGTTGATGGCGTCCATGTGGGTGCGGGCGCGCGGCTGCGGTGGCCGGAGAGGGCTGGGGCGGCAGAATCGGGAGCAGTGGGTGGACAGAAGTGGAAAATGGCGAGCTGAAACTTCCTTCACGCCAACGCGGGAGAGAAGATGGGCCCGAAAACTTGGGGTTTCCACGGCGCAAAACAGGATAGCCTGGAATTATTATTTTTTGGTGTAGGGGTCCGATAGCCTGAAATCAGTCTCTCTCAGCATTGACATTTGGCACTATTTGGTTTTTTTTTTGAGTCGTTCCCCTCGCGTCGCCCCCTCCAGGCGACCGAGGGGGCGAAACCCTACAGCGCCGCCACCCGTCCTCCCCTCCTCCCCCTCCCCTCCTCGTCGCCCCCAGAGGTGACGCCGGCCGAAGGCCGCGTCGCCGGTGAAGGGGGCGGGGATCTGAGCCCTCGCTCCCCTCTTGCGGCCGCTCGATGGAGGAAATCCGCGCGGGGTTCGCCAAGATCGGGGCGGCGGCTTGACGGATCTCCCGCTCGCGGGCGGTCTCTCCGGCGGCTTCCCGGTGGGGGCTAGGGATCCGAGGCGGCGGCCTGCGAAGGTGTGGCCATGGGGCCCTGCGGCGGGCGTCATGGCGGGCGGCTCGGTGGTGGTCCTCGACCTCGCGGGAGGTGAGGCAGCGGCGGCCGTCGATGGCGGCGCGGTCCCTCGCGCCAAGATCCGTGGTTTGTGCTCCGCCCTCTCCCCGCCCGCTCCGGCGTTGGTGGCGGCGCCGCCGGCTCCGGGCGTGGGGTGCTCGGTGGTTTGTTTGGGGTCGGGGAAACCCTAGGTTGGCTGGTCCGGCCCGGCGTTGTCGACGCCCTCGGGTGCCGGGTTCCTCCTTGGAGGCGACGACTGCGATCCCTCTTTCCACTCCCGACCCATCTCCCGGACGAAAGTCCAAAATCCTTCGATTGGGCGGCGTCGACGTGCCGCGCCGTGACCTCCTTGGAGGCGTCGCTCGGGGAGATGTGTGGTTCGGGTGGGGAGTCGAAGGTGGGTGCTTTGGGCCTCGATGGCCATCGCCCGTGATCTGCTGTTGTGTCCGGTGACTTTCCTGCTGCTCTAGGTTGTTCAAGGGCGGCGGTAGTGTGGCCGGTGAGGTGTGCTCTTCTTGTCATGGTGGTCGTGCTCCAGGAGGTCCTTGGCTCTCGAGCCCAACTCTTCTCCAGCTCTCGGGTGAGCTTCTCTCATGTCCGATGGTTCGACGCCTCCGAGCCATGGCGAGAGGGTAGGGGCCCTCTTCGGCATGAGAACAGGAAGGTTTGGTGCTCTTTGTCCCGGGTTCTCCTCCTCGCTCAAGGCTTCCTCTCCGCCCAAGGCGGTGACTCGTCGCGCCCGGCTGGTTTGGCGTCCTCGGTGCCATGGAGCGGTGGTCTTCGCTTACGCAAGACGTGTGCTTGTGTTGTAGCGTAGTGTTGTAAGCTTCTCGAGTGCTCCCTTGTATCTTTCGGCCGTAGTGTGTGTGGTGTGGTGTTGTGTGGTACGGAGGGCCTTGTGTAATCCCTGGCCGGTTGATGGCTTTGTTAATTCAAAGCTGGGCTTTCCAGCCTTCACTTTAAAAAGAAATCAGTCTCTTTTTCCGCTTGAAACCGGAAAACATAGGTTATTATGGGATGGTGTCCTACGGATGGTGTGCTAGAGATGAACCATACACACTCGGTTCGTCGCCATCACCAACGTCCATTGCCGCCTACCAGGTCCCGCAGGCAGAGCTCCACCACCACTCACTCCCCCTACTCACGCAGTCACGCTCCCCATGGCCGCCGGCGTGAGCAGGCTGCCGCCGCGTCTCACCACGCTGGCGGTCTACTCCTCGCCGACGCCGAACCCCTTCAGCCCCAACAACAGGCGCGTCGCCAGGCCCAGGCCCAGGCTCCCGCCGATCTCCATCTCCATGGACCCGGCCCTCGCCGACCCGGCCCACGTGCAGGCCCTCATGCTCGCCTGCGCGCACTCCTGCGCCATCCGCCTGCCCGCGCCGCCCGGCGCCGCCGCCAGGCCGGAGCCCGTCGACATCCGCAAGCTCCGCACCGCGCTCGCGCACAGCTTCCTGGTCGTGTCCGTCTTCTGCGGCGCCAGGTTCCTGGAGCTGGAGGACGGCGGCGGAGCGGACGACCGGCGGTTCCTGGGCCTGGAGCTGGGCCTCGGGCTCGGGCGGCGCGGGGAGCAGCGGCTCGTCGGGTTCGGACGGGCCGTCTCCGACGTGGGGCTCACCGCCTCCGTCCATGACGTCGTGGTGATCTTCTCCTCTCTTGTCGTTCGTACAATTGCCTGTGAAGGAAGCGCTTCTTGATTTTACAGTGTCGCTGCGAAAAGGCTAATTTTGGTTGAATTTTGTATGGCATTCTGAAACCAGTAGTAATTAGTTTTCCGAATTAGCAACTTGGAGAATTAATTCGATTGAATGAATAACCAAGCTACTATTTTAAGAAATAACAATAGTACTTTCACGGTGTGTATCATAGGGCAATCTTAATTCCAAATGAAATCAAAGAGAACGTATTGGTATAATGAAATTGTCAACTATGAATTCTGTCTTTGTGCACTCATTATAGCTCATTTCAGTGGAAAATTGTGTATAGCATTAGGCGTGAGTCTGTGACTTGAATTGTGAAGGGGAGCTTTGCTACATAAGCGTATAAGGTTTATATGACTGAACTGTGTACGGTTTGGTCTATACTCGATAGATATTCTTTAATGTCTCCTTCTGTTCCTTCTCGACTGTTGACCAAACATTATTGCCTCATCATGTGTTCATATGACTACCTTCAGTGACTTACAGGTTCATCCATCACTTCAGAGGAGAGGAATTGGCAGAAAAATACTTGAGAAAATTACAAGGTAGGTTACTACAGTGGGGATTTTCTGGCGGGTTTGAAAGGGTCTTACTTGAGCTAGTTAATTGTAACAGAGGCAGAATAACGTGCATGGTCTTTTCGGTAAATAATCCAGCTAGTGGTACCAAAGCAATAAATCCTTTATGTTAGTCAGACAAAATGAATAGACTGCTTGCATTGAATAAAAAACTTGTACACAAATCAACAAGAAGAAAGAAACAAAATATGAATTCTTTCCTTTCGATATCTATTTTTTTAGAAGACCTTGGATGACAACATTACCATGGAGTTCATAGGCAGTAAGTAATCCTTGACCTACAGTTGTTTCAAAAAAGTAAATGACACACAGATTACTGAATGATTTTTTTAATTGTTCTAGAATTTAGTGTACGGACTTCACGTAATTCTTTTGTTTATTTGACACCATAAGTGAACCCCTGTGATTATTGTTTTTTCTTCGGTGGCAAGCTCGAGGCTTCTTTGTTTTTGTTGTTTATCTTTGATCTGCTTGTAAGAGGAATTCCTCATCACTATGTATCGGTTTGGCTGTTTTGCTTTATTTATAAAGCGGAGCGAAAGCCTGTTTCGAGGATTAATTGTCTCCTTGGATCAGCTAATCCTAGAACAACATGCTAATATGCAATCAGAACTTCTTAAGTAGAGATACCTGTTACTTCTACAGCTGACTAGTTGAGATTTCCTGTTCAAAGTTCAATCTTCATCTAAAACTTTGTTACTGGAATAATTTTCTCAGGGTACTCCATAGCAGAGGAATCTATGACATTTCCGCGTTATGTACAGGAAAGGAGAGGTATGGCCTTCTTATCTAATTTGATAGACTCGTGAATCTCCGTTTGTACTATTTTTTGTGTACCATATATCTGTTATCAGTAAAGATTGAAGTGTACATCTACTCCTGCACATGGCTTGCAATAGAATCTTATGACGGTGTATGATGATGTCTATTCATTTTACGGAACCATTTGCAGGCCATTTTTTGAATCATGCGGATTTGATAATGATGCAATGGGTTCCACGACGATGATGTACACTAAAAGCATCCAGAAATAGCATTCCTCCTGATGATTGCAAATCCACACCATGATGAGATTGGTGGCTCCTTTGACGTGTTAACTGCTGCTACTTCAGAATGCTGATAGTGAAAAGTATTGAGACCCAGCAGTAATTATTTACCTCCTCCAGCTGGATATGGAATCCAAGGTGTGCAAGCCTTTTCTGGCTTTGTAAGAGGATAACCACCTGAAGAAATTAGATATACTAGTGTATACGGTATACCATATTAGTATGTGTGGAAGTTGGCATTACCAAGCATGTCTCAGAGTCCAGACTAGCATCTGTAAATTTTGCCACTGATTGTAAAAGCTTACTGTGGTTACACAAATGAATACTTGTACGCATATTTTTGTTGTTGAAGTTTATGTATGTCATCACTGGAAGAGAACATATACAAAAAATATAGATCTGTGCAAAGTTAGTGATGTTGAAAATTTGTTGCGCGAAATTCCTTTATCAAGTACTGGTACAAGATAAGCCAACAAGATAAATGAGTCAAGGGAGAGATGCGAAGGTTTCTAACTATATACAAACATTGACACAGCTACGACATTCTGTAAACACCCTCTGATTTACCACTTTACACAATGAGAAGTTTTAGTTACAGCAAAACGCTGTCTTCGGGTTGGACTGGAGCAACCTATCCATTGAATTTCTTCTCTGTATCTGGATTTTTGTGCAGTAAGATTCAATTGCCAATTTTGCACACTAATGTTTGACTTCATTGATATCAACATCCACGGATCTTTAGATGATGAATCTCCAATTGTTTCACTGCAATAATTTTTTCTCTTTACCCCTGTTAAGACAGGGCTGCAGGTCCATGTTTTCTGCATATGCATCTAGGAGCATGGATAATCACACAGCTGGTTGGAACATTTGCTCAACTGGAGTTCCAAAAGCTCCCTGAAGGAACCGTTCGACGACTGAAAGAAATTCTTCAGCTCGTTCCTCCTGGGGCAAGTGCCCGCAATTCTTGATCACCTCAAATGTCGCACCAGGAATGGCGCGCGCTAAGCGTTCAGCATTCGAAGCTGGAACAAGTCGGTCGGTGTCACCAGTCAGCACTAGCACTGCAACGGTAAGACAACCAAAATTGTTTAGCAAGTAACATTGTTTATGAATCGCATGTTAGAGTATTCAATACTTTCATCCAAAATTTCTAGGGACATAACAGCACATTTAGTTCAGTAGAAGGACTAATTGTACACAGCTATAAGAAGACCAAAAGAAGCAGCATATAGTCAAACCTGGGCATGAGATTTCAGATAGCCTCTTTGAGACTGGCACTTTTGACTTGGGTGTATCTGTGATCATGGATATAGTGTGCTCCAACAGAGCCTTCTCCCAGCCCCTGGATCTTAGTGGCTGAAATAAGTTCCACGAACATCAATATGGGTAGGTATTTCTCGGTTGAAGATTTTCTTTTCTGAAATTGTCACAGAGAGGACTCACCTTGGTGTAGCCTTGAATAACATGGTCAGTTACTTTGCTTGGGTCATACCATGCATTACGGACACCCGTTATGCCGAATTTATCCATGACCAATCTCACCTATTGTCACCAAAATCCAATCAAGAAAGTGAAATGGAATGGAACCACAAAATTTGTACGAGCAAGGAGAATCTGTATTTTGACAATTCAATTAGTAAATAAATTCTAGATATTGCATTAAGTCGGTAACTAGGGAACAGCATCTTACCATAGTCGCCGCTAGTGAAGATCGGAGAAAAGCGACAAGAACTTTACGAGACAAAGCACTGACCATATCCTGCACAGCCATTGCCGCCTTCAGAATAAGCCCTGCAAGCCACATAAACATGCCAAGAAATCCTCTCCAAATCCTAGCAAATGGATTTGATGGTGCACTGCCATCATCAGAATCCTTCTTCTCCGGCCCTTGCTGCTCCCCGACGCCGCTGTCCGGGTTGCCCTTCTTTGCCGGCGCGAAAATTGCCGGTGCAACCAGCACAAGCGCCGCCACCCGCTCCGGTGCCTCGAAGTACGCTTCCACAGCGACAGAGCAACCAGCTGAGTGCCTGTGATGACCCAAACCGACCGCGATACCAATCTCAGCATCTCTTATATCAAACAAACCAGCAAATGCACTGACGCGGGCTGAATAATGCAGTGCAGAGTGTGCATGTGTACCCGACAAGGACGGCCTTCCCGGTGCCGAGTTGGTCTATGAATGCCAATGTGGCCATGACCGAGAAGGCCATGGAGTAGGGGTTGAGAGGCTTGGTGTCATCGCCGGACCAGCCAGTCCGGGAAGTCAGGCCAAACGCCGGCCTGTCGAAGGCGAGGACCTTGGCGCCGGCGATGCGGGCGAGCGGCCGCATGACGCGGCTCCAGGAGAACACGGACGCGCCGAAGCCGTGCAGCAGCACTATGGGCAGCCCGATCTGAGTCCTCGCGACGGCGGAGCCCGAGGACTGGTCGTCGTCGTGGGCGCAGACCTTGTGGTGGACCCTGACGCCGTTGATCTCGTAGAAGCTGCTGTCCGGGTCGGCGAGCTCCTCCGGGTCGAGGAGGTCGTCCTGGTCGATGCCGGCCACGGTCCGGCGCCGGCGCGGCGGCATCTGCGCACCAGCGCCCGGAACCGGTCCTGCGCGCGTTTGCTTTCAGGGTTTAGCGTGGCGATTGTGGTTGGGGAGAGTTCAGAGGGTTAGTTTTTGACGAAATGCAAAATCTTTCACCGGCAATGCAAGAAAAGGAAGTACCGGCAGGGAACTCGGCGGCGGCGGCGGATGGCGGGGGAGGACCGGCCGCGCGGCGAGAGCGGAGCAGCGGAGGAGGACGGCTCTGCGCGGCGGGGAGATGGTTTGCGACGGCGGGCGGCGGGGGCCGGAGTGGGAGGAGCATCCGCATCTGATCAAGCCCCAGCCGGCGCCGCGCGGGAAGCCGACGGGCGGGTGGAGGTTGCCTCCAGGCGCGGTGGGATTCGCCGGAAGCTAGCGTGGATTGCGTGGGGCCCACTGCCAGTGGCACGATAGACGAGGGGTGTAATCCGGGAGGTAGCGACGTGTAGAAGAGTATGTGTACTATGCTATGCTAGCAGCTAGCTACATGCTCCAAGTCCCTGACATGCTCCCAGTTCAAAATTTGGATCATGTGCCGACTAAGCATAGCGTTACAGTAGCTCGTTGCACCCATCGTCATGAGAGAGACCAGACAATAATGTCAGGCGATGATTTAGCGAGAGAGAAATGTGGGACGCAAATTTGCCGCAATAAGATCACACATATCACAAACAAATGAATGCCGAATTTGCCTAAGGGCATCTCCAGCGGCGCGACGCATTTTAATGTCAGCGAGCGTCCGTTTGCGTCGCGCTGCGGACGCTAAAATGACCGTTTTTGTCCGCGCGTCCGTTTGCGTCTGGGGTCTGCTCCAGCGGGAACGCATTTTTTTTCTTTTTTCCCCTTTTCTCAATTAAACATAGTTTCAAAATATTACATTACATTTTAAAACATGATTTTACACAAACTAACACATAGTTAGGAACATGGTTTACACAAACTAACACATAGTTTGAACCATGGTCGACACAAATATAAAAAATTTAAAAATAGAAGCCAGTTGTGTTGATTTCCGTATGTTCGCTGCCAAGAAAGAACATTCAAGGGCACCCAATTACCCAAACTGGAAAATCCAGCGGGAGGAGATGGTGCCCTTGTTGGTTCTACCGATGAGGCGAACAGTACGAAACCTCGACTATCGGCTTCGTCCGGCCCGTAGCCGATTCGCCGCAAAGAAAGAACACTCGACGTTCTAACTATCGGTGTCGGAGCCGAGTCGTCGGTGTGGTAGTGCCTCGCGGCAGGCCGTGTCGTCGAACACCTTGACGATCATCTCGCCGTCCCCCTCGTAGAGGAAGGTGAGCCGCAGCCCGGGCTCGAGCGCGAGGTCGCGGGCGAACTTGTCCCACCCCGTGTGCGGGTACATCTTGCCCCGCCCGTCGAACAGACCTCCACGGTCCGGCGGCGAGGCTGCGCTGGCCTCCCGTAGCTGCAAGTGCGCCGGCTCGACGCCGTCGACGAACTTGTCCGGTAGCCGCTTGATGGCGAGTGGGTCGTCGTCGATGCGGAGGAGGAACTCTCCTGCGAGGACGAGGAGGGCGCAGGCGACGGCGAGCGTGGGGCCGTAGCTGCTCCACCACGGCGGCCCCTGCCCCGGCCACGGGGCGCCTGTGGCCGCGGCCTCGACCGCCTCGCAGGCCACCAGGACCGGCCATGGACTTCCTCGCGGGCTTGGCTGCGTCGCAGGAACATCTAGGCGGCGCTACGCTCGAGCTTTGTGGCGGCTAGGGTTTCTTTGGAGGTCTGGATGCGGAAGAAGAAGGCACGCCCCCTTTATATAGGCCGGCGGCATGCGGTGGCCGCGGACGCGTGGCGTCGCCATTAACGTGGTTGGCGGAGGTGGGCGGCCGCTCGGCAGCCGAGGCATCGTCGCCATTAACGTGGCGCAGAGTGCCGAAGCGACGCAGCTTTGCAGTCGCTGGCGCGTTTGAGAAGACGCATCGACGCAGGGTCGCTGCCAGGCGGGCCAGCCGAAACGTCCGCCAGACACGAGCGGACGTTTCCGGAATCCGAGGCGCATATTTGGGCCAGTTTTGCGTCTCCGCGGACGGTCCGGTCACTTTGCGCCGCCCCGCTTGAACAGGCCCCAGACGCATTTCCGGTCACGGCGGACGAAAACGTTCGCTGAGCGTCCGTTTGCGTCGCGCCGTTGGAGATGCCCTAATAGCGATCATGGTTGTGCGAATCGCGACCGGAACTCATGTGATGGAGATCGCAAAATGGAGGATCATAATTGGCAAAACCATAATACCGTAGATTTGTATGAACTAGAAGTCTAGAACAATAGAATTGGTCTTTCCAACCCCCCCCCCCCACCCCAACCCCCTATGTTTCCTTTCTTCCACCTCCTAAGTTCTGCATCGTTGTTTATCCCCGTGGCTTACAATCCAATCCACCACAAAATGGCGACGAGGTGGAGCCCAAGCACCTTGATCAAACCATCTCTCTAAAGCCTGTGGACTTGGTTTCGGTCTTACTTTTGGACGGTGAACCTCTGTGGATGTTTCCTGATTCTTTGCACTAGTCATCCATATCTTGCCCTTCTTCCTCCTCCACTGCTCCTCCCTTGAGCCGCGCCGCCTCTCCTACAACTCGCCGTCACCGTAGCCTCTCTGCCGTCACCGCGATCAAAAATCCCAAAACCAAATACCAGCCAAAACCCTACCGCCGCCGCCGTGTGCTATCCTTCAGCCACCGCCGCCGCATACAAGAAGAACCCCGGCCGCCTCTGCAAGCCAGACACTGCTGTTCCCAAGCCCCACCACCAAAAACCCCAAAACCCTAGATCCCATCTCTTTCCGCCATCACAATGAATTCCTCTTCATCGAGCTCTTGTCTCGTCGCGGCCCTTGGAGCTCCTCCGGCCCAACAGCTTACCCAGGGAAATTTTCTGCTGTGGAAGGCGCTGGTCCTTCCCGCCTTCCGAGGTGCCAACGTGATGTCTCTCCTTGAAGGAACATATCGTGCCCCGCCCAAGATCATTGAGGTTGAAGATGCCGACAAGAAGAAAATCCAGGTGGAAAACCTGGCCTATGTTGCCTGGATAGCGAGGGACCAACAGATGCTTCGGTTCTTGCTGAATACGCTGTCTCCCGACATCCTGTCCCACCTCCTCGGAGTCGAGTCCACGGCTGAAGCTTGGACCTCTATCAATGCTATGTTCAAGACCGCCTCCCGCACCAAGGCCCACACCTGCGTGAACAGCTCAATGACACCAAGAAGCTCACCATGACTGCGGATCAGTACTACACAAAGATGAGAGGGTTTGCATCAGAACTTATTGCCCTTGGGAAGCCCATTGAGGAGGATGAGTTTCTTGGCTACTTGCTTCATGGTCTTGACAAAACCAAGTACAATTCTCTCATTACCACGGTGAATGGCAACCCTGGTACCACACTTGATGAATTCTATGATCAGCTATCCTCTTATGACATGCGCAATGGCGTTGAAGAAAATGGTACT
>NC_061512.1:129963089-130072466 GCF_022539505.1 Lolium rigidum
ATTACCCTAAACCGCTAAATCGCAAACCGCTCGTGATAAAACCGCTGAAATTTTTTCCAACCTTGGGGATGATAATCCCATTGCTTTAGATTGTAATGATTTAGATTTTGATGATTGCCACATCTCTGAAGTTATAAAGTTCTTGCAAAAACTTGCTAAGAGTCCCAATGCTAGCGCTATAAACTTGGCTTTCACAAAACATATTACAAATGCTCTCATAAAAGCTAGAGAAGAGAAACTAAAACTTGAAACTTTTATTCCTAGAAAGCTAGAGGATGGTTGGGAGCCCATCATTAAAATGAGAGTCAAAGATTTTGATTGTAATGCTTTATGTGATCTTGGTGCAAGTATTTCGTTATGCCTAAGAAAGTCTATGATATGCTTGACTTGCCACCATTGAAAAATTGTTATTTGGATGTTAATCTCGCTGATAATGCTAAAAAGAAACCTTTGGGGAGAGTTGATAATGTTCATATTATGGTTAACAATAACCTTTTCCCCGTTGATTTTGTTATCTTGGATATTGAATGCAATGCATCTTGCCCCATTATATTGGGAAGACCTTTTCTTCGAACCGTTGGTGCCACTATTGATATGAAGGAAGGTAATATTAAATATCAATTTCCTCTCAAGAGAGGTATGGAACACTTCCCTAGAAAGAGAATGAAGTTACCTTATGATTCTATTATTAGAACAAATTATGATGTTGATGCTTCGTCTCTTGATGTTACTTGAGATAAACTTTCTGCGCCTAGCTGAAAGGCGTTAAAGAAAAGCGCTTATGGGAGACAACCCATGTTTTTACTCCAGTATTTTTGTTTTATATTTGTGTCTTGGAAGTTGTTTACTACTGTAGCAACCTCTCCTTATCTTAGTTTTATGTTTTGTTGTGCCAAGTAAAGTCTTTGATAGAAAAGTAAGTACTAGATTTGGATTACTGCGCAGTTCCAGATTTTTTGCTGTCACGAATCTGGGTCTATATCCCTGTAGCTAGCTCAGAAAATTAAGCCAATGTACGAGCATGATCCTCAGATATGTACGCAACTTTCATTCAATTTGAGCATTTTCGTTTGAGCAAGTCTGGTGGCCTAATAAAATCCATCTTTACGGACTGTTCTGTTTTGACAGATTCTGTCTTTTATTTCGCATTGCCTCTTTTGCTATGTTGGATGAATTTCTTTGATCCACTAATGTCCAGTAGCTTTATGCAATGTCCAGAAGTGTTAAGAATGATTGTGTCACCTCTGAACATGTTAATTTTTATTATGCACTAACCCTCTAATGAGTTGTTTCGAGTTTGGTGTGGAGGAAGTTTTCAAGGATCAAGAGAGGAGTATGATGCAATATGATCAAGGAGAGTGAAAGCTCTAAGCTTGGGGATGCCCGGTGGTTCACCCCTGCATATTCTAAGAAGACTCAAGCGTCTAAGCTTGGGGATGCCCAAGGCATCCCCTTCTTCATCGACAACATTATCGAGTTCCTCCCCCGAAACTATATTTTTATTCCGTCACATCTTATGTACTTTGCTTGGAGCGTCGGTTTGTTTTTGTTTTTTGTTTTGTTTGAATAAAATGGATCCTAGCATTCACTTTATGGGAGAGAGACACGCTCCGCTGTAGCATATGGACAAATATGTCCTTAGGCTCTACTCATAGTATTCATGGCGAAGTTTCTTCTTCGTTAAATTGTTATATGGTTGGAATTGGAAAATGCTACATGTAGTAACTCTAAAATGTCTTGGATAATTTGATACTTGGCAATTGTTGTGCTCATGTTTAAGCTCTTGCATCATATACTTTGCACCCATTAATGAAGAAATACTTAGAGCTTGCTAATTTGGTTTGCATGTTTGGTTTCTCTAGAGTCTAGATAATATCTAGTATTGAGTTTTGAACAACAAGGAAGACGGTATGGAGTCTTATAATGTTTACCATATGTCTTTTATGTGAGTTTTGTCTGTACCGTTCATCCTTGTGTTTGTTTCAAATAACCTTGCTAGCCTAAACCTTGTATCGAGAGGGAATACTTCTCATGCATCCAAAATACTTGAGCCAACCACTATGCCATTTGTGTCCACCATACCTACCTACTACATGGTATTTATCCGCCATTCCAAAGTAAATTGCTTGAGTGCTACCTTTAAAATTCCATCATTCACCTTTACAATATATAGCTCATGGGAAAAATAGCTTTAAAACTATTGTGGTATTGAATATGTACTTATGCACTTTATCTCTTATTAAGTTGCTTGTTGTGCGATAACCATGCTTCTGGGGACGCCATCAACTATTCTTTGTTGAATATCATGTGAGTTGCTATGCATGTCCGTCTTGTCCGAAGCAAGAGAGATCTACCACCTTCATGGTTGGAGCATGCATATTGTTAGAGAAGAACTTTGGGCCGCTAACTAAAGCCATGATTCATGGTGGAAGTTTCAGTCTTGGACATATATCCTCAATCTCATATGAGAATAATAATTGTTGCCACATGCTTATGCATTAAAGAGGAGTCCATTATCTGTTGTCCATGTTGTCCCGGTATGGATGTCTAAGTTGAGAATAATCAAAAGCGAGAAATCCAAAATGCGAGCTTTCTCCTTAGACCTTTGTACAGGCGGCATGGAGGTACCCCATTGTGACACTTGGTCAAAACATGTGAATTGCAAAGATCCGGTAGTCCAAGTTAATTAGGACAAGGTGCGGGCACTATTAGTATACTATGCATGAGACTTGCAACTTGTAAGATATAATGTACATAACTCATATGCTTTATTACTACCGTTGACAAAATTGTTTCATGTTTTCAAAATAAAAGCTCTAGCACAAATATAGCAATCGATGCTTTCCTCTTTGAAGGACCATTCTCTTTACTTTTATGTTGAGTCAGTTCACCTATCTCTCTCCACCTCAAGAAGCAAACACTTGTGTGAACTGTGCATTGATTCCTACATACTTGCATATTGTACTTGTTATATTACTCTATGTTGACTATTATCCATGAGATATACATGTTACAAGTTGAAAGCAACCGCTGAAACTTAATCTTCCTTTGTGTTGCTTCAATGCCTTTACTTTCATTTATTGCTTTATGAGTTAACTCTTATGCAAGACTTATTAATACTTGTCTCGAAGTACTATTCATGAAAAGTCTTTGCTATATGATTCACCTGTTTACTCATGTCATTACCATTGTTTTGATCGCTGCATCCACTACATATGTTTACAAATAGTATGATCAAGGTTATGATGGCATATCACTTCAGAAATTATCTTTGTTATCGTTTTACCTGCTCGGGACGAGCAGAACTAAGCTTGGGGATGCTTGATACGTCTCCGACGTATCGATAATTTCTTATGTTCTATGCCATATTATTGATGATACCTACATGTTTTATGCACACTTTATGTCATATTCGTGCATTTTCTGGAACTAACCTATTAACAAGATGCCGAAGTGCCGGTTCCTGTTCTCGCTGTTTTTGGTTTCAGAAATCCTAGTAACGAAATATTCTCGGAATTGGACGAAACGAAGACCCAGGGGCCTATTTTTCCACGGAGCTTGCAGAAGACCGAAGAGCATACGAAGTGGGGCCACGAGGTGGCGACACCACATGGCGGCGCGGCCAAGGAGGGGCCCGCGCCGCCCTATGGTGTGGGCCCCTCGTCGGGCCCCGACTCTGCCCTTCCGCCTACTTAAAGCCTCCGTTGCGAAACCCCCGAGGCGAAAAACCACGATACGGAAAACCTTACGAGACGCGCCGCCGCCGATCCCATCTCGGGGGATTCGGAGATCTCCTCCGGCACCTCGCCGGAGAGGGGATTCATCTCCCGGAGGACTCTACACCGCCATGGTCGCCTCCGGAGTGATGAGTGAGTAGTTCACCCCTGGACTATGGGTCCATAGCAGTAGCTAGATGGTTGTCTTCTCCTCATTGTGCTTCATTGTTGGATCTTGTGAGCTGCCTAACATGATCAAGATCATCTATCCGTAATTCTATATGTTGTGTTTGTCGGGATCCGATGGATAGAGAATACCATGTCATGTTAATTATCAAGTTATTACATATGTGTTGTTTATGATCTTGCATGCTCTCCGTTACTAGTAGAGGCTCCGGCCAAGTTTTTGCTTTTAACTCCAAGAGGGAGTATTTATGCTCGATAGTGGGTTCATGCCCGCATTGACACCAGGACGATGACAGAAAGTTCTAAGGTTGTGTTGTGCTCGTTGCCACTAGGGATAAAACATTGGCGCTATGTCCGAGGATGTAGTTGTTGATTACATTACGCACCATACTTAATGCAATTGTCTCGTTGCTTTGCAACTTAATATCTGGAAGGGGTTCGGACGATAACTCGAAGGTGGACTTTTTAGGCATAGATGCAGTTGGATGGCGGTCTATGTACTTTGTCGTAATGCCCAATTAAATCTCACTATACTTATCATGTCATGTATGTGCATTGTTATGCCCTCTCTATTTGTCAATTGCCCGACTGTAATTTGTTCACCCAACATGCTTTTATCTTATGGGAGAGACACCTCTAGTGAACTGTGGACCCCGGTCCATTCTTTTATACTGAAATACAAATCTGCTGCAATACTTGTTTTTACTTGTTTTCTCTGCAAACAATCATCTTCCACACAATACGGTTAATCCTTTGTTACAGCAAGCCGGTGAGATTGACAACCTCACTCGTTTCGTTGGGGCAAAGTACTTTGGTTGTGTTGTGCAGGTTCCACGTTGGCGCCGGAATCCCTGGTGTTGCGCCGCACTACATCCCGCCGCCATCAACCTTCAACGTGCTTCTTGGCTCCTCCTCGGTTCGATAAACCTTGGTTTCTTTCTCGAGGGAAAACTTGCTGTTGTGCGCATCATACCTTCCTCTTGGGGTTGCCCAACGAACGTGTGAAATACACGCCATCGAGTCAAGAAGCACGTTGAAGGTTGATGGCGGCGGGATGTAGTGCGGCGCAACACCGGAGATTCCGGCGCCAACGTGGAACCTGCACAACACAACCAAAATACTTTGCCCCAACGAAACAGAGTGAGGTTGTCAATCTCACCGGCTTGCTGTAACAAAGGGTTAACCGTATTGTGTGGAAGATGATTGTTTGCAAGAAAACAGTAAAGAACAAGTATTGCAAGCAGATTTGTATTTCAGTATAAAAGAATGGACCGGGGTCCACAGCTCACTAGAGGTGTCTCTCCCATAAGATAAAAGCATGTTGGGTGAACAAATTACCTGTCGGGCAATTAACAAATAGAGAGGGCATAACAATGCACATACATGTCATGATAAATATAGTGAGATTTAATTGGGCATTACGACAAAGTACATAGACCGCCATCCAACCGCATCTATGTCTAAAAAGTCCACCTTCGAGGTTATCATCCGAACCCCTTCCAAGTATTAAGTTGCAAAGCAACAGACAATTGCATTAAGTATGGTGCGTAATGTAATCAACAACTACATCCTTAGACATAGCATCAATGTTTTATCCCTAGTGGCAACAATAATCCACAACCTTAGAACTTTCTGTCACTGTCCCAGATATCAATGGAGGCATGAACCCACTATCGAGCATAAATACTCCCTCTTGGAGTTAAGAGCAAAAACTTGGCCAGAGCCTCTACCAATAACGGATAGCATGCAAGATCATAAACAACACATAGGTAATAACTTGATAATTAACATAACATGGTATTCTCTATCCATCGGATCCCGACAAACATAACATATAGTATTACAGATAGATGATCTTGATCATGTTAGGCAGCTCACAAGATCCAACAATGAAGCACAATGAGGAGAAAACAACCATCTAGCTACTGCTATGGACCCATAGTCCAGGGGTGAACTACTCACTCATCACTCCGGAGGCGACCATAGCGGTGAAGAGTCCTCCGGGAGATGAATCCCCTCCGGCAGGGTGCCGGAGGAGATCTCCAGAATCCCCCGAGATGGGATTGGCGGCGGCGGCGTCTCTGGAAGGTTTTCCGTATCGTGGTTCTCGGTACTGGGGTTTTCGCGACGGAGGATTTAAGTAGGCGGGAGGGCAACGTGGGGGGCCACACGAGGGCCCCACACCACAGGTCGGCGCGGCCAGGGCCTGGGCCGCGCCGCCCTATGGTGGCGGCGCCTCGTGGCCCCACTTCGACTCCTCTTCGGTCTTCCGGAAGCTTCGTGGCAAAATAGGACCCCGGGCGTTGATTTCGTCCAATTCCGAGAATATTTCGTTACTAGGATTTCTGAAACCAAAAACAGCAGTAAAACATCAACTGGCTCTTCGGCATCTTGTTAATAGGTTAGTTCCAGAAAATGCACGAATATGACATAAAGTGTGCATAAAACATGTAGATATCATCAATAGTGTGGCATGGAACATAAGAAATTATCGATACGTCGGAGACGTATCAGCATCCCCAAACTTAGTTCTGCTCGTCCCGAGCAGGTAAAACGATAACAAAGATAATTTCTGAAGTGACATGCCATCATAACCTTGATCATACTATCTGTAAACATATGTAATGAATGCAGCGATCAAAACAATGGTAATGACATGAGTAAACAAGTGAATCATAAAGCAAAGACTTTTCATGAATAGTACTTCAAGACAAGCATCAATAAGTCTTGCATAAGAGTTAACTCATAAAGCAATAAATCAAAGTAAAGGTATTGAAGCAACACAAAGGGAGATTAAGTTTCAGCGGTTGCTTTCAACTTATAACATGTATATCTCATGGATAATTGTCAACATAGAGTAATATAACAAGTGCAATATGCAAGTATGTAGGAATCAATGCACAGTTCACACAAGTGTTTGCTTCTTGAGGTGGAGAGAAATAGGTGAACTGACTCAACATAAAAGTAAAAAAGAATGGTCCTTCAAAGAGGAAAGCATCGATTGCTATATTTGTGCTAGAGCTTTTATTTTGAAAACATGAAACAATTTTGTCAACGGTAGTAATAAAGCATATGAGTTATGTAAATTATATCTTACAAGTTGCAAGCCTCATGCATAGTATACTAATAGTGCCCGCACCTTGTACTAATTAGCTTGGACTACCGGATCATCACAATACACATGTTTTAACCAAGTGTCACAATGGGGTACCTCCATGCCGCCTGTACAAAGGTCTAAGGAGAAAGCTCGCATTTTGGATTTCTCGCTTTTGATTATTCTCAACTTAGACATCCATACCGGGACAACATGGACAACAGATAATGGACTCCTCTTTAATGCATAAGCATGTGGCAACAATTATTATTCTCATATGAGATTGAGGATATATGTCCAAAACTGAAACTTCCACCATGAATCATGGCTTTAGTTAGCGGCCCAATGTTCTTCTCTAACAATATGCATGCTCCAACCATTAAGGTGGTAGATCTCTTTTACTTCAGACAAGAAAGACATGCATAGCAACTCACATGATATTCAACAAAGAATAGTTGATGGCGTCCCCAGAAAACATGGTTATCGCACAACAAGAAACTTAATAAGAGATAAAGTGCATAAGTACATATTCAATACCACAATAGTTTTTAAGCTATTTGTCCCATGAGCTATATATTGCAAAGGCGAATGATGGAATTTTAAAGGTAGCACTCAAGCAATTTACTTTGGAATGGCGGATAAATACCATGTAGTAGGTACGTATGGTGGACACAAATGGCATAGTGGTTGGCTCAAGGATTTTGGATGCATGAGAAGTATTCCCTCTCGATACAAGGTTTAGGCTAGCAAGGTTATTTGAAACAAACACAAGGATGAACGGTACAGCAAAACTCACATAAAAGACATATTGTAAACATTATAAGACTCTACACCGTCTTCCTTGTCGTTCAAAACTCAATACTAGATATTATCTAGACTCTAGAGAAACCAAATATGCAAATCAAATTAGCAAGATCTAAGTGTTTCTTCATTAATGGGTGCAAAGTATATGATGCAAGAGCTTAAACATGAGCACAACAATTGCCAAGTATCAAATTATCCAAGATATTTTAGAATTACTACATGTAGCATTTTCCAATTCCAACCATATAACAATTTAACGAAGAAGAAACTTCGCCATGAATACTATGAGTAGAGCCTAAGGACATACTTGTCCATATGCTACAGCGGAGCGTGTCTCTCTCCCACAAAGTGAATGCTAGGATCCATTTTATTCAAACAAAACAAAAACAAAAACAAACCGACGCTCCAAGCAAAGTGCATAAGATGTGACGGAATAAAAATATAGTTTCAGTGGGAGGAACCCGATAATGTTGTCGATGAAGAAGGGGATGCCTTGGGCACCCCCAAGCTTAGACGCTTGAGTCTTCTTAGAATATGCATGGGTGAACCACCGGGGCATCCCCAAGCTTAGAGCTTTCACTCTCCTTGATCATATTGTATCATACTCCTCTCTTGATCCTTGAAAACTTCCTCCACACCAAACTCGAAACAACTCATTAGAGGGTTAGTGCACAATAAAAATTAACATGTTCAGAGGTGACACAATCATTCTTAACACTTCTGGACATTGCATAAAGATACTGGACATTAATGGATCAAATAAATTCATCCAACATCGCAAAAGAGGCAATGCGAAATAAAAGGCAGAATCTGTCAAAACAGAACAGTCCGTAAAGATGGATTTAATTGAGGCACCAGACTTGCTCAAATGAAAATGCCCAAATTGAATGAAAGTTGCATACATATCTGAGGATTACTCACGTAAATTGGCTTAATTTTCTGAGTTACCTACAGAGAATTAGACCCAGATTCGTGACAGCAAAGAAATCTGTTTCTGCGCAGTAATCCAAATCTAGTATTAGTTAACAGTATAATGGAACCACCTAGCAGCCTCCACAGCGTTTTTGAGTTCTTGACCGTCCGATCAAGGTCTTGGACGTTCTAGATCATCCATTCGTCATGGTGAACATCGTTGATTCGTTTTGACCCTATCCAGCTAGCGTCACGGCCCTGCAAACGTAGCTAGGCTGCTTCTCCAGAAATTGACTTGGATGCTTTTCCGTTAATTGGGCCAAAACCACAAAAATCGAGCAAAAGATTTTGGATGGGCCTATGCGGTTTGGTTAGCCCAGTTTCTGCCCATTAAATTTCCTTCAACTGACGTTCATGCAGGAAGGTGGAACGGTAACAGAGGGGGCCTGCACATCCGCCATTATTATCATACGATTAAATGCAGCGTTACTATCTTTTGGCCTCCTCCCTCCAGAAGTCCAGAGGGTACTTCATGTATGTTGATTTCTCCCGTTTAATTTCATCTTGTTTCCTCAAACTTCGGAGGTGCTAACTCCTCGTGTTTTCTTTGGTGATTATACAGGAATCATGGAGGTGGCGGATTTATGGCAACGGTGACGGAGGACCGATGATGAAGAGGAGGGGGAGGCAGCAACGGCGGCGGTGGCGTCAACGGGCGTCTGCAGCTCTGATGCAATAGGACGGAGTGGTGTCGCCTGATGCACAAGGAGGAGTCCCGAGCGACCGCCGGCCTAGCAACCTTGGCGGCGTAAGAGTTCAGATCAGATCGTCTTCACCTAGATCAGTCAAGTTCTTATCCTAGCGTTTCTCCTTCATCTCTGAGCCTGGCGCTCTCTGTAAGTTTGCTCTGTCGGTGCACGGTAGGAGGGTCAACGCGAGGATGCAAGATGTAGCCATGTTCTGCTTCAGGAGGAAAATGAAGTTCTGCTAATGGTACATGTTTATTCTTTTTTTCTCTACTTTATTGGCATCTTATACCACCAAATTTTGAAGTCTGTTATTTGGCCGGAGGATTACAACAGACTGTCTGAGTCCATCTTCATCTTCCATACCATTTTCTTGCTGCAAACACACACTTGGAAAATGACGAAAGGTTTTGTATGTGCAAGATTTCTGTAACTTCTGAAGTGGCCAGCAAGGTTCTCTTATCCAATTTCTCTTAGATTCACTGAACTAATTTCCATGAGAATAAGGATGATGCCCTGAATTTTCTGTTGCAATGATTCTATTTCCCCGATTGTTAACAGGGTCCTTTTGGGTTATCCTAGGATTTAAGGTAGAACCGTGTGTGCTTTAAACTGATTTGAACAAATCCATTTATAGGAGACAATTGTATGAAAAAAATTAGGAAGTTCATGCATAATTTAGAGCCTTTTTTTTAATATTCGTTTCCTTATTACAGTGATACAGAGTAACCCAGAAGTAAGTTGTATGAAAATAATTCCTTGTCTTGAGTTTAACATTAGAGAGTGGACTTTCAGAGGTGCTTAGTGAGCACCCGTATCCACACCGTCTATGCTGCATCAAGATTCGTACAAGTTCGTTTTGTTCTCCTCTCAAATAATTTCTTATTTTTGTATCTCTCACATCACACATTGTTTGAACTCAAAAATTTGCAGATCACTTAAACATAACAATTGGAATGTGGGAAAAATATTTTGGATTTTTTTATGTCATTATCTATATATGTATTTCAAGAATTTATTTTGAATTATAAATAATTTAAAATTTAAATTTGCACGAAAAAAACCGACCTATTTTTCATCCATTCTATTTGTTATTTTCGAGTGACTTGCAAAAAAATCTAATCGAAATATTATATAATTTGAGAGATAAAAAAAGAAAAAGTCAAAAATTGAGAAGGTGCGTGGAGCGCACCTGCTCCACCACACTTTTCCCTTAACATTATGAGTTTGATCTTGCAAAGCTGAGCCTAATTCTACGAGGTACAATACCAAACTCTAAACATCTTGCTAATGTAGGCATAAATGTGGAGGCTGCCCCTTGTGTAGTTGTTTTATCTGATGATGCAGTAGTTGGCGAGTAATGCATAATACATAGTTCTTGTTTGACTTTTCCATTTGATGCTCTTATCATTTGGATATCACAGCATAATAGGTTGTTTTTGCCTGTGAGGCCAAGAACTAATTGACTACTGCAGGATTTTGTTCAGCAGTACGATATACTTCCATTAGCAAAATGAAATATGTTATTTTTCTTGTCATCAGGCTATTAATATTGCTAAGTAAAAAAAAATTGTGCTATGAAATTTAGCACCGCCCTCCTCTGGATGCTATACATGCTATTTTGCGTGGTTTAGCGGCACTATAACAATCTATTTCATTATTAGTGCCGTAGCTAGGACTCTCCAGATTTGATATCTACTTTCCATATATTTATTGCTTAAATATGTCAGAAGTGCTTAATAAGTTTCCTTTGATCTTACAGAGCTTTGTCTTCACATGTTCACTTAAAGTCAATTATATTGATATTTTATTACATGAAATTCATGGATTGATTGTGGCAGAGAACTCTCACAGAATAAAGTGTATTCTGTTATAATTATGTGTAGTGTGGAGCAGTATGTGATTAGCTGCAGATCAGAATTCTACTCCTAGATCCGTTTTGTTACCCTATTTTTGTAATATTACCTGCTACTAATAAATGTTGCTTGGCTGTGCTACTTTTAGAAAATCAGTTGTTCTGACTTCTGAGGGTCTTCCATAAATATCAATACTGGTTAAAAATTAGCAACCAAGAAAGAACATTCAGGTAAATAAGCGACGACAATTGTTCTCATATTTTTCAGATCATGGTTATTGTTAATCTACAGTTGTTAGAGGGTGCAACTATGCTGATACAATCCACATATCTTGGGAACATTAATTTCCTTTGTGTATATTTGCTCAAATGGTAACTGTTGAAGAAAAGCTACGCAAGGGGATGGGTTCAGTCTACGGGTCCTTAAAATGTTCTCTGCGAGTCCTTAAAAAATGAAGGATATGGCCTTACGTATGAAAGGTCATATGTTTCAGCAGGCTCGGGCTTCACTTGGACAAATTCGTTTTGGTATCTTGTTAATGGAATGAATGATTGCTTATTTCCCTCTTGTGTGTTCTTAAAGGATTACATCCCCGGTAAAAAAAAAGGATTACATTGATTTATTTTTCCAGAAAAAGTTTATGCCTTTACACAGAGGGATGTCCTTTATTCGTATATATAGCAGAAACTTGATTTCATAATTTGATGGTATAGTCTATATAGGCTTGAGAAGATAACCAAATAACTTGGTTGCATGAGATGAATTCTCAAGAACCTGACCATCATATTTGGATTGTTGAATTATGTTCAAGAGTTAGCTTTCTCATATATTTTTATAATTATTTTCTAAAGATGGACGGGCGCGGCAAAGCGCGCTTTGATGATCTAGTTTACTTTACTATCAAAGACTTTACTTGGCACAACAAAACATAAAACTAAGATAAGGAGAGGTTGCTACAGTAGTAAACAACTTCCAAGACTCAAATATAAAACAAAAATACTGTAGTAAAAACATGGGTTGTCTCTCATAAGCGCTTTTCTTTAACGCCTTTTAGCTAGGCGCAGAAAGTGTATCTCAAGTGTTATCAAAGGGTGGTGCATCTACAGCGGGGTTTGGAGTTTTCTCAACCATGCATAGTATATTGGATACATAAGTTTCAGCGTCTCCCTTTTCATTAGTCTTGGGCTTGCTACTCTCATCGAACAAATTTTCAGGAACAAGCCAAGCATAGTTATTTTCTAGTGCATCATTCATAGCTAGGAGTTTACATGGTATTGGTGCTTTGATCTCCCCACCTTCATTAGTATTATTAGTATACCTTATTCTATCCATGTCCATTTTTTCAAGGAGACCAACAAAATTAGTATGAGAACCAAGCATATTAAATTTAGCGAAGACCTTTCTAGCCTCTCTTGCTAGACCACCAAATTCTCTAAGAAGGGTTTCTAAAACAAAATCTTTCTTTTCCCCCTCTTCCATATCACCGAGTGTAAGAAACATGTGTTGGATTATAGGATTGAGATTAACAAATTTAGTTTCCAACATGCGAACTAAAGCAGCAGCAGCAATTTCATAAGTAGGAGCAAGTTCTACCAAGTGTCTATCTTTAAAATCTTCGACGGTACTAACATGACTGAAAAATTCCTCTATATTGTTTCTCCCAATTATAGACCCGCGTCCTACCGGTATGTCTTTTGTGGTAAAATTAAAAGGAAACATGATGAATCAAGTAAAATAAATGCAAGTAACTAATTTTTTTTGTGTTTTTGATATAGCAAACAAGATAGTAAATAAAGTAAAGCTAGCAACTAATTTTTTTGTGTTTTGATATAAGTGCAGCAAACAATGTAGTAAATAAAATAAAGCAAGACAAAAACAAAGTAAAGAGATTGGGAAGTGGAGACTCCCCTTGCAGCGTGTCTTGATCTCCCCGGCAACGGCGCCAGAAATTTGTTTGATGCGTGTAATTGACACGTCCGTTGGGAACCCCAAGAGGAAGGTGTGATGCGCACAGCGGCAAGTTTCCCTCAGTAAGAAACCAAGGTTTAATCGGACCAGTAGGAGTCAAGAAGCACGTTGAAGGTTGATGTCGGCGGGATGTAGTGCGGCGCAACACCAGAGATTCCGGCGCCAACGTGGAACCTGCACAACACAACCAAAGTACTTTGCCCCAACGAAACAGAGAGGTTGTCAATCTCACCGGCTTGCTGTAACAAAGGGTTAACCGTATTGTGTGGAAGATGATTGTTTGCAAGAAAACAGTAAAGAACAAGTATTGCAGCAGATTTGTATTTCAGTATAAAAGAATGGACCGGGGTCCACAGTTCACTAGAAGTGTCTCTCCCATAAGATAAAAGCATGTTGGGTGAACAAATTACAGTCGGGCAATTGACAAATAGAGAGGGCATAACAATGCACATACATGTCATGATAAATATAGTGAGATTTAATTGGGCATTACGACAAAGTACATAGACCGCCATCCAACTGCATCTATGTCTAAAAAGTCCACCTTCAGGTTATCATCCGAACCCCTTCCAGTATTAAGTTGCAAAGCAACAGACAATTGCATTAAGTATGGTGCGTAATGTAATCAACAACTACATTTTTAGACACAGCATCAATGTTTTATCCCTAGTGGCAACAGCAATCCACAACCTTAGAACTTTCTGTCACTGTCCCAGATATCAATGGAGGCATGAACCCACTATCGAGCATAAATACTCCCTCTTGGAGTTAAGAGCAAAAACTTGGCCGGAGCCTCTACTAATAACGGAGAGCATGCAAGATCATAAACAACACATAGGTAATAACTTGATAATTAACATAACATGGTATTCTCTATCCATCGGATCCCGACAAACACAACATATAGTATTACAGATAGATGATCTTGATCATGTTAGGAAGCTCACAAGATCCAACAATGAAGCACAATGAGGAGAAAACAACCATCTAGCTACTGCTATGGACCCATAGTCCAGGGGTGAACTACTCACTCATCACTCCGGAGGCGACCATGGCGGTGAAGAGTCCTCCGGGAGATGAATCCCCTCTCCGGCAGGGTGCCGGAGGAGATCTCCGAATCCCCCGAGATGGGATTGGCGGCGGCGGCGTCTCTGGAAGGTTTTCCGTATCGTGGTTCTCGGTACTGGGGTTTTCGCGACGGAGGCTTTAAGTAGGCGGAAGGGCAACGTGGGGGGCCACACGAGGGCCCCACACCACAGGTCGGCGCGGCCAGGGCCTGGGCCGCGCCGCCCTATGGTGGCGGCGCCTCGTGGCCCCACTTCGACTCCTCTTCGGTCTTCCGAAGCTTCGTGGCAAAATAGGACCCTGGGCGTTGATTTCGTCCAATTCCGAGAATATTTCGTTACTAGGATTTCTGAAACAAAAAACAGCGAGAAAACAAAGAATCGGCTCTTCGGCATCTTGTTAATAGGTTAGTTCCAGAAAATGCACGAATATGACATAAAGTGTGCATAAAACATGTAGATATCATCAATAATGTGGCATGGAACATAAGAAATTATCGATACGTCGGAGACGTATCAATGCATGCTGGATAGCGGTCTATGTACTTTGTCGTAATGCCCTGATTAAATCTCATAGTACTCATCATGATATATGTATGTGCATTATTATGCCTTCTTTATTTGTCAATTGTCCAACTGTAATTTGTTCACCCAACATGCTATTTATCTTATGGGAGAGACACCACTAGTGAACTGTGGACCCCGGTCCATTCTTTACATCTGAAATACAATCTATTGCAATTGTTCTTTACTGTTCTTCGCAAACAAACATCATCATCCACACTATACATCTAATCCTTTGTTTACAGCAAGCCGGTGATATTGACAACCTCACTGTTACGTTGGGGCAAAGTACTTTGATTGTGTTGTGCAGGTTCCACGTTGGCGCCGGAATCCCTGGTGTTGCGCCGCACTACACTCCGCCACCAACAACCTTCACGTGTTCCTTGACTCCTACTGGTTCGATAACCTTGGTTTCTTACTGAGGGAAAACTTGTTGTTGTATGCATCACACCTTCCTCTTGGGGTTCCCAACGGACGTGTGTCTTACACGCCATCGGAGGATGACAAGAGCTAACCCTGCAAAAACTGGAAATATGGAAACTAGTAGGGGTGATTTTATATGAATTTTAGAGTGATACCTCTCAACTCAGAAAACTGAGAAAGACTCCAATATCGAAAACATAACAAGTCGGAATCCGCTTTCGATGAACTAGACTTGTCATGGAGATAACCACAAGCTCTAAAACACCACATGGATAATATACAAATAACAACCAAGAAAGGATGATGTAAGGATGCAAAGGTTTCACCGCACTCTGAACGATACGGTCGAGTTACTCACTCGAGAGCCCCTTGATAGTACGACAATTATCATATAGACCGGTCTCCCACCTAAACCACGAGACCGGTGAGAAACAAACCCTATCGAGAGCAAACCTTAGTCTTGCGCCTTCCACTTGAGCTCGATGATGATGATCTTGACCGCAACAAGATGAAACGTCGTTCTTGATTGTGCTTGTTTGATGTCTTGTGGATTGCTCCCCCATAATCCACTATGCGAGAGCTTTTTCTCATTTCTTCGTATTGGAACCTTGACACCAACTAATCGTTCAAGCATTGCCTATGGACAACTCCTACACATATAACTCAATGCAACCATTGGTCCATAGGGATTGTCATTAATTACCAAAACCACACATGGGGGCTCTATGCACTTTTAGGAACTCCATAAGGTTTAGAGGGCATCGGTATGGGGGGACCCACCCGTACACACCGCCAGGAGCTCCATCTCGTGAAATACTTTCACCTCACGCAGAAGGATCAGAGATCCAACATTCACACGCACCGAAAACACCGAAACACCACCTCTGAGAGAGATCTAGAGGAGGAACCTGTGAGAGACATAATTTGGACTATTACACGGATCATTGGAGGACAAGGCATCATCCACTCATCATCAACCGTTGCATCTTCATCACCAGCACCAAACCCTTTTTCGTTCAACCCATAGTTGTGATCTCAATTGCTATTGTGAATTTGTGTTTGAATTCATACCATTACCTTTATTCCATCCACACGATTATGATGACGTTCTTGATTGCTTCCATGTGTGAGTAGTTCCATTTGTTCTCGGGGAGATGGAGAACCCCTAGCATCATTATGAGACGAATCAAAGATGATCTATGATTTTACTATATGATTGTGTGTTAGTTCTCTCTCTATATATTATGTGAAGTGCATAATGCAATATTTGCCTTAGGGACTAGAGAGAGAACTACCCTTTGAAGTATGATATAGTGTACGGCGGGAAGTGACATTACTGTGGCGGTGCTCTATCATATGGAAGAGGAGGATAAAGAGAGACTCACTAAGCTCATATCGGTAACCATGGGGAAACCCTTAATTGCAATACTGAATATGTGGTTGCAGAAGGCTAGCCGCGGCGGTTATTTAGAGATGCGATGGAAATTCGTTTTCTGAGCGCATCTTAATATGAAGCTCTCTCCACACACACAACATGATCAAAATCATATTTTATCTTGATTAACATTAATCCTAATGCTAGAGCTAGGTGGATCCTAGAAATCCCCAAGAACACTTCGCTTCATTGAGTTTCACTTCATTTCTTATTACTGCACTTGTTACTTTATTGTTTTGTTTACTTTGTTGCAACCAAATACAACTCTCTTCAAAACACCCTTACTTGAGATTAAGGAGCGACTTACAAGTGGCCCTTAATAGATAGTATCAAGGGGCATTAAGACCTTAACTAGTAGCTCCTCGTGGTTCGATACTCTTATTTTGAAACTAGCTAAAATTGAATTGTGCAGTTGCATTCATCAGTTCGAGCAGATCATGTATCATGTGAAGAATGGTAAAAGCGTTTTATTTAGAAGGATATTTGGATTGGCAATTGTTCACAAACTATTCTTTTTGGGATTTTTAAGTGATTGTTAATGAACATCAGTGTACTCTTGTTGATGCCTAGGATGGTACTAATCTGAGATTTACTTTTAGTAGAAGAGTTGGCCCAACTTTGTATTATCGATGGCTTGAACTGATTGCTCTTGCTCAAACGCTCTCTTTTTTACGAATCTGATGATTCCCCCATTTTTATTTTCCATCTGTGAGGCGTGTACTCTGTGAGATCTTTTTTATTACATAGTCAATAATGGTGGGATTGTCCTAGTCCATACATCTACGGTTTCGAAGATCCACACCCCCCTCGAATTTTTATTTTTTATGGTTGCTATCGAATATAAGTTGCTTACTAGGGACAATCTGTGAGACTTGACTTGTTTATTTTGAAATGAACAAGAATCTATTAACCATATATTTTTTGACTGTGTAGTCCCTCGGTATGTTGGTCTCATCCTGCCTTAACAATGATGTTGGTTGTAATTTTGAATCAGTCGCTAGATGGTGGATTAGAAAAAATAAGAATGGTGTGCTAAATATTTTCACTACTGTTGTGTTATGGGTAATATGGACAATGCGTAATGATATGTGCTTTTAGGGGTTAAGATGGCCAGGTATCAAATTCCTTTCCATCAAGCTGTTGTCGACCATCAGGAGCTGGGAACCGTTGTGCAATGAATGCCATTTGAGCCTATTGGACGACAATTTGATGCTGTTGGACCATCGTCGTGAGGAGTTGCTGTGGATCGCCTAGACCTGAACACACTGCTGATGGGTCTGGTTCCTGACATAGCTCAATCCAGTTCTTCATCGGCTAACCCCAAAAATTGGTGGTGCCTGGATCAATCTTACTGATAATTCCAGATCAATCTTGATGTAGCCTATTGTACTCCCTCTTCTCGGTGTCGTCCTTCTCTGTGTGGGGTGTTGCTTTACTTTTTTGTTCTATTCGAACCCGCCTGCTGGGTTCATGGACCTATAAATTACTATGTTTTGGTTGCATTTTAATGTAGGGATTTCTATTTTCGTGCCCTCGGGTCCTTGGTTGTACTCAGTTTTCCCCAGTTTCTTAGTTTTTCCTCAGTTTCCCCCAAGCCCTTGTCTGAAACCCGCAGAAGGAGCTCGGACGGGAGGATTCCCATTTAGTTTACCATTCCGTGCTGACGTGTGGGTACGTGTCGCGTGGGGCTAGTAGAAAGGAACCTCGTGGGATAGGACGAGACCGCGTTTGGTTTGTACGTGAGCAGGAGCTGGGTTCTGTCTCTCTCGGCTCAAATTGGCATTTTTAAGAGCACCCTTTTCCCCTTTTTCCCTCTCTATATTTTTTCACCAAATTAGTATCAAATCTAGAGAAGTTTTCATTTCTGTCTTTCTTCAATTATTTGTGCCTTTTGGGCCTCGTTTTTTTTCCAATATGGCAGCAAATCTAGTACTCCCTCTAGTCCATATTAATGACATCACCTATCTTGGTTCATATGTACTCCCTCCGTACATGTATATAAGACGTTTTGGTTTTTTCTTTGATTCATCTACTTTAGTTTGTATCTAGTCTAGTTTTAGTGTGTAGGTTCACTCTTTTTAGTTTGAATGCATCAGTGAATGTTTCGGCATCTCATCAAGACCTAGGTGTTTGCATGTTGTGTGTCTTGTTTCATCTAGTTTGCCATGTAATGTTTCTTGTTTTATGTTGTTTTGATCCTCGCACATTGTAACTTTGTCATTGGTGGCTTCATTAATTTAAATATGGGCGTAATGCCTTACGTTTAAATAAGTGCGGAATTTCAGGGATCATTTATCTACACGGCGTCGAGCGATGAGCTGTTACAACTAGGGGTGTAAACGAATCAGATCGGATTGTGCTCATACCATATTCTTTAGGGTTTTCTATTTCCGTGCCCTCGGGTCCTTAGTTGTACTCAGTTTTCCCCAGCTCCTTAGTTTTTGCTCACTTTTCCCCAATCCCTTGTCTGAAACCCGTAGAAAGAGCTCGGACTGAGGATTCCCGTTTAGTTGACGTTGGTTGGTGCTGGCAAGTGGGGCCGCCATTGGTGCCCCGCAGTGGACACGTCTCCACTTATCCAGATCATTGTGGGACCCACAACTTGTCCACGTTAGCGCGTCGGATCCACAGCTTACCCAGGTGACCGTTGCAAAATGGAGCCCGAGCCAGCCCCGCGCCCATGCCATTGCTTCCCCTTTCTTTTCCCGCGCCCCATTGTTCTTCTTCTCTGCCAGCGGCAGCCCTTCTCCGGCAGGCGGGTGATGTCTAGTTTCTCTTCGACCTCCCATTCTTCATGGCCGCAGTATGGACCCGTGCCTTTGACAAGATGCCCTGACTGCCCACGCCAGGAGCCTCTGAAGCGGTCGATCTGTAAGACGGACGACAACGGCAACCGTGGACATGAGTTCCTTGCATGCGAGAGCTTGCCATATAGAGAGGGGGATAAGGTTAGATCTCGCTCCAATTTCTTTGTTTTCTCTCGATTTTCTTGTTATTCCCTCGAATTTGGGATTTAGGGTTCACGTTTTTGTTTTCAAATCCTGAATAAATGCAGGCATTTCGAGTGGATCGATGTGTACGTTCAGAGGCATTAATTGCAGGAATCAATTGGCGCTATTGGGGAGCGCAATTTGGGAGGGGGGACTTGCTGTAGAGAATGCGGGGGAGAGAGGAGCCGTTCCGATTATGCCTAATGCTCCCAATGCAGGACTGGTGGAAGTGAAGGGAGAACTGGAGAAAATGAACAAGTAGTTAAGGCAGCTGATCGAGTTGAAGAAGCAAGCTAATCTGACGGCTGGTTGTTTTTTCTGTTGTATAATTGCGATCGGATTCTTATCATTGCTCACCGGGCGCTAGAAGTTGTTACAAGGGATACCTTGTTAAAAATACATTATTCTGTTACATGTACTTGTAGTTGTTTTCATAGTTAGTGTGTGCATTCACCGAAATTACCAACTATATTGGAATGCTAAAGAAAGTTGATAATTGTTAGAGGGGTGACAAATAATCCATTCACCGAAATCCCCCAAATATGCCAAATATGTATGTCTCATGTTTCTACCAAAATTACTAAAACTATATTCCCAACTATATTCCCTAAAAGAAAAGGAAAGCTAAAGATAGTTGATAATTAACAAAAACACACTTAGGCGCAATGTGCCCTTATAGCGTTGATGATGTGGGTGCCCACACACTTTCTCTTCTTGGGAACGGCCTGCGCAACCGCGGTGGTGGCGGGGGCACACCGTCCAAGTGGCCGAGCAGCGGGGGTTGGCGGTTGAGGCCGCGCGACCTGGTCAGTGGCCGGTGGGAGCTTCGAGGGGTCCATTAGAGCGATTCCGATAGGCGGCGGTAGATAGGTAGAGGGAGGGAGATGGGCGACGATGATGATATGAAGCAGGAAAGGAGCAGGCTGAAACTTCCGTCCCACCAACTCAAGAACGGGAGTGCGAGTTGCGCTTGGTTTCGCTGTGTAACCTGTGTTTATACCGTCCGGGGGCAGAAATCTTCGAACCCCCTACTTTTTTCGGGTCGCGTGTTTGCAGGATATGATGGAAACCCATAACTGGCGGTTATTTTACACCTTCATGTTACGGGATGTACTAAGAGCATCTCCAACAGGCGCGGCGCGGGAGCCCGCGCGAACCTCCTGCGGGCGCACGTAAATGCTGCGCGTGCTAAAAATTTGCCGCGCCCGCGCTTTTACGCAATCCCGCTGCTTGTGACGGTAAAGCACACGTCCGTTGGGAACCCCAAGAGGAAGGTGTAATGCGTACAGCAGCAAGTTTTCCCTCAGTAAGAAACCAAGGTTATCGAACCAGTAGGAGATGAAGGCCACGTGAAGGTTGTTGGTGAAGGAGTGTAGTGCGGCGCAACACCAGGGGTTCCGGCGCCAACGTGGAACCTATCGGAAGGTGTATAGTGCGGCGCAACACCAGGAAGGTGTGTAGCTTCGAGGGGAACATGCACAACACAATCAAAATACTTTGCCCCAACTTAACAGTGAGGTTGTCAATCTCACCGGCTTGCTGTAAACAAATGATAAAACGTATGGTGTGGAGAATGATGTTTGTTTGCAAAGAACAACAGAGAACAGTGATTGCAGTAGGTTGTATTTCAGATGTAAAAGAATGGACCGGGGTCCACAGTTCACTAGTGGTGTCTCTCCAATAAGATAAATAACATGTCGGGTGAACAAATTACAGTTGGGCAATTGACAAATAGAGAGGGCATAACAATGCACATACATATCATGATGACTACTATGAGATTTACTTAGGGCATTACGACAAAGAACATAGACCGCTATGCAGCATGCATCTATGTCTAAAAAGTCCACCTTCGGGTTAGCATCCGCACCCCTTCAGTATTAAGTTGCAAACAACATACAATTGCATTAAGTACTGTGCATAATGTAAACAATACAAATATCCTTAGACAAAGCATTGATGTTTTATCCCTAGTGGCAACAGCACATCCACAACCTTAGGGGTTGCTGTCACTCCCCCATAATCAATGGAGACATGAACCCACTATCGAGCATAAATACTCTCTCTTGGAGTCACAAGTATCAACTTGGCCAGAGCCTCTACTAGCAACGGAGAGCATGCAAGATCATAAACAACACATATATGATAGATCAATAATCAACTTGACATAGTATACCATATTCATCGGATCCCAACAAACACAACATGTAGCATTACAAATAGATGATCTTGATCATGATAGGCAGCTCACAAGATCTAAACATGATAGCACAAGAGGAGAAGACAACCATCTAGCTACTGCTATGGATCCATAGTCCAAGGATGAACTACTCGCGCATCAGTCCGGAGGCGGGCATGATGATGTAGAGCCCTCCGGTGATGATTCCCCTCTCCGGCAGGGTGCCGGAGGCGATCTTCAGAACCCCCCGAGATGAGGTTGACGGCGGTGGCGCCTCAGTAACTTTTCTCGTATCGTGGCTCTCGGTAATAGGGTTTTCGCGATGGAAGGATTATATAGGCGAAGGGGCAGAGTCGGGGGACGCTCGAGGGGCCCACCCCATAAGGCGGCGCGGCCAGGGGTGGGGCCGCGCCCCCTATTGTGTGGCCGCCTCGTCGCCCCTCTTCGTCTCCTCTTCGGACTTCTGGAAGGCTCCGTGGAAAATAAAACCGTGGACTTTTGTTTCTTCCAATTCCGAGAATATTTCGTGTGTAGGATTTCTGAAACCAAAAAGAGCAGAAAACAGGAACTGACGCTTCGGCATCTTGTTAATAGGTTAGTACCGGAAAATGCATCAAAATGATGTAAAGTGTATATAAAACATGTGAGTATTGTCATATAACTAGCATGGAACATAAGAAATTATAGATACGTTTGAGACGTATCACCCACACGCGAAAGTTGCAGCGTCGGCTGCCGCGCGCGCGCACGCCGACCGCCCGGAACATTCACTTCGCCCGCGTGTCGCTTCACCACCTCCACATCGCTCCGCCTCCCACGTCGCGCTCGGGCCGCTGCTCCGCCTCCGCCTCCGACGATGTGAGGCCGCCCCGCCATCGCTCGTCCTCCGGCTACCGCGGCGTTCGCGCGCGGCCCAATGACAATTTTTACGCCGAAATCCGCCCGTTGACGAGCGGATCCGGCTCGGCACATTCGAGACGGCGCACGAGGCGGCACGCGCCTACGACGCGATCGCCTGTTGACTCGGCCGCTCCCGCCGCACCGTGAACTTCCACGACGTGTGGACGCGGGAGCAGGCGGAAGCGCTCGCGCCGCCGTTGCCGGCCATCACGCGCGAGCAGCAGCGGCTCGTCATCGCGGAGCGCGACGAGCGCCTCCGCCTCGTGTGGGCGCGGTAGTTCCCGGAGGACGTCGCCGCGATGGAAATGGAGGCCTTCTACGCGCAGAAGGAGGAGGAGAAGGCGGCGACGATGACGAAGAAGAAGGCGGATCGCGACGAGCACCGGGCGAAGTCGGCGGCTAGGAAGGCGGAGAGGGCGGAGAAGGCCATGAGGAAGGCGGAGGAGAAGAAAAATGGCGCCGGTGAAAGGACACGGATGTCGCCTAGAGGGGGGGTGAATAGGCGATTTAAAACTTTTACGGGATGGGCTTAACAAAAGCGGGATAAAACTAGCGTTTACTTTGTCAAGCCCAAAGCCTATATACTATGGTTCACCTATGTGCACCAACAACTTATTCTAAGCAATGCAAGCAAGTATGTGATAGCAAGATATATATAACTTCAAGCACGATGGCTATCACAAGGTAAAATGCATAAGTAAAGAGCTCGGCTATAGAGATAACCGAGGCACGCGGGAGACGATGATTTATCCCGGAGTTCACACTCTTGCGAGTGCTAATCTCCGGTGGAGAGGTGCGGTGCTTAGTGCTCCCGAACGCCACAAGAGGCTCACCTTGAGGTGTGGTTGCTCGATGCACACCAACGCCACAAAGGCCTCACCCCAAGATGCGGTACTCACACCACACACCGAACGCCATGAAGGCGCCTCACCTAAATCTCCGGTGACCCTCGCCACAAAGGCCTAGGTCACGGTTCCACTAAGGGATTTCCTTCGAGGCGGAAACCGGGCCTTACACAAAGGTTGGGGCACACTTCCACAACTTAATTGGAGGCTCCCAACAAATCGCCACAAAGGCCTCAAAACGTCTAGGGTTCCAAGAACCCAAGAGTAACAACTTTCTTTCTTTCACTTCCACGAATCACCGTGGAGAACTCAAACCGATGCACCAAATGCAATGGCAAGAACACCACAAAGATGCTCAAGAACTTCTCTCACAAATTCCAACAAAGCTACAAAAGCTATTGGAGGAATAAAAGAGGAAGAACAAATAGGAGGAGGAACACCAAATTTCTCCAAGATCTAGATCTAGTGGATTCCCCTCACAAAGAGAGGGATTTGATTGGTGAAGATGTAGATCTAGATCTCCTCTATCTTTCTCTCAAATAGATGCAAGATTCATGGGAGGGAGAGAGAGATAGCAAGCTCAAAGAAGGTCAACAATGGGGCAAAAACGAGCTCAAACGGTTGGGGAACTTTGGGGAAGAACACCCCCTTAAATAGGGCAAGAGAAATCTGCCCGTTATGCACAAAACTCGTCAAAACCGGAACTTCCGGTCATTTGGGGCGGAACTTCTGCCCCCCGGAAGTACTGGCCAACTTCCGGGTGAAGAAGGGTGTCCCCGGAAAGCTTACAGTATACTTCTGCGTGCAGATTCGTCATTTCCGGAAGTTCACCGGAAGTAGGGCGGAAGTTCCGGCCACCGGAACTTCCGGCCAAAAAACGGCTTCACGGAAACTTGAATAACTTTTGCATCCGGACTCCGATTTTGATGATCTTGGGCTCGTTTCAGAGCTAGTAACAAGCTCTACAAGATCATGCAGGGAACCATCATAGTCCAGTGAGGTAGGATAGAAATAAATGATGAAAGGTTTGACCTATCTAAAAAACACATGCCGGTAAAACCTCCAACCTCGAAAATGCAACAACTTGAGTTAGGAAACTCGGATTTAGGTGAAACCAATTTTGTTGTAAAGAAGATGACAAGAGATACCCCACAAAGAGTGAAGAGCTTAATAAAAAGTGGGGTAGGTTTTTCTATGTATTTTAGAGTGAAACCTCTCAATACGAGAAACCGAGAAAAACTCCAATATCGAAAACGCAACAAGTGATTCATGTGGAATCCGTTTTCGATGAACTAGAGCTTGTCATGAGAATAAGCACAAGCTCTAAAACACCATATGGATAAGATACAAATAACAACCAAGAAAGATGATGCAAGGATGCAAAGGTTTGAGCTCTCCGAAGGATACGATCGAGTTACTCACTCGAGAGCCCTCTTGATAGTACGACAACTAAACTATAAACCGGTCTCCAACTACACTATGAGACCGGTGAGAAAGAAACCCTATCAAGAGCAAACCTTATACTTGCGCATTCCACTTGAGCTCGATGATGACGATCTTGACCGCAACAAGATGGAACGCTTTTCTTGCTTGTGCTTGCTTGACGAAGTCTTGTAGATTGCTCCCCCATAAACCACCATGGGAGAGCTTCTTCTTCGGCGCAACTTCACATATCCATGATCACCATATGGATGGCAAGAGTCAATCAAAGGATCTCTTCAAGATGGCTCATCTTGAACTAGCACTTCATTTCTCCATGGCAAGCTTCAAGGTTATGATCTCTTCGAGTTGGCTCATCTTAAACTTGCACTTCATTTCTTCATTCTTCATCATGTTGATGTCTTGAAGTAACTTGAGGGCTCACTTCATCTTCATCTTCAAGACATACTTGACACTTGATATCCTTCATCAATTTCTTCTTATTGCAACCTAATACAAACATGTTGATGTCTTGAAGTAACTTGATGGCTCACTTCATCTTCATCTTCAAGACATACTTGACACTTGATATCCTTCATCAAATTCTTCTTATTGCAACCTTGAAGCCAACATATGGTTCAAGAATTGCCTATGGACAACTCCTACAAATATAACTCAATGCAAATATTAGTCCATAGGGATTATCATTAATTACCAAAACCACACATGGGGGCTCCATGCACTTTCAGCCGGCCCGTCGACGATCGTCCTCTCCTCCTCCTCCTCCTTCGAGTGGACATGCACTCCGGTGTCCGACACCACCCGCTCGTCGGATTTCGACTGGGACTCCGAGTAGTTTAGGCTAGTTTCCAAATACATGTCGTTGTACCGTCGAAGTTTCTAATATATTTCGTATTTCCAGTTAATTTTTCGTGTTTTATTTGATCTATTTCGTAGCAAAATGATCAAAATAGTAGTTTGCGCCGAGCTGCGCCCTGCATAATATAGCGTCCGGCGGGAAAAATAAGCGCGACGCGCGGAAACATTTACAACGCGTTCGCAGCGACCTACAGCGCGCCAATTTTTAGGGCGCTTGTTGGAGATGCTCTAAGTTGCTCCAAAAAATATGTAAGTCGTTATCTATTTTCAGACTAAACTTTGATTTCATAGGAAATTTCTTCATCCTTATTCCACCGGCTCCACCGCCTAGGCGGCCCACATGGCAGCGCTCGAAAGATCTATAGCTAGATTGCCTGAACCGGCTTCATTTTCTCTGGAGATATATCGACAATTAAGTGCTCTCATCTAATCCAGCTGTATCTTGACGAGCCAATCATGAATGCCCTGGTCGCTAAGGCTCTAAAAAATATTTTCAATGGAGAGAAATAGAGGAAAAAGGATTTTTGGCGCGCATCGAAAATCCTGGCAAAACTTTTGGCGCGGCAACCCAACGGTGTATAAAAAACAGAGTTCTAGGGTTCCCCCTGTTTCGCTCCACCACTCCTCTGCATCTCCCCCGCCTTCTCGCTCCTCCGCGCCGCAGCTGCTCGTCTCCTCCACCAGCTGACGCCGCCGCCAGCCGGAACCATCTCTTCTCCGCCCGTCCACCTCTTCACGAATTGCAAGATCGGAGTGTCCGGGATTTCCAGCTGATTGGGTGAAGCTCGGAGGTGGTAATCGGATCCCAATCTTCGGCTGAATCAAGGTAGACAGAGGTATTGCGATTCTCCCTTCTCAGATCTGGTTCATGTGTTCTCGATTTTGCCTGTTCCGCGGTCCAATGTACTGTCTGTGGGATTTGTTTCAGATTGAATCGAGGCGTGGCTAGGCATCCGCGAGATAATTGCCAGGCTTCGATTCTTAGTCTAATACATGTATGTCTGTTCGCTTCTTCAAGTATTGTGAAATTATCGATGCGTGATTCTGAAATCTTGTGTTGCCAATTTTAAATCTGGGATACTGTAGTTAAACGAATGTTTAAACATATTGTCAAAATATCCAATCAATGTAAATGGAGTATAGATATCTTCATTTTCGATTGTGGAATGTATCCGAGGCATAGCTGCATATAAGCTTACTTCTGTTCTAGATGATGGGATCTTGTAGTTAGAAAGCACTTTCTACCAAATATATGTTATGCTGCCGCTGAGGTCAGAATATTCTGAAAGTAGTCCATTGTAATTTATTATTCTGCCCAGTTGTATGACCCTTTTGCAGCTCTTTTTGTGTGGATGCAGCTCTGTAATACATTTTTTTTTGTTATTTATTGAATACTTTATGGTACTCACCTTTTTATTGATCTCTTTTTTGCAGGTTTTGATCCTGAAGTTGGGGGGAGTGGAAACTTTGTTTGAGATTAACATTTGTTTCCGGAAACATGATGGGGGTCGAGTCCACATTTACCCCAGCAGATCATGCAGCGTTGGCCAATAGTGATTCTGAAACTTCAGAAGTGCTGGATTCCCCAGCGGTAGAAGGTGTGGAAAAGAGTGTGAGTGAAGAAGTTTGTTTGCAAGTTCCCCTGGGAAAGAAGGAAGACATCGACTCCCTTGGCACAGTCTGTGATCATGAGAATAACAAGGGCGATGTTGCTGAGGCCATCATTCTGAATGGGGTCTCGCTAGAGCTGTCGATCTCTTGCAAGGATTCAGATGATAGTGTTCCATTGGGTTGTCAAACACCACGTGGAAACATCTTTGATCCTTTTGCTCCAGGATCAGAGGAGGAATTCTGTGGTGCACCCAAAAAGAAGGCGGTGAGGGGGGCAGAAGCCCTCTCCCGCAGGAAGCTGATATTTGAAGCTGATGACTTCCCAGTTAGAAGGTTAAGTTATGAGTTTGATTCTGAGGAGGAAGAACTGTATCTCCAAGGGATCTGCAAGATGTTTCTTGATCTGATATTCTCAAACCAAGCGCTGGAGGCAACTGGGGACAGGGAGGATCTGGTAGATGCTATCCCACCTGAAAGCTACAGAACCCCTGAATCACAGCCTCTGCTTACTGGCATCGCAGACACCTGCCCAGACGCTCCTGTGCGTCCATCTCTGAGAATGCTGAAGCTCAGCCCAGGTATTTGCAGGAAGCTCGACTTCAGTTCAGTGAGTCCCAAGGCTCTGTTTGCTGAAGATAATAATTAAGAGCCGAGCTTGTTCCTTCGGGAGCTTCATCTCGGTGCTGTTTTCCGGCGACACATCTCATGGCAGCACCTCTGCCATCCTTGCCGGCGGTGTGGTAACTTTGCTAACTCTGAAGCTGTAGGAGCTAGCAGTGGTGGTTAAGTAGGAAGCAGTTTAAAGTTATACATGTAAGCTATGTTAGTTTTCCTTTTAGCTAGCCTAGTCTTACTGTCCAGATTGTTGTACTTTGTGGGGGCTTCTGGCCTAGCCTTTGTATATCCTAATAATAGTTGTTCTCCCTGCTTGAACTGAACTATGCATATTTATTCTTGCTTATAGTGCTGTGGTGCATAGTTGGTGCACACTGTGTGTCATTGTGGTCTTTGCACTTGGATGCAAAGCTGTATAAACTGTTGAAACTGAAATGAGGCAGTGGAGAATTTGAACATGGCTTAGTTTGATGTGTACGTACTCCTGCAGTGAGATGACGGCGTATTAAACGTGGCTGTTGCGTGATCCATCTTGTGGTGATGTTTGATGCCTGCTTTCATTCTACTCTAGCCCCCTCGCAGCCGTCAGATTAATTTTCAGATGGACCTGCTGACGGCCTCAACGTGTCCTCGGATTTGACATCTCCTTTTCGGCCTTGCAAGGAAAACGAGAGCCTTCATTAATCAGAAGAAATCTGATTACAATCTTCATTGCAGCCTGGATCTCAGCCTGGAGTACCTGGTTATATTTGACTTTTATTTGCCGACATATCTAATAGTATCGCCAGTGCACATTTCTTTAAAATCAGAAGAAATAACTTCTAAATATATGTGGCTTGGCTTCACAGGATCATATAGAGTAATCTGAATGTCAACGTCTCCAAACGACCACCTAACTGCAAGCTATATAGGAGAATATATAAGAATGAGCTCTTAGCTTAGGATGCGTCAGCGCAAAGCAAGAATCTGCACACATGACGATGTTATGAACAAGACGTATGTATACACTACTCTGCACACATGAGTATGTAGTTTACAAGTCCATCCTGTCTCTGCATATGAACAATCCATCAAAATCATACTATATGATGGCACCACGCAATATCAACAACTAAAACGACAAATTAAATCCACCCAAGGTAGTGACTAACTACAGTACTAATTTGGCGCATCATCAGAAAATCAAGAATCATGTCGCTCCTTTTCCTCTCCGTGACAACGATGCCGTCGTCGCGTCGGGCGCAAGTGCCGTGCGTGGCAAACGAGCACGGCAGCGGCAGAAAAAGGTGTCCTCCAAACTTCCAACTCCGGCGACGAGTGCGGCGTGTCGAAACAAAGGAAGAAAGGAATATGGCCTATCAGAGCTTGGTGTGGTCGCTGCACTGCTGGCTGCGGACGCCCATCTCGGCGATGCCGAAGACGAAGCTGCAGTCGGAGTAGGCGACGGCGTGGCGCTTGAAGACGCCGAACACGGCCACCCGGCCCGGGATCCTGGTGCTGGCGTCCACCGGCAGCGACCCGGCCTCGACGTCGGAGATGAGCTGCGCCATGGCGCCCCCGGAGGAGACGAACTTGTCCGCCTGCAGCGTGAGCGCCATCTTGACCTCGCCGTCGCCCTTGCTGGGGATGCGGCCGGGGTCGATCTCGGCGTCGCCGACGTGGACGCCGCGGTAGGTGAGGTCGGTGTGGCCTCCCGAGAGGAAGGTGAAGGAGGCCGGGTTGGGGTTGTGCACGGACACCGTGAGGAGGACGGTGACGTTGAGCTGGATGGAGAGCGCCGGGAAGGTGAGGCGCGGCGCGAGTCCCACGAGCTTCGCGGAGACGAGCCGCGTCTTCGGGTCGCGCACGCGGAGCACGGTGAAGAAGAGGATCAGAAGCACGACGCCGAGGAGGACCAGGGTGACGAGGAGGCACGCGCAGCAGAGGCAGCCGCGGCGCCGCCGCAGCCGCTGCTTCTCGCGGTGGAGGTCGTCGACGGGCGGCTTGGTGGTGGCCGCGCTGTGGGTGGGGAGGCCGCCGCCGTTGGTGGACGCCATTGGCCGGGGCTCGGGAGTTGCAAACTTGCAGCGGCGGCGAGCGTACGTGCGTGGAGGTGGAGGAAGTGGGTTTGATTCGATTTTTGGGTGCGGGGATTTGGATATCAATGCTGCCTCGATGACGAGTTTTTATACTGCTACTAAAGAAGGCCAAAGTGCCCACAAAACAAATAAGTCTAGGGCAAAAGCAATCCACTACTAGTTTTATATGGTGAATCGGTGAAACATTACTTTCTGAATTGTTTCTATGCGGTAAAACGTCTTTTGCGTGTGATGAAAAATATTTTGTTTTTGAATGTGAATGATTCTACCGATTGCACACCGGTACTATTTGGTTTCCTCTCTTTACAACATGCCAAGACACGAAGGTGCCTTTCTCGTATCTTCTTTTCCACGTCCCTTCTCCACGTAGGAAGCTAGGCCGGCAAGGCCGTGGGTCACTGCCTCCTCCATCCGCCGTTTCGACAATGGAAAGAGGTGGGGGCTTCGTCGCTTCGAATTTGGCGAGTACTAGTTAGGGTTGGCCTAGGTGTTTCAACGACGTCGCATCGGTGGTAGGGAATGGCTCCACAGCGAAATAAGGTGTCCTAGCTTCTCCCCCATCTCGATGGTGCTCTAATCAACGGCGGCGTGGAGCAGGTGGCTTGGTCATCTTGTCGTCCTTCAGATATGGAGAGATTAGTGTCCTGATATGTCGTCGGTGTTTGTCGTGACCTGCGGCGGTGCCGGCGGCCATGGCAAGGTAGTTGCTCTGGAGCGAAGATGTTGGTCCAAAGGTGTTGGATCTATCGTCCTTCCTCGACTTATCGATGGGGTGCGGCACATCTAGGTCCAAGACTTCACGGGGATGTACCCTGACCGACGTGCCACAGCGACATGTTCATCGACTCACAAAGCACTATTGGGGACGGTACTTCTTTATTAGACCTAACAATGGTGGAGGCTCAGCGTTGCCTGCCTCGACGGCAGCCACTGGCTTCCGTGTGCAGAAAATTCTAGGAATAATTTTATATTCTTCTATTCCTTACTAAGGTTCTATCTGCAAAATTTCCAGGACATTCGTCTTTCTCAGGAGCATTTTTTTTTAGTTTCCACATTTGCTTGTTCGTGTAAATTGATTGATGTCCTATCAATAAAATATGTGGTTGCTTCAGAGAAAAAAAAAACGCAATTGACAGCGGTATCGTATCGAACAGGCAACTGACAGCGGTGTGCTTAACTATTATCATTCTGTTATAATATAAACCTTTTTAGTAAATTAAAACAGTTTGCTAAAACATCCCATTACGGAGGGAGTGGTTGGCAGTTGTACCGTACGTGTACTTCGGCTGTTAACGGTCTTCACGGGGGTCTCCAATAGTAGTGGGATGCTGGGAAATTGAATACTGGAACAGGACAGGGATTGGCCCGCCATGGGCGGCACCTCATCCGCCAACCAACAGGCCGCGCAGAGCGGAGCGGAGCTGAGTTAATTGGCCGCGCCTTGGGCGGGCGACGCGTCGTCGTCCGGCGAGCGTCGGAGAGTCGTCCCGTTCTGTTGGACGTCGACGTCCAGCACTAACTCAGCTGATGATTCCTCCGTGTTTCCACGCTCAACTGGTACCAACAAACCTCCCCGTTTTCTGGTGTCATGCCATAATGTTTCCACGCTCAACCGTGCAACTGTTCAAGGATGGGGACGGACGTCACGGTTAGCCCCTCCATTGCCGTCCGGGAGACTGGAGACAGATCGCCCTCCTGCTAGCATCTTAGTATCTGTTATATTATGATCTAAATTAGAACGAAGCGAGACCCGTCGGCGGTAAGTTTAGATCGTCATTACCGTCTATATATACGTCTTGTAAACCGCTGCCTATGTTATCAGATTGTAAGATCTCAGCAATTGTAAACACTTCTCAATAAGTAGGATAATTTTTTTCAACCCAGTTTTTCTACATAGTCGTGGGCGTCCCTGTCTTATCCAAGGGCGTACAATGCTGCAAGATCTGTGCAAGTCAATTTTACATTTTCAACCTGTACCAAGGACAACTTCGCACATCTATGGTAAGCAAAGCGTACACGGTACATCTTGATGCTGCCTCGTGTATCTCTCTCCTCTACCTCAGCTCGTCCCCCACCTCTCCCCTGTCGTTCTCCGCACCACCTCCTCCGCCGCCAGACGCGGAGCTCCTCCACGTGAGGAACCCACATCGTCGCGCCCCCGTTTGGCGCCGTGCGGCTACTCGTCGCGCCCTGCTGGTGCTCCCGCCCATGGCGAGGGTTCAGACCACGCAGCGCCGACCTGGATCTGGGTGGACCAGTTCCCCCACGACCGGCCGGCCGGACAACGAGGTCGCCGTGCATGGACACCGTCGTCTACCTCATCGCGGATCTGGCCATGGAGGGATAGAGTCGAAAACTACATGCCTTTTTTGTGTTCAGATCTGTCCATAGTTACATGATTTCTTTTTCATCTTTTCCCCATGTTGTTTGCTGCCATATTTGGGTGTTCTTGTTTGGGGAGAACGGCGGATGAGCTGGATAGTCTCATGTGGTTAGCCCTTTTTTTTTTTTGGTTCTTTTGGATCCTGACATGTTATGAACGGTGAAGAAATTGACTCATTGCTTTGATATGACTCAGATCCAAATGTACGCGCCATGTACAATTTTTTTTTTCAGATCCTGATGTTGATATGAGTGCTTTGAAAATGACTAAAAATTCCTGTGAATTCCCTACTCGTGGATACATGCAACCATGCATTTTCTTTTTTATTTGTATGATCTCGCTTTCCCTTTTTCGCAGTCCATTAGTATCATTTTTCCTCTATCATGAATGTTGCAAAAAAATGAGGAAAAAATCTAGACTAATCAAGGTACATAAATGCTGGAAATAGATTTAATGGATTCATGGATGCTTGTTTTTTTTTCCAATGAATTTTCCTTCTTCCAAATGTTAATTGTTGTTCTGAATCTACCTTTCCTTTTTCCCAATCATCATTTTTCCTCTACCTTGAATGTTGCAAAAATTTGGAAAATATTTAGACTAATCAAGATAGTACATAAATGATAGGCAAATCTCCTTCCATTTTTTAACATCAAGGCGCTGCTATCATCCAATGATTCTGTACACGGTCTACAAAATGTAAGAAGGGGTTTGTTATGTAAAAGGAAAGGGACTTGCTGATACTAGAAGAATATAACTCAGGGTGTTCTCCACAAAATGCATACAGAGGTTGCACGAATCTCAACGCATGATTGGACGTCCGGGATAAGCCCAGGACGCCCACGTATATGTAGCATTGCATTTCACCTAGAGGATGGAGTACGAACTTAGAGGCAGATATTACAAGACATAAGAGAGAGTTAATGGAAGAGTATGATACTTTGGACATCATGTCTAAGATTCACCCTCTCTCTGATGTTGAGAAAGGAGGTTGTATGTTATTCTTAGAGAGTTAAACTCTTACTGGATTGTAGAAGAAACAAAAGCTAGATAGAGGTATAGAGATAGAAGATCATGGAGGGAGATAGAATGTCTTAGAGGGTCATGATGGCCCTCAAACTGAACACAAAGGTATGCTTCAAATTGCAATATATTACTACGAAGACCTCTTTAGAAAAGATGATAGACTTGATATTAGGCTGAGGAGTGATTTCTTCTCTCCAGGGAAAAAATTAAGTGTACAAGAAAATACAACCTCAGAGAAATAATTCATAGAGAAGAGATTAGGGAAGCAGTTTTTGGTTCTTATGTTGAGTGAGCCCTAGGTCCTCATGGCCTCTTTTCCTCTTTTTTTCTTTCCAAAAATGGAATATTATTAAATATGATCTGATAGAGGTGTTTGAGGAATGGTTTAATGGAACATTATATATGTATGTGATTTTTTAGGCCTATTAGTTTACTCAATTGAATTTTTAAGATCTTCACAAAAGCCATTACTAATAGATTTGCTAGGTAGTTGACAGACTTATATCTTATCAACATTTTGCTTCCACTAAAGCTAGATTTATATTATAAAGTGCTGCTACTGCCTATGAAATAATTCATGAAGTGCATAGAAAAAAAGAGAAAGGCCTAGTGTTCAAAATAGGTTATGAAAGGCTTATGTAAGGGTGCTCCTGAATTTCCCCTTAGAGGTCTGAGCCCTAGGATCATCTCCTTGATTACACAAATTACTCAAGGATGCTATATTGAGGTTTGGTCCCTAGTATCATCTCCTTGATTAAAAAAATTACTCAGGGATGCTATATTGGGGTCAAGGTAACTGATATAGAGAGTGATTTCTTTTTGACTGACAAGGGGCTGAGGCAGCGGAACCCTTTTGCCCTTCTGCTATTTAAGGCCTTTCACAATGGAAGGTCTCTCAGCACGTTATCATTGGAAAATAAATTTTTAAGACACAACCTCTCCAATGGATTGCCTCTTAAGTGTTCTCTCTACATTTAATGATTTTCGTGATATGTAGGCATGTGATTGTGTCATTCACTCTTTTTTTCCTATGACTCCATGCAAGGGTTGTATCTTAGTTAAAATACAACACCACTATCTGTCCTCATTCAACTATGGTGCCACATAAGAAATTTGCCTATGATGCCGTGTTAAGAACCTCCCAATGTGAAAGGCCTAATTTTTTGGTTGATGTGTTTTCAAAAATGTTAATTATGGGATCAAACTGTGGTTTAATTAGAGGTATTTGTCCACATTTAATCCTTGAGGGTGTTCTTAGCCTACAATATGCAGATGACACCCTTATGTTCTTAGAGAGAGAGAGAGAGATGAAAGAAATGCTATTAATCTAACAGGGACTCTTACATGCTTTGAATAGATGTTTGGAATGAAGATTAACTATCATAAAAGTGAGTTAACGACCATTAATATGTAATCTCAGGAATGTATGCTCTTCCTGGAAGTTTTCAAATGTGCGGTTGGGCAGTTCCATGTTAAACACTTAGGACTTCCTTTACATTTCAATAAACTTAAGAGGGAAGATTTACAACCCCTTGTTGATAGCTTGTTGAGTAGAATGGCAGGTTGGAGGGAAAAGTTGCTCTCCTTTGAAGCAAAAAAGAATTATTATTCAAATTGTTATGTCTAGTATCCCTATATGCATGTTATTGTTCTTTAAGTTCTCAAAATGGGCACTAGATCTTACTAATACCCAACTATCTAATTGCATGTGCATGGGATGATTTAGAGGGCAACAAGAAGATTCACCTAGGCGATTGCCCCTCTATGTGTATGATCAAAGAGTTGGTGGCAATCTACAAGATCTAAATATCTTCCTAGTGGGCTCCTGGGTTAAGGTATATACAAGGTGAGAGTAGTCTCTAGAAGAGTGGTAGATGCCAAGTATAATACAAAAATCCTAATATTCTATGTTGTCAGGATTTGAATCCCTCTGTTTTTAGAAGGGAATGATGTGGATTTCTAGAGTTGTTAAATTTAGATACAAATGGAAAATAGGTAATGGTAGTTTAGTGAGATTTTGGGAAAACACCTAGTTTGTTAATGCCCCCTAGCCTCACAATATTGGGACATATATTTTATGGTAAATCAACAGATGAAAACTGTTGCTAAGCTTTGGGATGGGCATCAATTATAGTGTGATTTTAGGAGAACCTTTACCACCAATATGATGGACATGTTGTTAGAAATTATAGAGATTACTAAAACTATTATTTACTCTAGTGAGGATGACTAGCTTATCTGGAAGTATGAACCTGGTGGGGTTTATTCACCTAAATCGTTATATTCTATTATCAATTATAGAGGAGTTCAACCAATTTTCCTACCCGTGTTTGGAATTTGAAAATTCCACCTAGAGTACAAATCTTCTTTTGGTTGTTATCCTGAAATAAGATTATAACTAGAGATGACCTAAGACACAGAGGTATTCCAAAACCTCTCGAGTGTGAGTTGTGTAAAGAAATTGAGTCTGTTAATCACATGTTCTTTGAATGCTTAGTATCTATGTTGTTATGGTCAATGGTAAATAAAGTCTTTAGTGTGATGGTTACAAACTTTCTAACTATTTCTTCAAAAAGGCTATGCAACATAAGATATTTGCAATTCAATGTTGTTTCATGCATCTGTTGTAGTCTAGAGCATATCGAATAATAGGAACAGTTTGGTGTTTAAACGAAAGGCTGGATTTCTACGAAACATGTGTGGGGGATAGTTCTTTCATATATGAGGATATAGAAAGTACCTTTCAAGGACCCGTCCTAGCATCTGGTATATCAATTCAAGGCTGTCCTATTCAGAAAATGAGGAGCCTACCATCCTTTGAACGAATATCTTCTTTAGGAGGCTACCTCCTATACTCCTTATGGTGGACGTGCAACGGAGAGCTACCTAAAGGAGCACCCGGAGAAGGTGGAGACAGTGCACGTGGTGATGAGCTCAAGGAAAAAAAAAGGAGTGTCTCTTCTGACCATGGGGAGCCGTGTGTCTGGAAAAAGAATCCGATGACATGGGTATACTATATTGGGTACTCGATATAACCAACCCTGGTGCGGATCCAGGAAGGAGCATACAAGGCCCAAGAAGCCCAAGAAGGGTCCAAGGATAGGAACTATACGAAATTAGGCAAGTATTAGCCATATCGGGTAAACCGACATAGTTCATTGTAACCGACCAGGATGTGGACTCTGAGACCTAGCCCACTATATAAGGGCTAGGAGGAGCCACCGGGAGGGCATCGAAAACTCTTGTAACCATACGCATCGTGCAAACCCTAATTCTAGTATAATCTCGGTAAATTTAGCCTTCATCTTGTTTTCACCGAATACCTAGTTTGCCTGACATGTCCCCAAAACCGCCAACTCTCTCTCTTTCCTCAAAACCCAAGTTCATACTTATGGACATTGCCGAGTTAACCCTCCTCACCCAATCTCTTAAGCCTACTAGCTTTGGGTTTCCTCCTGGTTTGTAATAGCCGGTGTCTAGGAATCCCCTGGTTTGTTAGCATAAAATGCTAGATCACATGCAAGAAAACCTCCTTTAAACACTAGCAAGGTGCCTTCTTTTTCTGTTTGTTTTGGTTTATGCTAGGTTGTTATGCTTCATGTCAATGAAATGGAGCTGAGGAGCGCTCCCTGTTGATTAAAAAAAAACCCGTAGGATTGCATTGGTATGGCTACTACAATCCTACAAGAACTTATTCATACGAATCAAAGTTTATTTGATTTCGTTACAGGAAAACAAATGTTCCTCAAAAAGAGGTACGAGCAAATGTTAGATTTCATATGAAATTAGTGCAAATAATTTCTTAGAAAAAATACTACGAAAATCAATCCTATAAGAAAAATTACCTATATGATTTAATCCTACAAATTTTCTATGCAAATTATTTGAATCAAACACACCCTAATCCACATACGAAAAACGGCCCAACTATAGGGAGCCACTTATTATTTAAAAAATTTAAATTGTATTTACAAGTTCCAAAGCATTCCAATTTTTTTTTGGACGTGGTCAATGCTGTATCGTACAAGCGTGATCACAAAGTGAAATTATCTGTAATTTAGGCTACCCAAAAACGAGGAAAATATGATAAAAAATATATACTTTTGAAATGTGCATTACTAGGAAACATGCCCGCGCGTTGCGGCGGCTTGATTTTATTAAATATTATTTTACGAGATGCAACAACGGTCATGAATATTTGAGAATATGTTTACGTTACTTTTCGGTTGTCTAACAGTCTCACAGTCAGCTTATTTCCCATCTCAGACAAAACGAATAGAGAAGTATGGATTTTCGTTGTCCTTGTTGTTTGTACATTTTTGGGAAAGAAATCTTTGAGAAATATTACGTGCGTTTATTTACTTGCAACGTGTCTTCTATAGCTCTTGCCAAGGTCATGGAGATCCAAATATGTACCAGAATCAAATCTAACATGAGTCTTAAATAGCTGAGCAAATATTAACACTCAATCATCAACATAGTACTTCTATCCATTATCTCAATTTCTCTCCAATGTTGCTAACGAATGCTATTTTCTGACCACATCCACGCCTAGTTGCTGAACAGGATCAACCTCCTCAGCATATTGTGGAACATGCACTTTAAATCTGTTGTTAGCTGTTTGTAAACATAAAGCTTAACCAGCCAAAAGGACCCAAGAGAGCCCAGGCGATATATACTAAATGAATCCATGTCAGACATCTGTATATACGCTTGATGCAGGGGAAAGAAAATTCCCAAATCGCTTCTCTTCGTCCTCCACGGATTTACTACTCACATCCACTGTCCAGCTAACTTTGCTCGAAAGCAAAAGTCGATGTTAGCTCTAGGGAGGCTAAATCCGTGGAAAAAGTACATTATCAATCCACTGGCCGCCGCAGGAGGTCGATAGCAGTTGAGCAGGGGCGCGGCGGCCAGCCGAGAAGCCGGAGGAGCGGCCGAGAACCACACTGGGCAGGGGCGCCCAGGCCACGTCCCACACAGAGCAGTTTCGCACCAACGATCAGGCAGAGCAGTTCTTCTCTGCTTGGCTTCGGCTAGAAGAACAGCCAAAGGACGAAGCCACCTCTGGCGAAATATCCTCACCCCCCACGGTGACCCAACTCCGGGAATGAGGACACCCGCCAGATAAAATTGTGGACGTTGAGGAGTTCGCGTGGCTGTGCGCGTGCAGGAGTGGCTTTGGCCCCTGCATCTCTTCTTCCTCTCTCTGCTCCTCCTCCGATTTTGATTCCGGCAGCGAATTCGAGCTCGATTCAGACAAAATCAAGTGGGATGGAGGCCCGCTTCGTATGTTTGGACGTATATGAAGGAGGGTGGCGAACTGTGGCGGCACCGGAGCAGTCAACCTTGGAAGCGCCTGTCGGTCCCCGGACCGATTCGTCGCGGACGGCATTGCGTCGAGCAGGGACTGTGGAGAAGGAGAAGCGTCGAGCAGTCAACCTTATAATTTTTTTTTTGTATCTCTAAACAAATTTCGATGTTAGGCATTATTCCATATGTAACTTTCATTGCCATGGGACTATCATTGCCGGTAGTATTTTCTTTTTTGAGAAAAAAGGCAGTCGATATGCCATCCGATTAGATAGAAATAGAGTTTTAATTACAAAAGTTTTGCCAGCAACCAAAACCAAAAAAAAAAGGTGAGAAAAAGTACATTATCGTGTGTAGTTTTTTTAACGGAGACCGAGATGCTATATTTCATTATCGTGTGTAGTTAGTTATTCCCCATGTGTAAGTTTCATGAGAGAATAGCCACAATACCACTACTCTAGAACCAAAAGTTCCAAAATAGCACTTAAAAAACCAAACTTGCCTAAATACCATTGCTGTTTCAGTTTTTGTTGCCAAAATACCACTATGCACTAGCTGAGACTAACACCCAAAGGAAATGACTTCTATGCCCTTTATGTTTTCACACACAACTACTTCTATAAAAGATTTCAGCAAGATCTTGAAATGTATTTCAGTAGCATTTCACTTAATTCCAGCAGACATCATCATTTCAAGAGGATTGGAGGAACTGAACATCTATTGCTACTCTGAAATTGTCCATCGAATCAATGCTGAAACACACAAACACAACAAACCAAGTAGATTCTGAATTTGCTGCACCGTTGCCATGAAGAACATTACACACATCAGAGGAAACACGGGAAGAAGCGAGGACACTTCGTTGGGTCGTACGGGCTGCGCAAGGGCTGCCGAGCCAACAAAGGGAGAGGAAAGCAAGCCGAGCTGAGCAAGGACGGGGCGTAGTCGCCGAGCAGGAGAAGGGACCGCGCCGGAGCAGATGTAAGAGCATCTCCAGTCGCGTCCCCCAAACCGTCCCCCAAAGCGATTTGGGGCGCGCCGGACAAAAAAAGCGTTCCAGCCGCGTCCCCCAAAGCCCTTTTTTGTCCGGCGCGGCCCGATACGGTGTCCGGCGCCCGAGCCCGTCCCCGTCCCACGGGGACGCTCCGGGGACGCCGGACACAACGAAAGCGAGGCCAACCGACGCGGGCCCGACGCGTCGGCCGGCACGGCTAATTCTAACCTAACCGTCGCCTACCTCGCGACGGAAGTTATTCGCGCGCGCGTGACACACGGCGGCATCTTTGCCTTAATGGCGACGGAGGGCGGAGCGAGACGTCTCGTCGGTGCTGCGCGGCCTCCACGCGTCGCCGGCGTTCGCACGCCACCGCCCGTTCCCGCGCGATCTTCCCGCCTCTTCTCGTCCGTTCCCGCGCTTTCTTCCCGACGCCGGCGTCTATAAAAGGTATCCCGGCTCATCAATGGTAGCCACCACACCCCGCCGGCAACAAACACAGCCCTCGCCGCTCCACGGCCCGTCTCTCCATCACCGGTGGCAATGGCGAACCGCCCCGGCGATGGCCACTTCCTCCACCGCCGTCTCCTCCATTGACGAGCCGGCCGCGGCGTGCGGCACTCGAGGAGGCACTCGAGGAGAGGCCCGCCGGCCGGCGTGAGGCGCAGCAGGCGGCGGATCTTGCGGCGTTCTCCGCCCCCGCCTCCGCCGCCGAGGAGGCCGCGGCGGCAGCAGCGTGGCAGAGCAGCAGATGGCGACACCGTTGCGGCGTTCGACGCCTCGACGGGACAAGAGGCGCGACGGCGCCGCACCGGGAGGAGATGGAGCAGCGATGGGCCGACGACCGCCGGCGCCAGCCGCGATGAGCGGCAGCGCTGTTCCGTGAACGGCGTGACTTCGATCGAGCGCCGGCGGCGTGAGTCGATCGAGCTCCGGCAGCAGAGCGACGGCGGAGGAGCGTCGGCAGGCGGGAGTCGGCGCTACGCGCGCTATGGCGAGGCGGGCGGAGCGATTGGCGGCGGCCGACGCGTATGCGGCGGCGATGATGGAGGCACCAACGGATGTGGAGGAGGAGGCGCCAATGGAGGAGGAGGCCGAGGCGGAGGAGACCGAGGTGGAGGACGACGACGACGACGACGACGAGTTCGACTGGTCCGACGACGACGCCCCGCACCCGGACGAGACGGCCGATCAGCAACGCGCCCTCGTCGAATCCTTCGAGTCGGAGAAGAAGCTCCAGGACGACGCCCGTGCCCGCGAAGAGGCGGAGATTCGTCGCGCCATCGAGCTCTCCCTCCCGCCGGCCCGAGCAGGGAGGGCGGAGGAGGACTATCGGCGGGAGCGGCACCGTCTGGCCACCGCCGAACGCAAGGAGAGGAGGCGCGCGCAGGAGGAGCTGCGGCGTAGGGGAGGCGACGACGGGGCGGGGCCGTCGAACGCGCCGCCGGGATGTCAGTAGCCTAGGTTTAGATGAAATCTAGCCGTTTTCATTCAAACTTTGTAATATATAATCAAAATTGAATGAAAACCTTTATTTTCCTGCACAAATATTCATTTGGGGCTGGCGTTTGGGGGACGCGGCTGGGGAGCGACGTCCCCCAAATGTGGCACGAGCAAAACACGTCCCCCAAACGCTCAATCCGGCGCGGTTTGGGGGACGGTTTGGGGGACGCGACTGGAGATGCTCTAAGCAGGGGGTCGTCACCGAGCAGGGCAGGCCATGCCACGGAGCGAGCTCGCGCTGGCGCCTGGCGGACCGAGCTAGTCAGGACGGCCACGGAGCGAGCTAGATGGTCAGAGGCCCGGCGGCGGAGCTAGGCAGCCAGGGTCCTTGGCCGGCGGGAGGAGCCAATATCGGTTGCGACGAGCTGGCCATCGATGGCGCCGCCATGTAGATACAATATTCTTTGGTTGCGGGCTGGTCACTCGCAGCTTGGTTTAAACGAGGGCTATTTTGGAATTCCAGGAAAACTAACAAGGGTTACACGGTTTGACTAACGGGAGCAGTTTGACATCTAACGGAAGTGGTATTTTGGCAACAAAAACCGAATTTGTAATGTTATTTTAGCAAGTTTAGTTTTTTCAGTGCTATTTTGAAACTTTCGGTTTTGACTAGTGGCTATTCTCTCAAGTTTCATTGCCGTGACTTCACCGTCTGGAAGGCACGAGTCCAGAAAAGAAAATTGCCTCAGTTCTATAGCAACGTGTACTCCCTCGATCCATTTAAAATTAAGTGTTACATATTTGTCATGTAAATTTAGACAAATCTGTAACACATATTTTGAAACAGATAGAGTGCATATCAAGTTTGCTTAAAGCGTTTGCTGGGAGAGGAAATTTGCATTATCCGTATGCTCCAAAAAGTTACCCTATTATGGAAATTTCTTTCGAGAGAATTGGTAGCCGGGTCAAATTTCCTAATTTACGCAGGCCAACAGCCCAAGAAGCCCTCACGCGTTTCAAATCCACCTCTTCTCCCTTTCTCCTCCCGCAGTTCCCCATCTCTCTGCTTCATCTCCACGCGCGCGCTGCTCCGCTGGCGGCAGCACCAAGATCCAAACCCTAGCCCTCTCGAGAGCGCTCATGGCTTCTCCGCCTCCCCTTCCAACGCCCGAACGCGTCCCCGGCCTGTCCTTCACCCCCCAAGACGACGAATTGATCACCCGCTACCTCGGCCCCAAGATCGCCAGCCAGCCGCTCCCTGCCGGCACGGCCGATTTCATCCATGAAACCGACGTATACGCCGCCGATCCAGCCGATCTCTGCGCCGCCTTACCTCCGTCGTATTCGGGGATCGATGAGAGCAACAAGATATGGTACTTCTTCACCTGCCCGAAGGCCAAGAACAGCCGCGGTAGTCGCAAATCGCGGACGGTCGGCGAAAACAAAGGCACCTGGCATTCCGAGAGCCGGAAGGACGTCTTCGCCGGGAAGGAGCAGGACCGCCTCGTCGGTTACCGTCGGAGCTTCAGCCACGAGACCAGCAGGGGCGAGAAATCTGGGTGGCTGATGATGGAGTTTGGGTTCGGCGCGAATCAAGAAGATGGCCCCGTTGTTTGCAAGATTTACAAGACCCCTCGTCCTGCCACGACCGGATGCTCAGCGCGCAAGAAGAGGAAGGCAGCGGATCCGGCGGCACCATCAGCGAGCGGCAAGAAGAGGAAGGCCGAGGACGAGGAGCGCTCCGATCCGGCGGCACCATCAGCGAGCGTGAGGCGGCGGCTCAACTTCTGTTCCCCTACTGCAACTCCTGATGACGATTTCTTGAACGAAACCCAGAGGCAACAATCAGAGGCAGAAGAACTGGCACCGGCGTTCGATCCCATCTCGTTCTTGGCCGATGGCCACGCCCTTTCCGCGCTGAACTGCTACGACACACCCGTCCAAGGCGACTGGCCGACTGCTCCTGAGAATTCTGGTTCTTGGACCACCGCCGATTCTTTGCTGCCCGTCGAGACACGGCCAGAGGAGTCGGCATCAGCTGGAGATTGCAGCTTCTTCTTCTTCAATGATCATGCCGGTCTCGGGCTGAGCTGCCCCGGCACAACCAACATGGCCCCCGGTGCCTATTGGACCTCTCCGGCGGTGTCCGAACAGTATGTCAAGCAATCAGCCATCGATTGCAGTTTCTTCCAGAACAATCATGCCGATTTTGCGCCGACCTGCCCTGACACAAGCCTCCTGCCACCGGCGGCGTCGCAACAACATGGCGAGATATACGGTTCTTGCACGAGCGGGATGGAATTCTTCGAGAGCTTGCCCGTCACCGGATTCCAACACGACACGCCGTTCTACTGGCCCCGCGAGCCCTCCTCTGCTCCTACAGCCTCGTTGGCGGCGTCGACTCCGTTGCACAGCTGCGGGACGAATTGGGCTTCTCCAATGCTGCTGCCACTACAGGGATGGAGGAACTCCCTCTGCTGATCATGAGTGATGACCCGAGCTAGCTACTTTACTGGTAGGATAACAGCATCCTCTTGCTGTACCAAGGCAGCAAGACCTTGACCATTATTAGTTAGTATCATCTGAATGTTTAGGTCTCGGACAATTCTCAAGTTTGGATGTCTGCTCGACCTCTGTGCTGTGATTTTCCTCTTCCGAAACTGTTGTTTCAGATCTGATGACCATTCTGAAGTTTGGCTTCTCCAGAGGCTACTGACACTACAGCAGTGACCGGTGATCGTCTGTCCATTCTGAAGCTTTGATATTTGCTCGACCTGTGTGTTGTCATTTGTAACTTCCTTCAATGTAATCTTTATAAGCTGTTGTCTGTTGTCTCTGAGCTCAGAACTGGTTCACGAACTTATGAATCCTTTTGCTTAATAATCCTCTGAACGTTTTGAATATACTCCTATTTACTTGTTGTTTTCTTGTTGATTTACCTCTGATTATTAGGATATCCAAATTAGCTAAGACTGTGAGTCATGGCTGCTGCGCGGATGGCCAATTGATTCCCTTTTGTTGTGTTCCTCTATATTTTTTACCATGTATTTATCATATTATAAGGAAAAAAGAAAATCATTATACATTCCCATTGGATTAAAATGCAGGTAGGCGAGACATCAATAAAACTTTACTTTCTATCCAGTAAACAGTAAGAAGTTTTGGCTAAATAAAATGGCTTGTGATTTCCTTAGGTCCTGTGAACATTATATAAATAGGAAAATGTCCGCGCGTTGCAGCGGAACCTTTCCATCCATCTCCAACATCTCTCCTGATTTGATCGAATTTTTAATAGAACATGCCAGCTAATCTTTTTTTGAGGGATTGTTCTAGTCTTTGATTTGGGAATATTTACTATTTTTTTATATTTGAACCTAAGAGGAAAATTCATGAACAATTATATTCTCAGTCTCACAGGAACATGAGCACCATTTCGAAAAAAAAAACAGGAACATGAGCATGAACATGACACCACTGTCCTCTGTGATGAGAATGAGACTAAATCAGAAACTAATGTGTATGTTCAGAGAAGAGGAATTAGAAAGTCCAACCAACAGCGGTAAAGCAGGCCGAGATGTACCTGGACTCCAGAGCCTTCAGTCTTAGCTCTGTTACCTCGATGCTTCTTCTTGAATGGTTTAGTGCCAAAGCAAATATTGCAAAAAACTTGTGTTTTGCGACAGTACAATGAGCCGTGTGGAATTAATAGTCCATCAGTAACTACCAATACTTGCTTGTCCCTGAAGCCAAACTTTGATCCATGAGTAGTATGATCGAGAGGTAAAGGGTGGTTTGTAGTTGTGTAAGTATATCACTTCAGAGCTACTGTAAAATTACAATAATATGCTAGCAGACACATCTAAACAACACGGAATATACTGGAATTTTTTAAAAATTATTTTCATGTGGCCAATCCACACAATTCTATATTAGTAAAGTTTGTCAGTACATAAACCACGATGGCATTGGTATACATCACTGAACGATGGAGTACTATTTATGTATCCAAGGATACTAACCGATTTGGAGTCGAGCCAGTAGCTTGGTAGGACTTGGATCACGGCCGTCTGGAGTTCCAACGAATTAGGCAGAACGCCGAGACAGAAGACCCGCAGAGCAAGATCCGATCGTTCGGTCTCGTCCCGTGCTGGACCTGCGGATCAAGCACTGGTGTCCGGACAGGTAGGTCGACGCCGACGATCTGAAGAAGAGGGACGTGCGTCTTCGTTGACCTTAGCTCTACTCTTCCCCAGGTCCTGAGCAAAACAAGAAATAGAGGACCTCAATATGATCATTGGTAACTAAGATGATTTTATATATACTACTTACTCCGTTTCAATAAACAATGCGTGTTTATTTTTCGTATTTTATCTTTGAGAAAATATTAATTTATATCTCTCTATTTAAAAAGGATGTTTTAATTTTATCTACATATACATGTATTTAGATGAGTTTAGTTTGTAGATACATGCAAGTTTTGATGAAGTTGAAACATATTTTTCAGAATGAAGTATATAAAAAATATTTGATATAAAATGGTATCATTAGAAAGTATTTTCCAACACGATTCTAACAATGTTGCTTACGTATTATATAATCGTGATATTGTTGTCCTATTTATTTGGTCAAGGTTCACATTGAAATGTGTGTGTGTTTTATGTATATGAATGGAGGTAGTATGTGGTAAAATAAATTAAAAGAAGTGCATCATGTGAAAAAACAATCTAAGAATCAAAAGTGCTAATTTTTAGTCAAAACGTGACATCTTTCAAAAATGAATTTTCAATTAGTTCTTCATAAAAATCCTTGAGAAAAAAATCAATATGTTCATTGGAAGACTAATTGAATTAGCTGCACTCGCGATGAAAGAGAAAGAAAAGATACGGGTAAAGAGGCGTGAGTGACTTGGGGGATTTTGGAGTTAATGCGATTGCAAATTTCCTAAGCACTAGTACTGCCTTAGGCTGGCCATAGTGCTAAGTATCATGTAGTAATATCATGCATATGATACTTGTGTATGATACTATCTCTATAATGAGTGATATCATGGAGTACTATCATAGATATGCTATATTTATTATTTTTAGAATCTCAGTGTATATTTGTGTGCAAGATTTGTTAGACATTAACTTTTCTCGTAATATGCGCTATGATACGGAATCCACCTATGTTACTGTACTCTAATCTCCTCTCTCCTCCTTAATTAGCTACCATATCAACACTTTTGTGGGACCAATATGCATGATACTAGCTAAGATACTAGCACTATGGTTAGCCTTAATGGAGTATAGTACTCTGTAGCATCTCTCATCGAAATGATTGAGGTCCAATTAAACAAAATCGGTCATTAGCGTACTAGTTTAACATATTAATTTGGAGACCCTCTAAATCGGGAGGTCCTATGCCATCGAACAGGCTGCACATGCCTGCGGTACGGCCCTGCTCTTCCCCATGGCATCTGAGCGCCTTCGTCGACGACTGCGTGGCCTGCTTCGACTGCGTCGCCATTGACCGGCCTCGGCTCGGCTCGGCTCTTCCTCCATGGCATCCGTGTGCCTACTTAGACGGTTGTGTGGTCTGCTTTGACACTCTCGGGAGGCGTATAAACGAGACGCTGGGGGGGCCATCGCCAGTTCCTTGAGCTCGTGTTGCCCGAGCACGACTCAGTTGTTCCTCCGGTTTCTTGACGTCCACTGAACGGTTCGTAGTATTAGATTCCCAACATGGATTCTTTTATCGCCTTGAGCAAATACTCCATAGGTTCTCAATCTCTAGCGGCATGCATCCAGAACGAAGAGCTTGTTCGCCTATTTGGAGATGGAGACGCGGTACACGCCCATCGGGTCTCGTTCCTGCCGGCGTCGGACGGATGCGCTACTCGCGCACCTCCACGCGGATCTTGCTGGGACCAAGGGCGACAGAAACTTGCGGGACACTATCGTCGGGAAGGAGTAGATCGCCATCTAGATTGAGATCGAGATCGAGATCGGTGGTTTCACGTAGAGGAGGATATGGCCTATCTTGTCTAGGTTTAGGTCGTGCTCGCGAGGGGATAATATATACGGCTAGTAAAGAAAACGGACAAACCACGAGTTCGCATGATTAGCAATCAGAGGCAACACAAATTGGACGATGGACACGGGACAGAGGAAAATCAGCGACGGACGAAAATTTTAGCGACTTTGTACGGACGAAATCACGGAAACACTTCGTACTTTATTATTAGGCATAGGTATAGAGATATAGATTCGGCATATAGTTAGATTCACACTTTGGTCATTTTTGTGTAGGCTAGAATATAATGTATATGTCCCTGTAGATTTTGCAAGCTATTACGCATCATCGAAAACATCCAGTTTTTTTACCGGAATCTTTTGAAACTTTCAAATATTTGAGCATAGGGATTTCTATTTTCGTGCCATTGGATCCTTAGTTGTGCTCAGTTTTCTCCATCTCCTTAGTTTTTCCTCAGTTTTCCCCAAGATCTTGTCTGAAACCATCACAAGTGCTGTAACGGCCGGTTGCCCGACGGTTGACCGTTATCTTCTGACTAGTGGGGCCACATAGAGCCCGCAAAGACACGTCAGATCATCCATCTTTGTTTGACCGTAAGCATCGATGTATCCCTGACCAAAACGCGAACGAGTGGGGCTTCGGTATATAAAATGACAAGTGGGGCCATGACGCTGATACAAGGGGCAATACACAGGTAGGATTAGATTTTTAAACGGAGCTCTACAGCGATGGCACGAAGGAGGTGGCTTGCGGGGTGCCGAGATGAGATCGACGTCCACAAAGAACTGCATGAGGCGAGACCAGACGCATTAGATAGATATGAACTAGACGCGTTTAACCATGCAAAGAAGAGAAGAAATGGTCGGACGACATCGACGACTACCTCAAAACTTTGACTGACCTGTCGGACACGAACGCGAGCAATGTAGAGAAAACTAGTGTCTCTCCTTTCTGGCGTGTATAGATGGGTGCTAGACGAGTGTGGTGGCGAAGGAAAAGACCTCGCGGTGGTCTGTGGCGTCCAGCATAGCGGGGCGGCGTGGCCGTGCCCACATCGGCGTGCATGCATGTTCGGCATTGGCATCAACATGTACGTTCGGCATTGGCCTCGGCGGTATCTCTGGTGTGTCAGTGATCAAATGAGGGGACGGGATTGAGGGTGCATCCTGACGGTGACCTAGCAGTGGTGGCGAGCATAGCCGTTCTGAACATGCCGATATCGGCATCAACATCGTTTGGAGGCTGTGGTGCTCGAATCAAGGTGGGATTTGTTTCTTGTTCGCCAAAATTAATTTGAAACAAGTTTCATGTTGAAGGTTAGGTAACAAAAGTTTGTAACTAAAAATTATACTAGCGCCATGGTGAGGTTCTTTTTGATAGAGCTATACGGTTGGGCAAATTTGACACTTTTTAGATAGGGTTGCTTGTTGTTACACGTATGGCATCATGTATGGCAAATTTGGGGTCATTTGGAGATATTCGAAAAAATCACTTTGCTTAAGCGCATGCCGTTTCGTCTTACTGAAACCAGCTTTTCTAACAAGGTGATTTTTTCTACATTCTCTAAATGACCTCAAATTTCATACAGATGATCTTCTATACATAGATAGATAGATTGTTTCGTTTTTACATTTTTTGAACTTTTTATTTCCCTTTATAATACCCAATTGATTTTCAGGTCAAAACCTCGAAAAACAACATCTTGTATGGAATCATTTTCACCCTAAATTTCATTTTTTTTGAAACTTTCCCTTTTAGACATTCCTTGTTGTTATAGGTATGACATCATGTATGCAAACTTGGTTAAGTCTCACTGAAACCAGCTTTTGTAACAAGTTAGGTTTTTTCGACCTTCTCAAAAGGGATTTTTTTCTACCTTCTCTAAATAACCTCAAAAATTATACAGACGATCTTCTATACAAAGATAGGTAAATTGTTTCGTTTTTACATTTTTCAAACTTTTATTTCCCTTTATAATACCCATTTGATTTTCAGGTCAAAACCTCGAAATTTAACATAAGTAGATGGTGAACCCTCCCAAATTTGAAATACAAAGATAGATAGATTGTTTCATTTATCATTTTTACCGTGAATAGTAATGGATACAAGAAATCGGTGATGGTTTACCATTTTTTTCGTGAAAAGTAATGGCTACAACAAATCGGTGATGGTTTATCATTTTTTGCGTGAAAATTAATGGCTACAACAAATCAGTGATGATTTATCATTTTTTGCGTGAAAAGTAATGGCTACAACAAATCGGTGATGGTTTATCATTTTTTGCGTGAAAAGTATTGCCTAAAAGAGTTGGGCTTATAATTTTTAGCGCGTGAAAAATAATACAGAAAACCCTGATACGTCTCCGACGTATCGATAATTTCTTATGTTCCATGCCACATTATTGATGATATCTACATGTTTTATACATACTTTATGTCATATTTATGCATTTTCCGGCACTAACCTATTAACGAGATGCCGAAGAGCCAGCTTGTCGTTTTCTCGCTGTTTTTGGTTTCGTAAATCCTAGTAAAGAAATATTCTCGGAATTGGACGAAATCAACGCCCAGGGTCCTATTTTTGCACGAAGCTTCCAGAAGACCGAGGGGGAAAGGAAGTGGGGCCACGAGGCGCCGACACAACAGGGCGGCGCGGCCCATGCTCTGGCCGCGCGGGCCCTGGCGTGTGGGGCCCTCGTGTGGCCCCCCGCGTTGCCCTTCCGCCTACTTAAAGCCTTCGTCGCGAAACCCCCAGTACCGAGAGCCACGATACGGAAAACCTTACTGAGACGCCGCCGCCGCCAATCCCATCTTGGGGGATTCTGGAGATCACCTCCGGCACCCTGCCGGAGAGGGGAATCATCTCCCGGAGGACTCTTCACCGCCATGGTCGCCTCCGGAGTGATGAGTGAGTAGTTCACCCTCGGACTATGGGTCCATAGGCAGTAGCTAGATGGTTGTCTTCTCCTCATGTGCTTCATTGTCGGATCTTGTGAGCTGCTTAACATGATCAAGATCATCTATCTGTAATTCTATATGTTGTGTTTGTCGGGATCCGATGGATAGAGAATACTATGTTATGTTGATTATCAATCTATTACCTATGTGTTGTTTATGATCTTGCATGCTCTCCGTTATTAGTAGAGGCTATGGCCAAGTTTTTGCTCTTAACTCCAAGAGGGGGTATTTATGCTCGATAGTGGGTTCATGCCTCCATTAAATCTGGGACAGTGACAGAAAGTTCTAAGGTTGTGGATGTGCTGTTGCCACTAGGGATAAAACATTGATGCTATGTCCGAGGATGTAGTTATTGATTACATTACGCACCATACTTAATGCAATTGTCCGTTGTTTTACAACTTAATACTGGAAGGGGTTCGGATGATAACCTGAAGGTGGACTTTTTAGGCATAGATGCATGCTGGATAGCGGTCTATGTACTTTGTCGTAATGCCCAATTAAATCTCACAATATTCATCATATCATGTATGTGTATTGTCATGATCTCTTTATTTGTCAATTGCCCGACTGTAATTTGTTCACCCAACATGCTATTTATCTTATCGGAGAGACACCTCTAGTGAACTGTGGACCCCGGTCCATTCTTTACATCTGAAATACAATCTACTGCAATACTTGTTCTTTACTGTTCTCTCGCAAACAATCATCATCCACACTATACATCTAATCATTTGTTACAGCAAGCCGGTGAGATTGACAACCTCGCTGTTTCGTTGGGGCAAAGTACTTTGGTTGTGTTGTGCAGGTTCCACGTTGGCGCCGGAATCTCCGGTGTTGCGCCGCACTACATCCCGCCGCCATCAACCTTCAACGTGCTTCTTGGCTCCTCCTGGTTCGATAAACCTTGGTTTCTTTCTGAGGGAAAACTTGCTGCTGTGCGCATCATACCTTCCTCTTGGAGTTCCCAACGAACGTGTGAGTTACACGCCATCAAGCTCTTTTTCTGGCGCCGTTGCCGGGGAGATCAAGACACGCTGCAAGGGGAGTTTCCACAATCCAATCTCTTTACTTTGTTTTTGTCTTGCTTTATTTTATTTACTACTTTGTTTGCTGCATTATATCAAAACACAAAAAAATTAGTTGCTATCTTTACTTTATTTACTGTCTTGCACTCTATATCAAAAACACAAAAAAGTTAGTTTACTTGCATTTACTTTATTTAGTTTGCTTTATTTACTACTGCTAAAATGGCCACTCCTGAAAATACTAAGTTGTGTGACTTCACAACCACAAATAATAATGATTTCTTATGCACACCTATTGCTCCACCTGCTACTACAACGAGAATTCTTTGAAATTAAACCTGCTTTATCGAATCTTGTTATGCGAGAGCAATTTTCCGGTGTTAGTTCCGATGATGTCTGCTGCCCATCTCAATAATTTTGTTGAATTGTGTGAAATGCAAAAGTATAAAGATGTAGATGGTGACATTATAAAATTAAAATTGTTTCCTTTCTCATTAAGAGGAAGAGCTAAAGATTGGTTGCTATCTCTGCCTAAGAATAGTATTGATTCATGGACTAAATGCAAGGATGCTTTTATTGGTAGATATTATCCCCCTGCTAAAATTATATCTTTGAGAAGTAGCATAATGAATTTCAAGCAATTAGATAATGAACATGTTGCTCAAGCTTGGGAAAGAATGAAATCTTTGGTTAAAAATTTCCCAACCCATGGATCGACTACTTGGATGATCATCCAAACCTTTTATGCAGGATCGAACTTTTCTTCGCGGAACCTATTGGATTCAGCTGCTGGAGGTACCTTTATGTCCATCACTCTTGGTGAAGCAACAAAGCTCCTTGATAATATGATGATTAATTACTCTGAATGGCACACGGAAAGAGCTCCACAAGGTAAGAAGGTAAATTCGTCGAAGAAACCTCTTCCTTGAGTGATAAGATTGATGCTATTATGTCTATGCTTGTGAATGATAGGACTAATGTTGATCCTAATAATGTTCCGTTAGCTTCATTGGTTGCCCAAGAAGAACATGTTGATGTAAACTTCATTAAAAATAATAATTTCAACAACAATGCTTATCGGAACAATTCTAGTAATAACTATAGGCCATATCCTTATAATAATGGTAACGGTTATGGTAATTCTTATGGGAATTCTTACAACAATAATAGGAACACACCCCCTGGACTTGAAGCTATGCTTAAGGAATTTATTAGTACACAAACCGCTTTTAACAAATCTGTTGAGGAAAAGCTCAATAAAATTGATATTCTCGCTTCTAAGATTGATAGTCTTGCCTCTGATGTTGATCTTTTAAAATTGAAAGGTATGCCTAATAAGGATATTGAAAATAAAATTGCTACTACAGCAAATGCCATCCAAGTTAGAATTAATGAGAATATAAGATTGATGGCTGAATTGCATGCTAGGTGGGAAAGAGAAGAAAATGAAAAACTAGCTAAAGAGAATAATGTAGCTAAAGTTTGGACTATTACCACCACTAGTAATGTTAATGCTTCACATGTTGCTGCACCTCCTACTATCAATGGTAAAATAATTGGTGTTGGCAATGTTTCCACTCCTAGTGCAAAGCCCGCAAAGCCGCTCGAAACTGCTAAAACTGTTGAAACCGCTCGTGATAAAACTGCTGAATTTTTTTCCAACATTGGGGATGATGATCCCATTGCTTTAGATTATAATGGTTTGGATTTTGATGATTGCCACATCTATGAAGTTATAAAGTTCTTACAAAAACTTGCTAAGAGTCCCAATACTAGTGCTATAAAGTTGGCTTTCACGAAACATATTACAAAGGAAATAGTCTATTTTAAACCCTGAAGTTGTAGGGGTTGGACCAAATGAACCCTGAATTCAAAATCCCTGTCGTTTGTACCCTGAATTATCTAATCCTGGTCTAAATGGAACCTTGGACTTGTTTGGCTTACCGGGAAAAGAATAATCCCGACCGGGAATGAACATTGACTCACTGACTAGCTGGGCCCGCATGTCAGGTTCATCTCCAAATCCTAATCCATCTCTCCTCCGGTCAACTACTCCTTCGCAAGCACGGAAAGCCCGACGACGCGCGCGTCCATCGTCTGTGAGGCACCCCTTCTCGTTGATGGCCGCCTCCTTCATCCATGGGTGGGGTGCGTTGTGAAGCCGCCGCCATGCTGATCTCTATCGCGATTCGCGAGTGGCGCGGTCGGAGGAGCCGGTGGCCGAGGGGACCTCGCCGGCGAAGCGCACAAAATCGTGCGGTGCTGTTGGGGGGATGACCCCCGGTATGCCAAAGGCATGCCAAACCGGATGGTTTGAGCCATCAAGATACCGGTTTAATGTTCGTACCGGAACATAAAGATAGGAACTTAGCTAAGTGAGGCTAAGCCGGTATCCCCAAGAGGGGTATACCGGAATCAGGTAAGAAGATACCGGATCTCCGGAAGGACGAGCAGAGTCGGCAGGACTGGTCAAAGATTCTCTCCGAGCTAGAAGACAAAGATGAGCTAAGCAAAGTAACTTTAGACGAAGGGTCGACGATAAAGAGAAGGATGACGGTCAAAGAAGCCGGAGGACGTCGGCGTCTCCGATTAAAGAGGACTCCGGTGTCATCTATGATTAAAGTAGCTTTGTAAAGTAGTTTGTCCAATCAAAGATGCCATTAGGGTTTCTTCCAAGTGTAAGCCACCCTCTCCCCTATATAAGGAGAGGGGGTATCGCGTCCTACGGGTGCGAGACCACGGAGATAGAGAAAAACTCTGTAATCGGTAACTTGTGTGAATCAATGAACATGGTGATCTAGAGCGAGTTCTTCCTTGTGTCTTTCTTCTTCAACCTCCGGCCCCGGCCAAGTTCTTGAGGAAACCATCCGGAAGTTCATCACACCTGATCACAAACCCTCCCCGAATCCTCTTGCGTCCATTCGGCCCCAATCTAAGCCATCCTATGGCATCTGTCTGTTCACCACGACGACAGTTGGCGCCCACCGTGGGGCATGAAGTGGCGCTTGATGGAGTTCACATTCGGGCGGGCGTCCTCGAGATCTCCGGTGAGCGTACGGTGTCCGCGTTGGTGCAGCGCATCTACGCCATGGACTTCATCAACGACAACGCAGGCTGCTTCGCCAACGGCGGCGTCTTCCCCAAGAACGGCCGCATCATCGAGTTTGGCAGCCACCGCGTCTACTTCGGCACCATCCCTGTGCGCCAGCGCCTCTCGCCGGTGCTGGTGGCACCGGACCCGCCAAGATGGCTCTGTGCTGGTCGCGTCGCCGGCAGCGTCGAGGTAATGATGACCGGTGTGGCTGGTGCAGGAAAGGAGGTTGCGGGTCGAAGGTGCTCGGTCGCGCGGTTTCGACCCGTGCGGCTAAGCCACCGCCGGAGCGCGACGCGAGCGCGGCGGGAGCATCTTCCGCACTACCGGCAACGCCTCTCCAAGCGGCGATGAACGCGCCGGCAACCCCCATCGCGCGGGAACATCGACCGGCAGCGGCTCGGGCGGAGGCTGGAGGCGCGGCGCCCGAAGATACTCGAGAGCGGCAAAGACGTCGTCAAGGCGCAGCGCGAGCTGAACCTAACCGTACGTGAGTATAACGCTGCCCATGGCTTTGCTTCTGTTAGCGCTCATGCTGCTAGGATACCAGAAAACCGGCTTAAGGCTCGCAACCTAGATCAGGATTTGCGTAAGGAAGTTCTTACCGGCAAGAGTACCTCTGCATCTGTTAGCATTGTAGAGAAGCCTAAGTACAGTAGCCCGGATAAGACCATAAAAGCTGCTAAGGCTGCTGTAGATCTGTGTGACTCGCTTACGGAGAGGCTGCGGCAAAACAGCAAGAGCGTGTCGGAGAGCTGCTAGATACTCGTAGAGCAGCAGAACGCCGAGCAGGCTGGCTAAGCTGAACAAGGCTATAGCCTCGAAATCCGCGCGTTCAACAAAGAATGCCGGAAGCAAGTCCCATGGGCAGGCCTCGTCCCCCATCCGGACGGAAGAAAAGAGAAAGAAGTGAACGCACGGCGGATGATCGTGTATGATCCGGTCCTTGCCGGTAAACAAAAGCCGGGCAACACGATGCCGGTAGAAAAAGCCAAGGGGCGGAGCGAGGCTACGCCAAGGAAGGCTATGCCGGAAACAATCATGCCGGTAGACATGAAACCGGGCAAAACTATCCGGCTGCAAGGGCAGCGTATGATGATGATGAGGAGGAGATGCCTCCACCAAGGTACCGGCGAGGCAAGGGCCGCGGCACCAGAACGTTACGATGAAGCCGATTCTACAAGACCGGCAGCATACCGGAACCCGTTGGGGGAACGCTTGGGAGAGAGATACTTACCGGAACGGGATGCGAGGCACCGTCCGGATAGAGTGTACCTGTCGGAAATGATCGAGGAGGAAGGTCCTCCGAGGTCCAAAGTGCTTTGGCCCAAGAATCATGAGAGAAAAACCACCGGTTCGCAACTTTACGTTGCCCCGTGACACAAAAACATACGATGGCACTACGAAGCCGGAAGATTGGCTCGCGGATTACGTGACCGCGGTATACGTCGCAGGCGGTGGAGGAACTGTAGCGGGGAGGAGGAAACCGGCGTTGGGCCGTGAGGATCATACCATCGTTTTTGGTGGGACCGGCAAGAATGCAGCTAAACAACTTGCCGGCGAGGAAGCATAAATGGCTGGCTGGATTTTGAGGAGGCTTTTGTGAGCAATTTCAGCGGCACCTATCAAAGGCCAAACAGGCCGCGGCAGCTTGCTCTGTGTGTGCGGCGCCGAACGAAACAGACCGGGATTATCTGGCCCGGTGGAACACCACAAGGAACTCCTGTGAAGGGGTAATCGAGGCACAGGCCATTGCTTGGTTTAGCAGTGGGTGCAGAAGAGGTTCGCCGGTGTGGCAAAAGCTGCAGCGGAACATGCCGACAACGTTGCAGAGATGATACGTGTGGCGGATAGCTATGCGTTGGGAGACCCAACGCAGCCGGCAGTGCAACCTGAACCGGAACAGCTACGCCAAGAGCAACACCGGGACAACCGGAACAACAAGAGGAGGGAAGATTTCCTGGATCGAAGGTATGGCTCGCAGCAAGTTGCTGCTGTGCAAGAAAACTCTGATGCCAGCGGCAGCCAGAGGCAAAGAACCGGATCGCAGCCATGGGCGGGTCCAAAGAAACAGTGGGTGGAAAAGAAACCCCGGGTCCGGAAAAGAAGCCGGCAAGAACCCGCAAAATACACCATGGAAGCTGCCATGGACCAACCATGCGGTGGCACACACCGAATCCGGCACACCCGTCAAACCATCTGACGAAGGATTGTACCTGGACCAAGTACTTGATGCAAAAGGGAACGGTAAAAGATGCACGGCCACCACAAGACATGCCGCGGCAGCAACGGCTACCGCCGCCACCCCCACTTACCGGGGCAAACGCCTTACCGGTGCCGCCAAACCGGCAGCGAGTACCGGCAAGTTAACCGGGTGGAACAAGATGATAACCAACCACCTCCACCGGCACCTTTAGGCCGGAATGTTTACGAAGACCCACATTTGTGCTTTGTTGTCTTTGTCATCGAGCCAACGAGACGAGGCAAAGTGTACACCGCCGCTCCATGGAGGTCAATGCTTGTGATGCCGGCGGTTCCCAAGTACATGATGTGGTCCAATCAAGAAATTACCTGGTCATCTAAGGATCACCCTAAGATCATGCCGAATCCGGGTGGATATGCTCTTGTTGTGGACCCAATCATGAAAGGGCCGCAAACTCGAGTGAAGTTCAGCAAGGTGCTTGATAGACAATGGCAGCGACATCAACATCATGTACAAGCACACCATGCATACCCTGGGCATAACAGAAAACATGCTTCAGCCAACGCACACGACTTTCCATGGAATCGTTCCGGGTTTGTCCTGCGCACCGGTTGGAAAAGTCCGGGTGGATGTGTCGTTTGGAGGACGTGACAATTGCCGGGTTGAGAACCCGGAGTTTGAGGTGGTGGACTTAGATAGTCCGTACCATGCTTTCTTTGGGGAGACCGGCGGCGGCGGCCTTCATGGCCTCGACCCACACGACGTATCTCAAGATGAAGATGCCGGCACCTCGTGGACCTCTAACTGTGGTGGGAAACTACAAGATCTCGCTGGAAACAGCATCTGCCGGATCGAACCTAGCGGAATCGGCGGTGATCGCGGAGGAAAAAAGAAGGATGCAAACCGCGGTTGCGCTCGCTCGGTCCTCACGGTTGAGCTTAGCGGCAATGAGTGCAAGTCCGAGCGCTCCGGCGTTTAAACCGACAAAGGAGACAAAGGACATCGTCTTGGACCCGGCTTTCCACGAGCGTACCGTTCGTATCGGTGCCGGCCTCGGTGAGGCATAGGAAAGCGCGCTCGTCGAGCTTCCTCCGTGAGAATCGGAATATTTTTTCCTGGTCTACGATGACTTGGTAGGTGTTCCGAGGGAGCTGGCTGAGCACTCTCTAAACGTTCGGAAAGATGCCAAGCCGGTGCGACAACCATTGCGCCGGTTCGGCGAAGATAGGAGGAAGATCATTGGAGAAGAGGTGACAAAGATGCTGGTTGCCGGTTTCATTGTGGAAGTCACGCATGCTGAGTGGCTAGCCAATCCGGTGATGGTTGAAAAGAAGAAGGACGAGAACACGGAGGCAAAGGCTCCGAAGGTGTGGCGCATGTGCATCGACTACACCAACCTCAACAAGGCTTGCCCAAGAGACCCTTCCCCTTTACCGCGGATCGATCAAGTGATTGATTCCACTGCTGGGTGTGAGTTGTTGTCTTTCCTGGATGCGTACTCCGGTTTCCATCAAATCCCCTTGAAAAAGGAAGATCAAATAAAAACTGCGTTCATTACCCCGCACGGGGCTTACTGCTATATCACTATGCCTTTTGGTTTGCGCAACGCCGGTGCAACGTACCGGCGTCGTATGCAAAAATGTTTGTTTGATCAAATCGGAAAGAATGTGCAGGTGTATGTGGATGACATCGTGATAAAAACTAAGGTAAAAGATACCCTAATAGATGATATCCGGCAAACATTCGATAACTTAAGAAGGTTCCGGATGAAACTCAATCCGGCAAAATGTACTTTCGGTGTCCCTGCTAGGCAAGCTGCTGGGTTTCCTTGTCTCAAGCCGAGGCATTGAGGTCAATCCGGTAAAAATCCGGGCAATCGAGAGAATGACGGTACCACGAGGATCCGAAGGACATACAAAAGTTTACCGGAAGCTTAGCATCGCTAAGCCGGTTCATAAGCGAGGTTAGGAGAAAAGGCCTTGCCGTTGTATGCCTTAATGAGAAAATCCGATAAGTTCGTCCGGACCCCTCGAGTGCGGACGCAGCGTTCAAGGAGCTGAAAACGATGTTAGCTACCGCGCCAATATTGGCTTCGCCGTTGGAAAGAGAGCCGATGTTGTTATACATAGCGGCAACCAACCGAGTCGTAAGTGTTGTTGTGGTAGTAGAAAGAGAAGAGGAAGGGAAAACCGTCCAGAGGCCGGTATACTACACGAGCGAGGTGCTCTCCCTCTCAAAGCAAAACTACCCGCACTTCCAGAAAATGACCTATGGCGTGTTTATGGCCGCCACAAAACTCAAGCATTACTTCGAGGAACATCCTATGAAGGTGGTGAGTGAAGCACCCATCTCCGATATCATGTGCAACAAGGACGCCAACGGCAGGATTGCTAAATGGGCAATACAGATATCACCATATGTTCCAGTGTACGAAAGGAGAGACGCCATCAAATCGCAAGCTTTAGCTGATTTTTTGGTTGATTGGGCGGAAATGCAGTACAAGCCCCGGATCGGAGATCGGAATACTTGGAAGATGCACTTTGATGGATCCAAGCTCAAGGAGGGCCTAGGTGCCGGTGTGGTGCTAACCTCACCAAGGGGAGATCATCTCCGGTATGTTTTACAAGTGCATTTCAGGGCATCAAACAATGTCGCTGAATATGAAGCCTTGATCCATGGGCTTAAGGTCGCAAAAGAAATCGGTGCACACCGGATCATTTGCTATGGAGATTCAGACCTTGTGGTGCAGCAGTGTTCTGGGGATTGGGACGCAAAAGATGCCAACATGGCCTCGTACCGGTTTCACGTACAAAAGATTGCCGGCTTCTTCGAAGGCTGTGAATTTCACCATGTACCGCGTGCGGAAAATGAAGCTGCGGATGCTTTGTCCAAGATAGGCTCATCCCGACAAGAAATTCCTCCCGGGATAGCCTTGGCACACCTGAGAGTACCATCAATCAAGCCAAGTCCAGAGTCGGAATCAATTTTCGTACCGGAGTCACACATTGTACCAATGGATATCGACGAAGGAAACCCGGGGACTGTTCCGGTAAGCTCGGGGACTGTTCCGGTAGGATCGAACGCTGCCGCGCCGGTACCGGAAGAAACAATGCTGGTAGATAGCATGGACATAGACGTACCGGTATTCCTAGTTCGGGAGACTCCGTCCTGGGTTAAACCTATTAAGGAATTCCTGATCAGCGGCACCTTGCCGGCTGACGAAAGTGAATCAAGGAGAATCCAAAGAAGGTCCAAGGCCTATACGTTCATCAATGATGAAGTGTACAAGAGAAGCGTTACCGGTGTCCTTCAAAGATGTGTGGAACCGGAAGAAGGGAAAGAAATGCTTGAGGAAATTCACCAAGGAGAATGTGGGCACCATGCCTCATCAAGGGCGCTGGTAGCAAAAGTATTCCGGCATGGGTTTTACTGGCCCACTGCTTTGGAGAACGCTGAGGATTTGGTAAGAAAATGCAACGGGTGCCAGAGGTACGCCAAGCAAAATCATACCCCAGCGTCCGGTTTAAAGACAATACCATTAACATGGCCGTTCGCCGTTTGGTGCCTTGACATGGTTGGCCCATTCAGGACTGCAAGAAGCAGCATGACCCACATCTTGGTTATGGTGGACAAATTCACCAAGTGGGTAGAAGTGAAACCTGTCGCAAAATGTGATGGGCACACGAGCGGTGAAGTTCTTAAAAGATGTCATTTTGCGGTATGGATACCCGCACAGCATTATTACGACAATGGAACCAACTTTGCTCAAGGTGAGTTCAAAAGATTTTGTGAGGATAAGAACATCCGGTTGGATTTGTGCTCGGTGGCACACCCACAGGGCAACGGCCAAGTGGAAAGAATGAATGCTTTGGTACTCTCCGGTATCAAACCCAGACTCATTGACGCAGTGGAAAAATCACCAGGGTGTTGGCTTGATGAGATACCATCAGTGTTGTGGAGTATAAGAACAACTCCAAACCGGTCTACCGGATACACTCCGTTCTTCATGGTTTATGGAGCAGAAGCGGTCATACCAACCGACATCATCCATGATTCACCAAGAGTACAGCTCTATACTGAGCAAGAGGTCAAAGAGGCCAGAGAAAATGATGTGGACTTGCTAGAAGAAGCAAGAGAGTTAGCTTTGGCAAGAACAGCCATTTACCAGCAAAACCTCAGACGCTATCATGACCGGAAAGTTAATCCAAGAGTTTTCCGGGAAGGAGATCTTGTGCTTCGCCTAGTGCAGCGCAGCCGAAGGCCGGCATAAGCTCTTGCCACCTTGGGAAGGTCCCTTCATTGTAAGCAAGGTGCTTCACAATGATGCATACTACCTAATTGATGCACAGGAGTGGAAAGAAGGAAAGGCGGACAAGTCCGGAGAGGAGAGCAAGCGTCCATGGAACGTAGCTCTGTTGCGTCCTTTCTACTCTTGAAGTTGTGGAGTAAGAAGTTCCTTTTTTGTACCTTATATGCTATGAATAAAAGATGCCGGAACATTGAATGAGTCTCGGGGACTACCCCAATAAGGTTGCATGTAATTTGTCTATTTTTTCAGTTTACCGGTTGCTTATTGAATGTTTTTTCTTTCCGGTTTAGTAGTGTGCTAAATCCTACCGGAGTCTTCGACTCTGCTGCTGTCCGCAAACCAGCTTCATGGCAAGCAAGATAAACCGGTAGGAGATAAGCACATGAACTGCGAAAAGGAGAGCGAGGAAAGAACAATCCGGAAAATCTAACTAACCCCGGCTAAATCGGTTTTTTGCAAAATTTCAAAGTTATTTCTAAGTTCAAGAAGATGCTTGTTTGGTGAAAGAACCTTGTGCTCATACGCCAAAGAACGCCCAGAGAAGGCAGGCAGAGCCAAGGCAAAAGAACCAAGTGTGCATCAAATTGGATGCGGGAAAAATTTGGAAATCTTTGCGAGTGCGAGATAAAAGCAAAACCATGAGCAAATGTGCTAAAGCAAACATAAGATAATTAGCACCGGTATAACTTACCGGCACAAAATGTTGTACGACAACCACAAGCAAACTTAAGTTTTACATCATAAGCCCCGGCATACCGGGGCAGAATTTAACGGAACATTGTTTTAAGCCACACAGGGCCAAACAGCACGGCAAGGTAAATGGCAAGACAGGTAATCAGGCAGCAGGGGCTTCCGGAGGGGCGTCGCCGATACCGAGCATCGTCAAGAGGCTCCTCCTCGGCTTCATCCTCTTCCTCTTCAAGATAATCTTGAACGTCGGGAGGGGAGCGATGAAGGTGCGCATCTCGGCGTACTCCGCGATATGGTACGCACAATCCCGCCGCTTAGCGGTGAGAATCGGGTCCGAATCGGTTTCCGCGCCTTCGCGCACTCGGTGAGGGCACCCAGGTCGAGCTCCGGGTACCGGGAACAAGCGACGCGGAGGGCAGCATCTGCTCCGGCGCGGGCAGCGAGCACCGCCACTCGCGGATCCTCTTGCCGGCGCCCTTGAGACGGTCGGCGATAAGGGAGAAGGTATCGGGCACCTCTTCGCCGAGGCCACGGGGTCTCGAAGAGCCGGGTAGCTACATCGGGGATATCGAAAGATTGCGATCGATGGCGCGCATATGGGACACCCGCGCGTTGAGCGCGACCGGATGGTCATTGGGCGTCCATGCCACGACAAGATCTCGCTTGGCCTTGGTCCTTGCGGCGCGCGTCAACCTTCTTGACAAGCATATTTACGGGAGTCCGGAAACGAGCTCGTGCAAAGAAAGAAAAAGGTTAAGGAAAAGGATCCGGCATAAAAAGAGACCGGAGGAAAGAGAGTCCGGAAACCGGAAGGAAAAATAGCGAAAAGAAAATGGGAACGGAGGAAAAAAGCCTCGTAGGCAATAATCAAAGTACGTGAAGGTAAGGGACTCACGGTAGGCAAGCGCGTCGGTCTGCAGGATCAGCTGGTTGCACACTTTCTGCTCCTCCTCCAGCCCGCGCGGCTTTCTTCTCGGCACCCTTCCGGGCCTTGGCCGCCTCCTCCGGCTCAGCCCAGGCGGCACCACGTTGGCATTACCGGCGTCCTCCGGAGCCTCCTCCATCTTGGCCGCTGCATCGGCTTCGGCGGCTTCGAGGGCCTTGGCATGGTCAAGCCCCGGTTGGATGAGCTGGGTCTTGAGCTCCCGGTGGCTGGTCTTGAGGGCGTCCGGCTCCTCCTTATGCTGCCGGATGAGCTGGTCCTTCTCCACCGCAACCCGGAACGAGAAGATGTTAACAAGATCATGCTAATAAACATGAGAAGAAAATCAAGTTAACAGGAGAAAGGAGAAAAGCTATACGTTGGGCGGTGGCGAGCTGCTCCTTGAGAGCGTCAATGGAAGCTTCCGGGATCACTGTTAAGCAGAAATTGCGAGTGTTAGGAGAGAAAGGTTTCCGGTAAGGAAGATGCCGGCAAAGCAAGAATTTACCTTGGCACTTGTCGTGTGCCTCAGCGAGCTCCCGATGCTCCCATAAGAGCTCCTCGAAGAGGGCCTTCCGAGCGTCGGCCGTGAGCTGTTCAAGAAAAAGAGGTTAGCTAAGTTTTTAAGCTAAGTTTTGCGCTAAGAACAAGGTTCTTAACCCGAAACTCGGGGACTGGCAGTGCCGGTTTTGCGCTAAGTTTTTAAGCTAAGTTTTGCGCTAAGAACAAGGTTCTTAACCCGAAACTCGGGGACTGGCAGTGCCGGTTTTGCGCTAAGTTTTTAAGCTAAGTTTTGCGCTAAGAACAAGGTTCTTAACCCGAAACTCGGGGACTGGCAGTGCCGGTTTTGCGCTAAGTTTTTAAGCCGAGTTTTGCGCTAAGAACAAGGTTCTTAACCCGAAACTCGGGGACTGGCAGTGCCGGTTTTGCGCTAAGTTTTTAAGCTAAGTTTTGCGCTAAGAACAAGGTTCTTAACCCGAAGCTCGGGGACTGGCAGGTGCCGGTTTTGCGCTAAGATTTTAAGTTAAGTTTTGCGCTAAAAGCTGCGCTCTCACCACAAAACTCGGGGACTGGGAAGATAGACAAGAGAGAAACCGTCACAAAACTAAAGAAAAGACAGAACAAATCCGGAAGGAAGGAAACCGGTAGCAATTAAGAAAAGTTAGAAAAACGTACCATCAAGTTGTTCGTGGCATCATACCACGCGCTGTCAAGCTCTTTCACGGCGCTGCGGAGCCGCATGAAGTGCTCTTCAGACGACCGGTCCCCAACTGGATCAGGTGCCGGCAGCCTGTCCTTGCCCAAGCCGCGGGTCGCCGGAGTCATGTCCGCGGCATTCCACTTCTCGGCGTAGGGCAGGAGATGCCCCAAGTCCCGGCCTTGGCGTTTGAACTCAGTTATACGGCCAAGAAGACCGGTGGCCTTCGTGGCGGTATCCCTGGCGGCCTTGGAGACGTGCAGCACTAGAGGCTGCTGGCCGCCGGAAGGGGCGCTGGAGGCCGTCGCCTTCCCCTTGATGATCTTGGAGGTCTTGGGCGGCGGCGCGGTAGAAGCGGCCCCGAGGGGCTTGGCGCGAGGAGCACCTGGCGGCGGCATCAGGAGGGTGCGTGGAGACTGGGGAGCGCTGGGCGCATCACCCGGGTTAGAACCTTCCGGCGCGGAAGATTCCGGCGCGGAAGTTGTTGTCTTTTCAAGGACGGGAGAGCTGGAGGCTCCGCCCGCCCCGTAGCTTTTTCTTCTCCGGCGCCGATGTTGCTGGCGCCGGTATCCTGGGTCTCTGGAGGGAAGGAAGGATCCTCCTCCGTGCGGTGATCTGGTGATGAAGGGGCCGCACGCCCCGAATTTGTTGCGCCCCCCGAAAGGGAGGCAGAGGTGTTACCGGCACCAGGTGGTGCCGGGCTTGAGCGAGGAGGAGGGGTTGAAGTCCTTGCGGAATCTTCAGAGCCCGATTGTCTTGGGCCAAGCTTGAGCGCAGGGCTGAGAAAAAGAAAGAAAGACGGTTGGAAAAGAGAAACCGGAAAAGGAACTTGGCGAAATAGAGGCAAGCCGGAAAATAAGTAATTTACCCGGAAGAGGTTGGCATCGCCTTGCGCCCGTAGCGACGCATGCCCACCTGCTTCTCCCCCACGGGCTCAGTCCGGAAGCGCTTGGAGGGACGTGCCTGGCTGGCAGCGGCATCAGATGCCGGCTGCTTGTTCTTTTGGCCCTGGGCCATGAGCTTGTCCACGAACTCAGAGCCGGCCTCGGCGCGCAGGGGCGGCACGCGCTCATGGATCTATGAATTAAGTTTGGCTAAGAAGCAATTTGCAGGAAAGTGACAACGGATGACAAAGGAAACCGGAAAAGAAAATACCTCAAGCGTGGTCAAGTCGTCAGCGGACCCGGTTGGCTTTGGCGGAGACCGGCCAAGGTGCGCTGCCGGGGTCTTGCCCATCTTTAGATCCTTCCAAAAAATGTAAGGATCTGGGTCAAAGGAGTCAAGGGCGCGAGGCTGGCAAGGTCCACGCCGCTGTGCTTCAATGAGGGGGAAGCGGTCCTTGGCCTGAAACATGAAAAAAGTAAGATTAGCAAGAGCAGAAAGTTACCGGCTAAAAACAACCCCTGTCGCATAATCCCTTACTTCTTGGGTTGGAGGGTTATCAGTGCTGAGGGGGAGGAGGCCCCATTCCCAATCAGATGGCATAGCAGTTTGGCAAATCTGCTTAGCCTTGCGAACGACATCCCTTTTGCTAAGCGGACGGCCTGTGATCTTGGTAGGATCGCCTGGGCCGTACATCTCGCTCATCCTATGCGCGCGGCGCTTCAGAGGAAGCACCCGGCGTGAGATAAAGGTGCGGATGATATCATCCGAGCAGATCTTGGTCTCCTTCTTCAAAGAGGCCAAGAAGCGTACCACCCGGCTAGTTTCAGCATGATCAGACTTCGGGTTGTAGCTCCAGTTGGTCCTGCTGGGAGGCCCCGCTTCGAAAGGAGGAAGATCGATAAGATCGGCACGGCCGGTGTTCTTCACGTAGAAGAAAGTCCCTTGCCACAACCGGCAGGATTCGAGGCCGGAAAACTTAAAAAAGGGGCTCCCTTGACGGGAGCCGATGATGCAAGACCCGCATTGAACGGGGGTTTGGGTTTAGGAATATCCTTGCCCCGAACGGAATTGATCCGAAGAGCAAAGAAGCGGGCAAACGTCTCACGAGTGGGACGAATGCCGATATAGGCCTCCATAAAGGTGGCGTAGCAAGAGAGGTAGAAGATGGCGTTGCCAGGAAGGTGGTGAGGTTGGAGTTTGTAGAAATCTAGGAACTCACAAAAGAAAGGGGAGGCTGGAAGGCCGAAGCCACGCTCAAAGTGAGCAAGAAAGACAACATATTCGTCGGGTTCAGGGTCCGGTTCGATTTCATCGTCAGGAATCCGGCAAGAAACTCCTTCCGGAATCCGTCGAGACCGGTATAACCAATCGATCTCGAATTCGGTGACACCGGAGCCCATCCGAGCTCCGCGGGTGATTGGGGAAGGCTCGGCGCCGGATGATTGGCTGGAGCTACCGGATGCTTCGCCGGAACTACTCGCCTCTTGGCTACCGGAAGCTTGGCTAAAGCTACCGGATTCTAGAGGTCCACCGGATTCTTGGTGGCTACCGGATCCCTGCTGGTTGCCGGAATCGGTCTCCATCGGATCTGGAGCGTTGGATCCACCGGGAGATTGATCACGGTGTCTAACGGAAGGGGAAGAAGAAGAAGATGCGGAGGAAGATTCGTCGGACATGGAATGAGAAGGTGAAAAAACAGAAATCCCACACTTGAACCCCGCGTGAAGATCTACGAGTAAGAAGAAAACCAAAGAAAAAAGAGGAAATAAGAACACCGAAGACCCAAGATCCGAAAAGCAAGCAAATAGCGAGCAAAGCGAGATTGGTACCAACCTGGAGCGACGCGGTCGCAGAGGAAGATGTTCGCCGGTGCTTGGAACGGACCTACGGCCGCCGACGAGCTCCGTTGACGGTGAGGCGGAGAAGCTCACGATGAAGCGTGAATGCCGCGGGCGCGGTGGAACTGCTGCTAGGGCCTCCTGCACAGCGAAGTCCGGCGGAGGCGCGGCGAGAGTTCGTCGGGCGCCGGAGCTGGTGCGAGCGACGGCGGATGAGGAGCGGCGGAGGCACGAGGCGAGAAGCACCGTGCGCGAAGGAAGAGGAATGCGAAGAAGAGGAAGAAGAAGGGGCAGTTGTGCTTATAAAGGAGAGAGAAGATGGGCTGAGAACCGCTGGGCCGCGGCGGTTCGCCTCGCGGGCCGCCACGTGGCGGAGAGATACACGCGAGAAAGGAGATGGCCACACGGAGGCGCACACGAGATCCAGAGCAGTTAGTGGGATCCGCAGTGGTGCATTAAATGAGCGCGCGGGAGTCGAAACGAAGTGACAAGCGACACCTGCTACGACAGTCACAGTGCGCATGTCACTGACAGGCGCGGGGCCCAAAATATTCTCGACACCGCCGAGGAAGTATTTAATGACCATTGATGCCGGAGGATAAGATACCGGATAATACCTTAAGAGAAAAGATAGCGTTGATCTGGGCAAAGATGCCGGATCCAAATCTAAGGACAGATAGATTAAACCGGTATCCTAAAAAGAAAGAACCTGGCATTGTCTGTTGGATAAGATCCGCCAGACTATACCAGCTTCGGGGACTAATGTTGGGGGGATGACCCCGGTATGCCAAAGGCATGCCAAACCGGATGGTTTGAGCCATCAAGATACCGGTTTAATGTTCGTACCGGAACATAAAGATAGGAACTTAGCTAAGTGAGGCTAAGCCGGTATCCCCAAGAGGGGTATACCGGAATCGAGTAAGAAGATACCGGATCTCCGGAAGGACGAGCAGGTCGGCGGGACTGGTCAAAGATTCTCTCCGAGCTAGAAGACAAAGATGAGCTAAGCAAAGTAACTTTAGACGAAGGGTCGACGATAAAGAGAAGGATGACGGTCAAAGAAGCCGGAGGACGTCGGCGTCTCGATTAAAGAGGACTCCGGTGTCATCTATGATTAAAGTAGCTTTGTAAAATAGTTTGTCCAAGTCAAAGATGCCATTAGGGTTTCTTCCGATGTAAGCCACCCTCTCCCCTATATAAGGAGAGGGAGTACCGCGTCCTACGAGCGCGAGACCACGGAGATAGAGAAAACCTCATGAACTCGGTAACTTGTGTGAATCAATGAACATGGTGATCTAGAGCGAGTTCTTCCTTGTGTCTTTCTTCTTCAACCTCTCGGCCCTGGCCAAGTTCTTGAGGAAACCATCCGGAAGTTCATCACACCTGATCACAAACCCTCCCCCGAATCCTCTTGCGTCCATTCGGCCCCAATCTAAGCCATCCTATGGCATCTGTCTGTTCACCACGACGACAGGTGCAGTTGCCGACGCATGGCTTGGCGCGCGACGGAACGGTCTACAACCTTGCTGCAGCAGCACGAAATTGGCACCGTCGCCGTGGCGACAAAGCCGAGCGCCGCCATATCTTGTTCAGGGCGACGCGAGCAGTGAAGGAGAGCTTGAGTTTCTGTCAAATTGGTCACGATTTTTTGCCAATTTAATTCTGTGCGAGTCGGACATACCAACTATATAGCTATACTAATTTAATTCGGGAGGCCTAGATGTGTGTATTAGTACGTACGATTTTTACCAACAGATGCATTTGGCCCCATGGATGGCAGCGAGGAGCTCATCTTGGCCAGAACTGATCGAGCCTCCAGGATGCGCGCACCGACATGCTACAGGCGTCAAGCACCACAGGAGCGGAGGCGGGATTTTGTGCCACTGTGGCATCGGTTTGATCTGTCCAAAACGAGGTGAGGTCGATATTCTGGAGCTGCGCGAGGTCGCCGAGCTCATGTTCGATGGGGCTCAACAAGGAGTTAGTCGGAGACCGGCGGGGATGGGTCCCGTGGGTGAGTTGTAAATTTAATGAAGATTTGGGAGGGAGATGAATATGACAGGTAGGTCCATATTGTCAGTCAGAGTAGCAATTTAGAATTTTATTTTTTATTCTAAAAACAGATCTAAGGTTTAATTTAGACCGGGATTAGATACTTTAGGGTGCAAACGACAAGGATTTCGAGTTCAGGGTTCATTTCACCAAGGTTCTACAACTTCAGGGTTTAAAATAGACTATTTCCTATTACAAATGCTCTCATAAAAGCTAGAGAAGAGAAACTAAAACTGGAAACTTCTATTCCTAGAAAGCTAGAAGATGGTTGGGAGCCCATCATTAAGATGAAGGTCAATAACTTTGATTGTAATGCTTTATGTGATCTTGGTGCAAGTATTTCCGTTATGCCTAAGAAAATTTATAATATGCTTGACTTGCCACCGTTCAAGAATTGTTATTTGGATGTTAATCTTGTTGATAATGCTATAAAGAAACCTTTGGGGAGAATTGATAATGTTCGCATTACCGTTAACAATAACCTTGTTCCCATTGATTTTGTTGTCTTGGATATTGAATACAATGCATCTTGTCCCATTATATTGGAAAACCTTTTCTTCGAACTGTTGGAGCCATCATTGATATGAAGGAAGGTAATATTAAATATCAATTTCCTCTCAAGAAAGGTATGGAACACTTCCCTAGAAAGAGAATGAAGTTACCTTTTGATTCTATTATTAGAACAAGTTATGATGTTGATGCTTCATCTCTCGATAATACTTGATACACACTTTCTGCGCCTAGCTGAAAGGCGTTAAAGAAAAGCGCTTATGGGAGACAACCCATGTTTTACTACAATATTTTTGTTTTATATTTGAGTCTTGGAAGTTGTTTACTACTGTAGCAACCTCTCCTTATCTTAGTTTTGTGCATTGTTGTGCCAAGTAAAGTCTTTGATAGTAAGGTTCATACTAGATTTGGATTGCTGCGCAGTAACAGATTTCTTTGCTATCACGAATTCCGACCTGCCTCTCTGTAGGTAGCTCAGAAAATTATGCCAATTTACGTGCATGATCCTCAGATATGTACGCAACTTTCATTCAATTTGGGAATTTTCATTTGAGCAAGTCTGGTGCCTCAATAAAATCCATCTTTACGGACTGTTCTGTTTTGACAGATTCTTCCTTTTATTTCGCATTGCCTCTTTTGCTATGATGGATGAATTTCTTTGTTCCATTAATGTCCAGTAGCTTTATGCAATGTCCAGAAGTGTTAAGAATGATTATGTCACCTCTAAACATGTTAATTTTTATTTTACACTAACCCTCTAATGAGTTGTTTCGAGTTTGGTGTGGAGGAAGTTTTCAAGGATCAAGAGAGGGAAATGATGCAATATGATCAAGGAGAGTGAAAGCTCTAAGCTTGGGGATGCCCCGGTGGTTCACCCCTGCATATTTTAAGAAGACTCAAGCTTCTAAGCTTGGGGATGCCCAAGGCATCCCCTTCTTCATCGACAACATTATCAGGTTCCTCCCCTGAAACTATATTTTTATTCCATCACATCTTATGTACTTTGCTTGGAGCGTCGGTTTGTTTTTGTTTTTGTTTTGTTTGAATAAAATGGATCCTAGCATTCATTGTGTGGGAGAGAGACACGCTCCGCTGTTGCATATGGACAAATATGTCCTTAGGCTTTACTCATAGTATTCATGGCGAAGGTTGAATCTTCTTCGTTAAATTGTTATATGGTTGGAATCGGGAAATGCTACATGTAGTAATTCTAAAATGTCTTGAATAATTTGATACTTGGCAATTGTTGTGCTCATGTTTAAACTCTTGCATCATATACTTTGCACCTATTAATGAAGAAACACCTAGAGCTTGCTAAATTTGGTTTGCATATTTGGTCTCTCTAAAGTCTAGATAATTTCTAGTATTGATTTTTGAACAACAAGGAAGACGGTGTAGAGTCTTATAATGTTTACAATATGTCTTTTATGTGAATTTTGCTGCACCGGTTCATCCTTGTGTTTGTTTCAAATAACCTTGCTAGCCTAAACCTTGTATCGAGAGGGAATACTTCCCATGCATCCAAAATCCTTGAGCCAACCACTATGCCATTTGTGTCCACCATACCTACCTACTACATGGTATTTCTCCGCCATTCCAAAGTAAATTGCTTGAGTGCTACCTTTAAAATTTCCATCATTCGCCTTTGCAATATATAGCTCATGGGACAAATAGCCTAAAAACTATTGTGGTATTGAATATGTACTTATGCACTTTATCTCTTATTAAGTTGCTTGTTGTGCGATAACCATGTTTCACGGGGACGCCATCAACTACTCTTTGTTGAATATCATGTGAGTTGCTATGCATGTCCGTCTTGTCTGAAGTAAGGGAGATCTACCACTTTAATGGTTAGAGCATGCATATTGTTAGAGAAGAGCATTGGGCCGCTAACTAAAGCCATGAATCATGGTGGAAGTTTCAGTTTTGGACATATATCCTCAATCTCATATGAGAACACTAATTGTTGCTACATGCTTATGCATTAAAGAGGAGTCCATTATCTGTTGTCCATGTTGTCCCGGTATGGATGTCTAAGTTGAGAATAATCAAAAGCGAGAAATCCAAAATGCGAGCTTTCTCCTTAGACCTTTGTACGAGGCGGCATGGAAGTACCCCTTTGTGACACTTGGTTAAAACATGTGTATTGCGATGATCTCGGTAGTCCAAGCTAATTAGGACAAGGTGCGGGCACTATTAGTATACTATGCATGAGGCTTGCAACTTGTAAGATATAATTTACATGATACATATGCTTTATTACTACCGTTGACAAAATTGTTTCATGTTTTCAAAATAAAAGCTCTAGCACAAATATAGCAATCGATGCTTTCCTCTGCGAAGGACCTTTCTTTTACTTTTATGTTGAGTCAGTTCACCTATCTCTCTCCACCTTAAGAAGCAAACACTTGTGTGAACTGTGCATTGATTCCTACATACTTGCATATTGCACTTGTTATATTACTCTATGTTGACAATTATCCATGAGATATACATGTTATAAGTTGAAAGCAACCGCTGAAACTTAATCTTCCTTTGTGTTGCTTCAATACCTTTACTTTGATTTATTGCTTTATGAGTTAACTCTTATGCAAGACTTATTGATGCTTGTCTTTAAGTACTATTCATGAAAAGTCTTTGCTTTATGATTCATTTGTTTACTCATGTCATTACCATTGTTTTGATCGCTGCATTCATTACATATGTTTACAATAGTATGATCAAGGTTATGATGGCATGTCACTCCAGTAAATTATCCGTGTTATCGTTTACCTGCTCGGGACGAGCGAGAACTAAGCTTGGGGATGCTGATACGTCTCCGACGTATCGATAATTTCTTATGTTCCATGCCACATTATTGATGATATCTACATGTTTTATACATACTTTATGTCATATTTATGCATTTTCCGGCACTAACCTATTAACGAGATGCCGAAGAGCCGATTCTTTGTTTTCTCGCTGTTTTTGGTTTCAGAAATCCTAGTAAAGAAATATTCTCGGAATTGGACGAAATCAACGCCCGGGGTCCTATTTTTGCACGAAGCTTCCGGAAGACCGAGGGGGAAAGGAAGTGGGGCCACGAGGCGCCGACACAACGGGCGGCGCGGCCCATGCCCCGGTCGCGCGGCCCCGGCGTGTGGGGCCCTCGTGTGGCCCCCGCGTTGCCCTTCCGCCTACTTAAAGCCTTCGTCGCGAAACCCCCGATGCGAGAGCCACGATACGGAAAACCTTGCGAGACGCCGCCGCCGCCAATCCCATCTCGGGGATTACGGAGATCACCTCCGGCACCCGTCGGAGAGGGGAATCATCTCCCGGAGGACTCTTCACCGCCATGGTCGCCTCGGAGTGATGAGTGAGTAGTTCACCCCTGGACTATGGGTCCATAACGGTAGCTAGATGGTTGTCTTCTCCTCATGTGCTTCATTGTCGGATCTTGTGAGCTGCCTAACATGATCAAGATCATCTATCTGTAATTCTATATGTTGTGTTTGTAGGGATCCGATGGATAGAGAATACTATGTTATGTTGATTATCAATCTATTACCTATGTGTTGTTTATGATCTTGCATGCTATCCGTTATTAGTAGAGGCTCTGGCCAAGTTTTTGCTCTTAACTCCAAGAGGGAGTATTTATGCTCGATAGTGGGTTCATGCCTCCATTAAATGCGGGACAGGTGACGGAAAGTTCTAAGGTTGTGGATGTCTTGTTGCCACTAGGGATAAAACATTGATGCTATGTCCGAGGATGTAGTTATTGATTACATTACGCACCATACTTAATGCAATTGTCTGTTGTTTTACAACTTAATACTGGAAGGGGTTCGGATGATAACCTGAAGGTGGACTTTTTAGGCATAGATGCATGCTGGATAGCGGTCTATGTACTTTGTCGTAATGCCCAGTTAAATCTCACTATACTTATCATATCATGTATGTGCATTGTCATGCTCTCTTTATTTGTCAATTGCCCGACTGTAATTTGTTCACCCAACATGCTATTTATCTTGTGGGAGAGACACCTCTAGTGAACTGTGGACCCGGTCCATTCTTTACATCTGAAATACAATCTACTCGCAATACTTGTTCTTTACTTGTTCTCTGCAAACAATCATCATCCACACTATACATCTAATCCTTTGTTACAACAAGCCGGTGAGATTGACAACCTCGTCTGTTTCGTTGGGGCAAAGTACTTTGGTTGTGTTGTGCGGGTTCCACGTTGGCGCCGGAATCTGCGGTGTTGCGCCGCACTACATCCCGCCGCCATCAACCTTCAACGTGCTTCTTGGCTCCTCCTGGTTCGATAAACCTTGGTTTCTTTCTGAGGGAAAACTTGCTGCTGTGCGCATCATACCTTCCTCTTGGGGTTCCCAACGAACGTGTGAGTTACACGCCATCAAACCCCCTTTAGCATACTTAGAGGATGGAAGCTAACCGCCGACAGAGAGAGAGAGAGAGGGGTTATCCTGCCCGTTAGATCATACTATCAACGGTCGGCGGGCACGATCCGCGTGACATGGGCTAGACCAATCAGGGCAATGTTGCACGTCTGCGAGAATTTGTGAAGGGAGAGGGCAAAACTGAGTAGTATCAAGAAACCAAGAGCACATGAGTAGTAAACAGACTAAGGGATTCAAATATGAGATTTAAAAAATGGAAAATGCATGTTTTGTACAATGAAACCCATCTTGGCCTACCTCAAACTATTTGCATTACAAATATACATGAGTGTGAGAATTGTGGCCTCATTTAGACAAAAGTATGTTTTGGTGAAAGCTGTTTTGGGAAGGGCTTATTGCGGAAAACCATGTACCTTCATACCTACTAGGTGATTTGAGAAGTGACAATTTGTGGTAAAGACTCCATGAGTAAGTGCCACTTTTTTTCGGAATTTTTTGCACATTAAATGACTCGTTTAACTAGTTAATCCCATTTGTTGACTCTCTGTTGACCAGCCACTTTAGGGTAAAACTGAGCATATTGCACTAGCCAGTATTAGCATTCAAGGGAAAACTGAGCACACAAAAAATGCTAGTATAAGACTCGAGGGTATACCTGAGTACATCTAAATTTCCAGGGTTAGACTCGAGGACGCGTGTTGCGGTGCAGAGATGGAAGACGTGCAACTGTTGACGCGTAGACGCGGATCGCGGTGCAGAAGTCGAAGACGTGCAATCGTGGACGTGTGTCACGTTGCAGAAGTCCAAGACGTGCAGACGTGCAACGGTGGATGCGTAGGACACGGGTCGCATTAACCACCCCTCGACTTTATAGATGCCTCCTCGCACTATCTCTGTCACTCTCACTCGCTCACGCAACGCCGCCTCTCTCACGTCCCATCATCTTCACCAAATCAAAAAAACCCTCTCCCTCTCCCTCTCCCTCTCCTCTGTCGGCGAGATGGACAAGGAGAATGCCAATCCCATCGTCCATGACGCCGTCGGCTCCAAGCGCGACGCCTCCCTCTTCGACGCCGTCCCCTCAACGGCCGTCACCGCCGATGCATCAGAGGCTGCCGCCAGTGGCAGTCAGATCCCGGAGGGATGGGACCCCTATGAGGAGGTGACGTACAAGTCGCCCTCAACCCCTACGACACCTTCATGGACGACCCATGGAACGAGGTAACTACGGTTTGCTCCCTTTTTTTTGTTTCCCATTCCTTTTTGAACCCTATTTTTGCTGGTGTAGATGAATCTGTAGATGGATGAGTATTGGATTAATATTTGCGCCGATTTTATTTCATTTTGTTTTGATCCCTTCTTGATTTCGTTTAAGATTTGGGGTTCGGCCGTTCGGTTAATTTATGCAACTAATAATGGGATCTCAATCAGTTAATTTATACAAGTAATCATGAGATCTCAATCAATTATTTTATGCACGAATCAAAAGATATCAACCATTTAATTTTGCAAATAATCGGGAATGTGTTCAAGTTCAGATCTGGAATCTGTTTCTTTGCCTATGATGAATCATTGGTCACAAATTTTTACAGGGAGGGTTCAGCGAACCATTGGTGTGTACAAATCTGTTGTGCATGAGCTTTGGTTCGCTAACCCCTTCCCTGTAGATATATAATCGTGTCCACTCTAACTGAGGTTGCCTCTGCTTTTCCTAACTTTGTTATCATGCTCGTTAGTTATCGTTGTAACTCATTCACTCATAGTTTCCGTTTGATATGGATCAACTGTCTGGCAGCGACGTCGGCAACGATGACGAGCACCATGACACCAAGACTCGGCAGGTGCTGCGGAGGCTGCAGGTCGGCCAGTACATCTCCTACTTCGCCAAGGGTGTCTACATGTGCCCCTTCTGCACTAGGAGACTTGGCGACACCGACTTCAACTGCCTCCTCACGCATGCCGAGAACATCGGCAACACGTTTCCCAAGGTCGGCACGACTGTGAACCCCTACTCCTTCCGCGCCAAGCACAAGTGTAAGGGTATTTTACCCTTATCCATTATTTTGGTAACAATGACACCGTGCTAGTGTATTTGGACTAATACATGACTACTAGATGATTCCCAGGTATTAGCCAAAGAGGTATAAAGGTGTATCAATGGAACAAGAAGGCTAAAGGTGACCCCCCATTTCAACAACAATCAAAAAGGGGTTACAGGGAGAAATCCGGTCACCTGCCGGTCCAACCGGGCCGAGCAACCGGCCGGTCCGGCGTACGGGCCGGTCGACCGGTCGGAAACCGGGCTCCAAAGGAGGACCAGCGAGGTCCGGTCCGTGGCCCGGTCGACCGGGCTCCCGACCGGCGGGTCCGGCGCTCCGTCCGGTCGACCGCTCGGAAGCCGGGCAGCAACCGGGCACCAACCGGAGAAGCTCCAGGACGACGCAAAGGTGCTCCGGTCACCAGTCCGGTCTGACCGGCCTCTCGACCGGGCTGTCCGGTCTATGGTCCGGTCTGACCGGGTTTGTCGGGAAGAATGCTGAGGTGGCAAGTGGCAACGGCCAGATTTTGAAGAACACTATATATACCCCTTCTTCTACCTTGGAAGGGTTAGGCAACATACTATAAACTGTTCTTGAGCTCTCTCTCCTACTCCATTGCTAGAAACACCAAAAGCCTCAGATCTCCCTCCTCCTCCACCCAAACTCAAATCCCTCCGGGGAATCACTAGAGGAGGACCCGATCTACCATTCTACCAAGCCAAATCTCATTCCCCCTTGTATTCATTGAGAAGCTTGCTTCCTAGGGTTCCTTGGAAACCCTAGGTGGGCAAGAAGGAGTCCGGAAGCATCCGGGCTGTGGATTTGCTCCGGGCAAGATTGTGAAGGTTTGGAGGCTACCTCAAAGTCTACCACAAGTGAGTGAGCTATTCCTTCGTGGGATAGGCTCCGGAGAATAGGGTGAGCCTTCGTGGCGCGGGGAATCCTTCGTGGGACCTCCACTCCTCCAAACGTGACGTACCTTGTTGCAAAGCAAGGGAACACGGGAATACATCCTCGTCTCCGCGTGCTATCGGTTATCTCTAACCGAACTCCTTACTTGTGATTTAACTGCCTGTGAGAGCCTTCGTGCTTGAGTTAGTTGTATCCTCATATAGGTTGCTTCACCTAGTTTGCATTAGGCTCATCTTTATATTCCGCAAAGCCTAATATTGCAAAGAAAGAATTAAAATTTGTAGAAACCTATTCACCCCCCCTCTAGGTTTACCATCTCTATACTTTCAATTGGTATCGAGCCTGGACTCTTATTAAGGGCTTCACCGCCTTAAGAGTGAGATGGATAAACTCTTCGAGGGTCTAGATGACGACTCTAACCTTTCGGTTAAAGAGATGAAATCTAGACTCTTGGCATATGATGCTGAGAAGAAGAAAAAGGAGGATGAGCTACAAAACCAAATGACGAAATGACTGCCATGCTTAAGAACCTAACTGCGGGTGGAACTCTTAGTGGGGCTTCGGCTTCTAAAGAATCCTACCATGATGTTAACCATGACTATCCCAGAAACACTTCACCCATGCCTCATATAAACCATAGTGGGACCGTTCCCCATTACGATGGAACTCACTTTCCACATTGGAAATCTGCTATGGAATCTCATATTCGCAGCTGCAGTGTGGAGCTATGGGAACTCATTGTTCATGGACATCGGGAGCCACAAGATCCTACTCGGTTGACCTCCACCGAGTTCTACAACCGTCAACTCAATGCATCCGCACGTGACAAGATTAGAAGTGGCATCAACCGCAAGCTTCTAGATCAAGTTGATGACATTGTCTCCGCTAAAGAGTTGTGGGATCGGATCGTAGTACTCCAAGAGGGAACCGATTTGATCCAATCATCTCTCTATGAGACCGCAAAGCAAGAGGCCTACCAGTTCATGATTCGAGATGGAGAATCCGTATTCGATGCCTATGCTAGGCTTGGTGCTCGAAAGTAAGGGTCAAGGGACTTGGTCTTTGAGAAGTACAATGACGGATTCGAGATGAACGAAGCCTTCATAAAATCCAAGGTCATTGCTATGATTGCCGTCAAACAAGAAGACACCAACCTTGGACTCAACTTGCAAATCATGACCAAGAGTGCCGACCTCAACTCCGATGATCTAGTCTCCTATGTGGCCGCCAATGAAAACATGGCCAAAGCCGGAAAGAGGCTCAAGGCAATGAACCGTGTTGATGAAGCCTCACACAACCATGAAGCGTCACACAACCTTGCTCTCAAGGCTAGAGCTGACCATGGAGGAGAAGAAGAATATGAAATTGAAGAAGATGAGGAGATGACTTCAACTAGTGACATCGTCACTGACTTTGCCTTCTTTGCCAAGAAGTACAAGGGAAAGTTGCCTATGCTTCTCAATGACAAGAAGAAGAAGAGAACTTGCTACAATTGTGATGAAGATAGCCACTTTGCAAATGAGTGCCCTTATGAGAAAAGGGTAGACAAGCCAAGATTCATCAAAGGGGTCAAGCCAAGATTGAAGCCAAACCCAATCAACGATCGATTCAAGAAGAACAAGGGAAGAGCTTTTGTTGGAGCCGAGTACTTGTCCGATGATGAAGAAGAAGATGAGGAGAAGGAGGCCGGGGTGGCCGGTTTGGCTTACTCCAAGCCCGGGTCACTCTTCACATATGACTACTCCAAGGACTACTCCACGGAGAATGATGTTGGTTCCTCCTTCATGGCAAGAATCACTCAAGAGGATGACTCCGATGACTCTTCCTCCTCTACAATCGTTGGCTCTTGTCTTATGGCAAGGGAAACCAAGGTAATGGAACCTCCACCTTCCCTATCTAGTGTTCTTGATGATGAAAATGAAAATCAAGATGAACTAAATGTGCTTAAGGAACTTTACAATGTTAGATGCACCCTTCGTGGTAAAGCTCTTGTCAAGTTTGATTTCTTGATGGACTCTCTCAAAGAGAAGGATGAGTCCATTGAGGAATTAGAATATCAATTGGATGAAAAGGAACGGAGATTCAATCTCCTAAGACAAGAGCTAAAAACCGAAAGGTGCATATCTCAAGGCCTTAAGCAACAAATTGAAACCTATGAACTTGATAAAGTTAAGGACCTAGAAACTATTGATAGGGCTCAATCTTTGACTCAAGTGCTCCATACCTCAAAGGAGGAACTTGAAGTTGCTCATGCTTCTCTCACTAGGGATCTTGACCACCTTGAAAGAGCTAACAAGCTTGTAAAGGATGATCTCAAGAAACTTGGAGAGAACCATGACCTACTTCAAGAAACCTACATGAAAGCACTTGAATCAATGAAGGATCCCATTGTTGTTGAAAAGCATGCTAGTTCCCCTACATCTTTTACTAGTGAGCATGCTAAGCTTGTTGAGGAACATGTTCGTTTACAAGAGGAACTCTCTTTGCATATTGAGACCAATGCATATCTTGAATCCTTGGTGACTAAATATGGTCTCGACTATCATCCTAATGAATCCTCTTGTGAGCATGCATCTATTCTTGAGGAAAATGTTAGGTTAACAAAGGAACTTGCTAAGTTCACCACCGCCAAGAACAAGATGTGATTGGATGACCTCTTGAGTAAGCAAAGGTCAAACCATCAAAAGTTTGGACTTGGATACGTTCCCAAGTCTCACAAGAAGAAGAACTACAACAAGGAGAAACCCGCTCAAGATAAGAACAAGAAGGTCACTAATAATGGCAAAGCCTCAAGGGGCAAAGCCACTAGTGGTGACCGCACGGGGCCAAACAATCACTATGCATTATTTGTTGATTATTATGGTGATGTTTATGCTAACTATGTTGGCCCTCCTAATGGCTATGCTTATAGAGGGTACTCAATTTGGGTACCAAAAGATATTGTTGCCATTGCAAAGGAACCCATTAATCGATGGGTTCCTAAATCCTCTACTTGATTTTGTAGGGGTATTCCTCCAGGTGGTTCAAAATGGGTGTTTGATAGTGGATGCACCAATCATATGACCGGAGGAAAAGGTGTGCTTGATCAATTCATTGAAGATATCAACAAGAAGTCAAGCATTACCTTTGGTGACAACTCAAAGGAAAGGTACTTGGGTATGGCAAGGTAGCAATCTCTAAGGACTTGTGCCTTGAGACGGTTATGCTTGTTGAACACCTTGGCTATAACTTACTTTCTATATATCATCTTGCCGATGCTCGGTTACAATTCATATTTCACTAAATATTATGTGCAAGTCTTTAGGAGTGACAATCTCAAATTGGTCCTTGTTGGATATGTGGAGAACAACCTTTACGTGGTTGATCTCTCGAAAGAGAGCCCTCCTTCTCCACATGTCTAATGGCGGCCAAGCATGACGAAGGTTGGTTGTGGCATCGCCGCCTTGGTCATGTTAACATGAGAAATCTTAAACAACTCCTAAAGGGTGAGCATATTGTGGGACTAACCGGCGTTTCTTTTGAGAAAGATCGTGTTTGTAGTGCATGTGTAGCCGGAAAGCAACTCAAGAAGAAGCATCCCATCAAGAGTATTGTTTCCACATCTAGGCCTTTGGAGCTCCTTCATTTGGATCTCTTTGGGCCATCACATTATGATACTCTTGGCGGGAGCAAGTATGGACTTGTCATTGTTGATGATTACTCAAGATACTCTTGGGTCTTTCTCCTCAAGACTAAGGACGAGACCCATAGAGAGTTCATCACCTTCGCCAAGAAAGCTCAACGTATGTATGAATCCGAGATCAAGGCAATTAGGACCGACAATGGCACCGAGTTCAAGAACTACACTATGCAAGAGTTTGTTGATGATGAGGGCATCAAGCATGAGTTTTCGGCGCCATACACCCCTCAACAAAACGGTGTTGTTGAAAGGAAGAACCGGACTATCATTGAGATGGCAAGAACCATGTTGAGTGAATTCAACTCACCCCACAACTTTTGGGAGAAGCCATCTCTACGGCCGTCCACTACTCCAACCGGCTCTTCCTCCGTCCCTCCACAACAAAACCCCATACGAGCTCCTTACCGGTAACAAGCCTAATGTCACATATATTCGTGTCTTTGGATGCACATGCCTTGTTAAGAACAACAAAGGAAAGCTCGGTAAATTTGAAACTAGAACCATAGAGGGTATATTTGTTGGATATGCGGAGAACTCTCACGCCTATAGATACTACAACCGATCCTCCGGGACCATTGAAGTATCTTGTGATGTGGTGTTCTTGGAGGATAATGGCTCCCAAGTGGAGCAAGTTGTTCCATGTGTTGCAGGTAATGATGATGATCCATCTAGTGCCATCAAGCATATGGGCATTGGACACATCCGGCCCATGGAGGTTCATAATGATGATCAAGATGATGGAGTAGATGTTTCAAGCACGCCACAAGTGGAGCCTAGCTCAACTCAAGCCGAACCATCATGTGCAACTCAAGAACCATCCTCTACTCAAGATGAGTCACAATCCGAAGAACAAGAAGAAGATCCTCATTCCATGGAGCAAGATCATGATGACGATCAAGAAACATCCTCAACTCATGATCAAGCTCAAATGGTCCCTCATGATCAAGTACTAGCAAGAGATGAATTCATTGATCATGAAGGAACCGTTCGGAAGATCAAGGCCGCTACAAGGGCAAGCGACATGAAAGTGGATCAAGTCCTTGGTAGCATCTCAAGAGGAGTGGTAACTCGTAGACACCATGCATTACTTATCACTTATTGTCAACATCATGCTTTTGTGTCTAGTTTTGAACCACTCAAGGTACATGAAGCCTTGGTCGATCCGGATTGGGTAATTGCCATGCAAGAAGAATTGGAGTGTTTCACTCGCAATGAAGTATGGTCTCTAGTTGAGAGACCCAAGGATCATCGCATCAATGTCATTGGGACCAAATGGGTATTCAAGAACAAGCAAGATGAGAATGGCATTGTTATACGAAACAAAGCAAGGTTAGTGGCGCAAGGGTTTGCCCAAATAGAAGGTATGGATTTTGAGGATACCTTTGCGCCGGTGGCCCGTCTTGAAGCTATTCGTCTTTTGCTTGCATTTGCATCTTTCCACAATTTCAAATTATATCAAATGGATGTGAAAGGTGCATTTTTGAATGGTCCCCTAAAAGAAACCGCATATGTGGCACAACCCCGGGTTTCGAAGACCCATGCCGACCCAACCACGTGTATTTACTCCATAAGGCACTCTATGGTCTCAAGCAAGCTCCACGTGCTTGGTATGAGTTCCTTAGGGATTTCTTACTACATGATGGGTTTTGCATGGGTACGGTCGATTCCACCCTTTTCACCAAGCGGGTTAAAGGGGTGGCCTCTTTATATGTCAAATATATGTTGATGATATTATCTTTGGTGGAACTAACCCCAATCATAACAAAGCTTTTGAGCTATTGATGACTAGGAAATTTGAGATGTCCATGATGGGAGAGTTGAAGTTCTTTCTAGGCTTCCAAGTGAGGCAACTTGCAAAAGGCACCTTCATCTCTCAAGAAAAATATGTGAAGGACATGCTCAAGAAATTCAACATGACCAATGCGAGTCCAATGAAGACACCCATGCCCGTAAAGGGGCAACTTGGTTCATGTGACGGTGAGAAGGATGTGGACATAAAGGTATACCGCTCCATGATAGGATCCTTGCTCTACCTTTGTGCCTCTAGGCCGGATATCATGCTAAGTGTAGGGATGTGTGCTCGTTTTCAATCCGCTCCCAAGGAGAGCCATTTAGTGGCGGTCAAACGGATACTAAGATACCTTGTTCTCACTCCTACTCTCGGGCTACGGTATCCAAAGGGGTCAACCTTTGAACTCATTGGCTATTCGGATTCCGATTGGGCCGGTGATAAGGTTGATCGGAAGTCTACCTCCGGGGCTTGCCAATTTATTGGCCGGTCATTGGTGAGTTGGTCATCCAAGAAACAAAACTCCACCGCCCTATCCACCGCCGAAGCCGAATACATATCCGCGTCATCTTGTTGCACTCAATTGTTATGGATGAAGCAAACCTTGAAAGACTATGGTGTGTCTCTTGGTACGGTGCCTCTTCTTTGTGACAATGAAAGTGCAATAAAGATCGCCAACAACCCGGTTCAACATTGTCGCACCAAACATATTGACATTCGCCATCACTTCCTACGTGATCATGTTGCCAATAAGGATATTGATCTCACTCATGTGGGAACAACCTACCAATTGGCGGATATTTTCACTAAGCCTTTGGATGAAGCCCGCTTTGTTAACTTGAGAGGAGAACTTGGTATTCTTGATCCTAAAAACTTGGATTGATTAACTTCTTGCACTATATTCTTGCATTTATCTTGCTATCTAGCTTAGAGGCATAGCACATATGGGGATAGTCATCTTACCATGTCTTGGTATGATGCATACCTATGTGTGCAACATAAATAGACCCAATGTCATTATATGGACCCAAGCATGTCTCTTCGAGGTCTCATGACATTTGCGCTTTCACATAGGGGGAGTAATCCCCCGCCCCTCATTGAGCCTTCATTACAAATTGATTTGACTATATAAGGCCAAATGATCTTATTGCAAAAATCATTCCAAAATGACTTATGATTGTTGATATACACTTCGAATCATGCCCATTGTTGCTATTCACATCTTGTTTGGATTTTCTCTCCAATGGGTATGCCTAGAGGACTTTGTGTTTTCCAACCCCATGTCTATGCTCATCTCATCATCATCTATCTATCTATATGTACATGTCATCATTTGAGCACTCACACACATTACACAAAGCATAGGGGCAAAAGCGAGGCAAAATTAGGAAATTCTGGGCTGGCCGGTCCCTGGTCCGGTTGGACCGGGTCCCTGACCGGACGGTCCGGTTTCCGAGCGGTCGACCGGAGTCTGGGCCGGGTCAGCCGGTCACCAGCCCGGTCTGACCGGACTCCCGACCGGCCGTGCGGGTGTTATGTTTTGGAGAGGATACCCCTTGGGGATCTTCTTCCTCATTATCCCCCACCTCTGAAACCACCATGGCCGGCGCCCTCAACACCTCCATCAAGATCTAGGCACTTCCCACCACAAGAACTTCCCCAAACTCCACCACACCATAGATCTGGGCCCTTGGAACATCTCCACCGAAGGATTTGGTCCCTCTCCAACTAGTTTGGGAATTTTTGGAGTTCTTGGTTTTCAAGCCCTCTCGTCGTGTTCTTCTTGCTCCCTTGACCAAGAAGGACAATGTCTTCGGGTAAATGTACTCTCCTTTCCTCCCTATTCTCTAGTCCTCCTCACACATTGCAAGATCTTGCCAAAAGTTGAGAAAACTTAGGGTTAGGGTTAGGGTTTGTAAAGTCCTCATGCCTTTAGAGTGTCTCACACCACAATGCACTTCTCCACTACATTGCTATAGTCTATATTCAAGTTTATGAGCTTTTGCATGGTTTTGTGGTAGAAAATCGGGCACATCATCACAACTCGACATACCCGGTCACTCGCCCGGTCGACCGGCCGCTCAACCGGCCGGCCCGGTTCATGGCCCGGTCAGCCGGTCGGAAACCGGCCGGTCCGGTCTGCTGTCCGGTTTGGCCGGCCTCTGCAGCCGAGCTGCCCGGTTTTCGCACAATTTCATCACTACACTTGAATATATGCTATGCTCTCTTGGTTTCTCTCTTACGATGACATGTACACTTACCCCACTGCTATCCTTGCTCTATTTTCTCATTCACGGGTAGTTGGAGTGGTGAGCCACCACGTGGCAGTGTTCCCAAGAGAGGAAGGACTGATCCTCCTCGTCGTTCTAGTAGCCGCGTTCCTCCTCAAGCTCGGCGAGGATGCTGACATTGGCAGCTCAGCTCGGGGTCGAACCAAGTCCGTTGCTACCAAGCACAAGGATAAGCAAGTTGTCCACGAGGATGATGAGGTAGTGCCAACCATGAATGTTGGGCTTGCAAACCGTCTTGAGTGGCGAGGAATGGAGGACGAGTGAATCCGTATCGCTTCAAGGAGCCAACTTACACTCGTTCGGACAAGGCCTTACGGACCAACACACAAGCAGCCCTGCGGGAGGGTTTCTATGATTCTCATGAGTTCATGAAGCATGGTAATATTGTATCACCCAAGGCCATCAATCCCGACGAGCTTAGACTGCATGAAGCCACAAAGTACCGTTTTGTGGTTCAAACTTTGAAGAGTGCAGGATTGTTTGACCTCGTGTGCCTCAAGCCGGATGATACCCAAGATGATCCCATCTTTTGTCCTCTCCTTGTCCGCCAGTTTCACTGCACTGTCTTCTTTCATGATGATGAGGAACGCACCCTCACCTGGATGACCGGCAAGACGAAGTACTCATGCTCCTACTCTCAGTTCCGTGCAGCCATGGGTTGTGGTGATGACAGTAATCCCGGATACAGGATTCATTCACGGTCCGGAGCTTACAAAGGGTGACATCTCTTCTCGCTATCCTGCCGAACCCTACACCTGGACCTCCCACTATCTACGGGATGTACTACTCCTATCCGGTACTTGCCAAGCTGTTTCGTGAGAACCTCATCGGCAAGTCCGGCGACCACGGTGAAGTCCGGAACTATCACCTCAACTTGATGTACTATTGTCATCCGGACGAGGTAAGGAAGATTGATGGTTGTGATCTAATCTACCGTGAAGCGAAGAGAGCCATTATGGACCGCATGACTCCTAACTACGCCCGGTATGTTCGGCGGCTCATCAACTACGTTGTTCCCGCTCCTCGGAACGTTCGTGGTGAAAGAGTCATCATGGACCTCTTCGGGTTTCCCATTCAGGAGGCCACTCGTCCGGACGTTCCCTCCATGATGCCCACCTCGAGCGCCGCTCCAAGGCACACCATGATCATGATGCTAGCTCCGGTCACTCTCGGCGCTCCCGGCGATGGGGCTGCTCGTTTCTTCACATGCATGTTCCAAATGTGCAAGAACAGCAATGATGTTGCACATCGGACTCTTTCTATGACTCGGGAGACACGGAGGCGCCGGAATGAATTCATGGCCTCAAGGAACCACCTGTTCCTCCTCCTGGACCTGAGATGGAGCCTGTGGTAGCTCCTCAGTGGGAGATGCCTCTTCTTACCGATGAGATGCTTCAGAACTTCGACTACTCCGTGTACGCTCATGGTGCTCTTCCTACTAGGATGGCTCGTGCTCCCTCTCCTACTGCTGATGATGCTGCTGAGGATGCTGATGATAATGCGGGTGATGATGATGATGCGGCTGATGATGATGCACGCGAGAGCTCCTCCTCGCTTGGGTTTGGTCACTACTGATGGGTACGATAGCATCTCTCCTCTTTTCTTCGCCTTTTTGGTGTTCCGATGCCAAAGGGGGAGAAGCGAGTAGAGTCTAGGAACCACGGGGTTCTTTGAGTGCCACAAGCCATGGGAGTTGCCTTATTTGGATTTTATATGGCTTGTGCTTGTTTACTTTGAGTTTTTCAAGAACTATTTGCTATTTCCAATAACTCATGTATGGACGTGTATGGACGACTATTATGTGTGCTACTCTATGTTAGGATGTTTATGTGTGTTATGCTTATATATCTTGATATGCACATCTCCATACCATGCTTGTTTCCTAAAGATATTGGGGGAGCTTCTCATGTTTCACAAGTGGTGCACTTTGCATTCAAACGCAAATTCTCCAAGTGCACACACTATGGGGGAGCTTTCGTAATATCTTATATGGAATCAAGGTTTAGAGCTTATCATAATATCTATTTGTGACTCTAGCTCGGTTTGTCATCGTATACCAAAAAGGGGGAGATTGTAAGGGTATTTTACCCTTATCCATTATTTTGGTAACAATGACACCGTGCTAGTGTATTTGGACTAATACATGACTACTAGATGATTCCCAGGTATTAGCCAAAGAGGTATAAATGTGTATCAATGGAACAAGAAGGCTAAAGGTGACCCCCCTTTCAACAACAATCAAAAAGGGGTTACGGGAGAAATCCGGTCACCTGCCCGGTCCAACCGGGCCGACAACCGGCCAGTCCGGCGTACGGGCCGGTCGACCGGTCGGAAGCCGGGCTCCAAAGGAGGACCGACAGGTCCGGTCCGTGGCCCGGTCGGCCGGGCTCCCGACCGGCGGGTCCGGCGCTCCGTCCGGTCGACCGCTTGGAAACCGGGCAGCAACCGGGCACCAACCGGAGAAGCTCCGGGACGACGCAAAGGTGCTCCGGTCACCGATCCGGTCTCGACCGGCCTCTCGACCGGGCTGTCCGGTGCTGTGGTCCGGTCTGGCCGGGTTTGTCGGGAAGAATGCTGAGGTGGCAAGTGGCAACGGCCAGATTTTGAAGAACACTATATATACCCCTTCTTCTACCTTGGAAGGGTTAGGCAACATACTATAAACTGTTCTTGAGCTCTCTCTCTCCTACTCCATTGCTAGAAACACCAAAAGCCTCAGATCTCCCTCCTCCTCCACCCAAACTCAAATCCCTCCGGGGAATCACTAGAGGAGGACCCGATCTACCGTTCTACCAAGCCAAATCTCATTCCCCCTTGTATTCATTGAGAAGCTTGCTTCCTAGGGTTCCTTGGAAACCCTAGGTGGGCAAGAAGGAGTCCGGAAGCATCCGGGCTGTGGATTTGCTCCGGGCAAGATTGTGAAGGTTTGGAGGCTACCTCAAAGTCTACCACAAGTGAGTGAGCTATTCCTTCGTGGGATAGGCTCCGGAGAATAGGGTGAGCCTTCGTGGCGCGGGAATCCTTCGTGGGACCTCCACTCCTCCAAACGTGACGTACCTTGTTGCAAAGCAAGGGAACACGGGAATACATCCTCGTCTCCGTGTGCTATCGGTTATCTCTAACCGAACTCCTTACTTGTGATTTAACTGCCTGTGAGAGCCTTCGTGCTTGAGTTAGTTGTATCCTCATATAGGTTGCTTCACCTAGTTTGCATTAGGCTCATCTTTATATTCCGCAAAGCCTAATATTGCAAAGAAAGAATTAAAATTTGTAGAAACCTATTCACCCCCCCTCTAGGTTTACCATCTCTATACTTTCAACAAGGCGCTCGGCATGCACCTCCGCAACTTCCAGCGGGTGGAGATCGCCGCCGGGCGCATGCCTCCGCTCAAGCCCAAGGTGCCCAAGCGGAGCAACAAGTGGAGGCAGAGTCAGATGGAGTAGGCGGAGTCCTTGACGTGTGCTGCTGCTGCCTCCTCCATTTTGTTGTTAGCTAGGGATCCCTTGTTGTTATGTTGTTAGTACGATGGTGCTGTGAAGAACCTCGAACCTGTTACTATGTTGGCTACTGTATGCAGCTTATTATCTAGGGAGGGATCCCTATTATCTATCCCTATTCTACTATATGACTGTGTGAATTTATCGTACATTACCCTGGAGATTTTCTTCTAGATTTAACTACATACATATGAATCAGAGAGAGTGCTAGATTTGCTGCCATATTGGGCAAACAACGAGGGCCAAAAGACACAAATAATTAAAAAAGATAGAAATGCAAGTTTCTCTAGATTTGATACTAATTAGGTGAAAAAATACATAGAGAAAGAGGGGGAAAATGTACTCTTAAAAGGGAAAATGCCAATTTGGGCCGAGAGAGACAAAACCCAGCTCCTGCTCACGTCCAATCAAACGCGGTCTCGTCCTGTCCCACGCGATCCCTTTCTACCAGCCCCACGCGACGCGGCCCCACACAACGCGGTCCCACACGTTAGCACAGAACGGTCAACTAAACCGGAATCCTACCGTTCGAGCTTCTTCTGCGGGTTTCAAACAAGGGCTTGGGGAAAACTGAGGAAAAACTAAGGGTTGGAGAAAACTGAGTACAACTAAGGATCTGAGGGCACGGAAGTAAAATCCCTTGAACATAAAGGATCCCCTCAAGATCGACCTCCATATCAACCAGACTTTGCATTGAGCTACGCACATTGTTTCATATATTTAAATTGAGAACATGAAACCGTGTGTTTAGATTTTACTCGAACTGGTATATCCATGATATGCTACATATCGTGTTTTATACATAAAGTATTGAAGACTACGTACTATCCAAAACAGCAGCTATTTGTAATATGGAGAGAGCCTGGGTTGAATTCGAACCCCGCCGAACTTGAATTAGCGCAAAAGACATCTGGTTGGACCAAACATCAAGACGATTTTTTTCTTAGTCGTCACATGCTAAATCTGATGAAGTGGGTGAGTGTGTTCTTCCTTCTTGAAGGCGTTGTCCCCAGCTCAAGCTCCTGCATCAATTTGTAATCAAAAGCGTCTAACATGTGCAAATGTCATGGTGGGAGACGTCGGTATCGAGCTCGGGGCTGTTGTCTAGGGCGAAAGTGCAACTATTGCCCTCATAAGTAGGTTTTATATGATTGATGACAATACACTTAAAGAGACTAATATGTTTATCTGGTATACATAGGAACATAGGGTGTGTTTGGTAGCCTGGGTCATTTGGAATTCACTCTCCCACTTGAGATATCTCACCTCATACAAATTGGTCTGAGATTTTTAGTGTGTTTGTTAGCCCGTATGTGTTGGGAGAAGCTGAACTGATTACTGTGTTTGGTAGACTGTATGGGTTGAGGCTGGCCCAAAAACTAAGAAATATCATAGAGGTCCAAATTTTTACACAAGAGCCCCTACACGGAAAAATAAAAAGCAATCGGGTCCTCACAGGCACCACACTGCTGGGATCCTTCTCTTCGCCGGTGGCAGGCCGTGGGGCGGCGGCGGCGCCGGTTGAGCAACACGGCGGCGTGCTGGAGGTATCCTCATCGGCGGTGGCGGGCAGGAGGGCGCCGACGCGAGCTCGTGCCTCTGCCGTGCGGGAGTCGTGGAGGGCCGGAGCAGGAATTGGACCGGCCTCAGAGCCTTCTCGTCGATGGTGGCGGGTCGTGGGGAGGCGGCGATGACGGTTGAGCGACACAATGGCGTGAGGAGGCCTCCTCGTCGTCGGTGGCAGGCCGGCAAGCTCGTCCCTCTGCTCGGTCGTGCTGGAGATGTGGAGGTTCGGAGCGGGAAAAGGACCGGCCTGGAGCTTTCTCGTCCACGGTGGCGTGCCGGAGGGCGCCGGCGCGAGCCCCTGGCGTCGCTTACTCTACCTAGGCCGGCGGGAGAGGAGGCGGGCGGGAGGAAGGCAGAAGCACGAAGAGAAGGAATGGGGGAGAATGGGGAGGGAAAAGAGATGGGGGCGGGGGTCTGGGGCTGCATCGGGGCGCTGCTACAGTTGTTCGCGGGATGAGTTCAGCTCGGTCGACATGCGAAGCTCGATTCGAGCTTCCCAACCCGGCCTGGCTGAGAGCCATTTTTCGTATGAGGCCGGCAGTGTTGAGACGGACCGAGCCGACCTACCAATCAACATATAGGTTGTTTAGCTCCGGTGAGATGAGATTTTCTGAGCTCAACCGGGCTACCAAACACACCCATAGTCTTAATATTTTCTTTAACCCCGTTAAAGACGAGCCCTCGAAGGAAGTGAAGAAAGTAGGGGTTGAAGAATTAGGGCGCATATGCTTTCTTCAAGAAAGGAGCTAGCTGGTGTACTTGCAGAAATCCGAAGATGGAACATGGTTGAAGACGTAGTCTTCTTGTTATAGCTTTGCGTCAATAGTGACAACTCTACTATTACAGTGTTGTATCTTCAAGGCAAAACTCTAAACTTGATTCCGTGCTCAATCCAACTCATATCATTTAGACAATCCGTTGAAAATCTCTTGAGGAATCAGTGGTTGAATAAGTTTTGATGGAGGTGTGGCGGTTGCTCAGTTGGGGTTGGGATTTGTGTGCTCCATCATGACGTGTCGATGGAGGTGACGCTGATTGTGAATCAGTTTCCTATGTGCCAGCTCCATCCCAACAGCGTCCCCAACAACAAGGTTGAGGGACTCGTGGGAATCGTCTTCCGTTGCATTGGCGATGAGTTGAATATATTGTTCTTAGGTGGTGGTGTGGCGTTTGCATCTCTAGCGATTCCGCCGACGTGCAAGAGTGGTCAACAGTCCAGGAGCATGGAAAGCAGCTAGAGGGCGACATATCCGGCGGTAGCAAGCATTGGACCAAGGTCGTGGGGAGCATGAGGATGATCCCTTGTCAATGTGCCACAATGGCACAGGCTTCGCCAAGTGTGGGTATCTTCTCTTATTTGAGTCCAAAGCCCGTGAGGGAGAAGGGGCTTCACCGAATCTGACGACAACGAGAGGTGACGATGACAGTTAAGGAAATCTCCATGGTCTTAGTTGTAATTTTATTTTCTTAGGGTTCTTCTACATTTTCCTTTTCTAGGGGTTTTCTACAAATGTTTATGGACAAGTGTCACATGTCGATGTTTCTCGTGGTTTCCGGGTGTTTTTCTTATAAGTTAGCAATTTCTCAAAACAAAACAAAATCTCAGAAGTAGGCTGACCCATTCCTCCATATTGGAGGCCCACATATGTTGCAGGCTAACTCAACTAGCCATAGAGAGACATGTATGGCCATCGGCCTATTCTGCAACCAGACGCATGTTTACATGCCAACTTCCCATCACAGGCAAAGAAAAACCCAAAGGCCCTCAAAATCAGGAATCTGAGACCCTGTTGATAGAGACCTAAGTGAGACCTGCCTAAATCTTATTTCTAATTCATTTTGTTTTTTAAGTGCAAATTTTAGTCTCAAAATTTTCCTAAAAAAATTAAAATGGTATCCCACTTGACAACTTACCTCACATCAGTACCAACTACCAAGATGGAGAAAACTCCTCCAAAATGTTAGCTGATAACTTAAGATCAGGTTTACTGAGTGGCAGTTCAGTCTCCAACCTCTAAGACAAAAAGGATTACCGGACGATAAAGAAAAACATCGGCAGAAAATGAGATAACATCGCAAAGCAACTGAATAGTTTACTGAGTGGCAGTTCAGGTTTCGACCTCACGAATCCATACAACAATCACATAAAAAGATAGGAACATCGGTTATACGCTCACTAACAAAACTGTTAGCTGATAACTTAAGATCAGGTTGCCTAGATGGCAAGCAAATCTCCCCGCTTCATCGCCAAAGCACAAGACAGCAACAGCTAGAACTGGGACTTGTCAAGGCTGTCGAAGTAGCAATGGTCCATGGCGGCTTTAGCTGAGATCCTATTTGCTGGATCAAACTGAATCATTTTCTGCAGTAGAACAGACAACAAACTATCAGCTCAGATCTTGTTTAAGATGAGAGACCCCTATTACATAATGCTGGATCACCAAGCAAAATAACTTGAAATATGTAGAGTTGAAGATAGAACTTAGGATGAATATTAATTCTGAAGCACAGTATCAATTTATCTTGTTGACCTGCCAAGAAGGCCTATCAATTTATCTTGTTGACTTGCCACGAAGGCCCCTTCTTATCGTGAAGCATATTATTTATATCTCTTACTGATAAAAAATTATAGCATTTTATGTCAGTCTCGTAATTTACCGATAACAGGTCAAGTCCTTCAGGCTCCAATGTTGGAACAGCACGTGCCAAACTCTGTGCCTGCCAGCGTGGATATTCGTGCCAGTCTCTCAGAGAACATACTCCAGGCCACTGCTCTTCAGTAGGAGTTCCCAACAACCTTTTCAGAAGCAAATTTTAGTCATACATAGCATTCCAGTTATTATGAATTGACAGGACGCATACAAGATGAATAAACTCTCAGATGGTATACTAACAAGTACTTCAATCATTTTACCAATTGAAGCGGGTATAATGGACAGAACAGTCTACCATGATCAACTAGGCATATAACATATTGTGGTACTTATGCAGAGCAGCAGTAAAATTACCTGAAAATGTGAAGCAGCTGTTGCAACTCCGAGTCACCAGGAAAAAGAGCTTGTCTTCTGACCATTTCAGCTGTAATAGAAAGTTACAATATCATAATGGGAAGACCTTGATAAGAACATATAAGATTTAGTCAAGAAAACCAAGGAAAAACATCAATCAGAAGTATAATATGTTTATGTTTATTTGACTGGACAGTGATTCAAAGAACTGAGGAGCGAGGACTACTGGAAACTGGAGCTTACTTCGATTTAAAACAAAAGCATGTAAGTATATTACTTATCAGATGTTTCTTTACCCCTATCCTGGACAAGATGCACGCTAAAAACTTCACAATTATTGGAACAGATCGATCATTTTGTTGGTTTGTTTATAATTTTACTCTGTTTGATGTAAGATAAACTAAACTGTTTTTCTCCTCGACAAGCTGTACTCAATTGTGACAAATCATCTGATATTGTATTTTGTTCAGTAGGATGTGCATAGAATATGTTTTTAGTTCTCAATACAAGGACGAGAGATTACGTAACAAAGATCAAAGGCTAACTGTAATTGGCTTACCAAAGATGCAACCAATGGACCAAATGTCAACACTAGTTGAGTAATGTGTCGCGCCAAGTAAAACTTCAGGAGCTCTATACCAGAGCGTCACAATCTACAAAACAGAGAACATGAATAAGGAACATACAAGAGCATGCTCAGGAGAAATGTCTGGATGAATAGCAGTACCTCATGGGTGTAACTTTTCATGGGAACAGTAAAAGCTCTACTTAGCCCAAGGTCTGCAATTTTCAGTAACCCTTTCTCCTTGTCCACCAGCAAATTTTGTGGCTTTAAATCCCTACAAATAAAAAAGGATAGCATAAATGACACTGCTACAAAATGGTGTACAGGGCTGACATGTCCAGCAAAAAAAAAACCACAGAACAAAAGTCTAACCGGTGAAGGACACCATGGGCATGGCAATGCGCAGTTCCTTTGCATAGCTGGTACAAGAAACTCTACAAGGAGGCGAAAAAAGTTACTCATTGTCATTTTCATATAGAAGTAATCAAGTAATAACACGGAGTGCAGGTGCAGGGTACATGGTCCCGCCCAGGAGCATGTGTATGGAGAGAGAAATATATATGAAAAGGAACTGGTGGATAAACATGCATTCTACGCAATATTAGAGCCGAGTTTCTGTGACGACTGTGGCCGCAAACCATCTAGCGCATGAAGAAACTTTAGTCTGGACAAAAGTAAAGAGTTTCTAAGGAAGCAACAATAGCGCTCTGCATATCTGTCTTTGAAGGAAGGACATCGTCCCTTTTTATTGGATATGAGGCATATTTCTCAATTTGACCACGAAAGTAAAAATTAAGGAGTGAAGATCACTAGCAAGGTGCTGCAAATGTTGACTGTTTACGTTCCTAATTGGCCTTTTTCAACTGTATATGCACGAGTGTACACGCACACCCTTGCTTTCCATGAATAATTAGATTTATACATAGTTAAAAGCCTCAGTCAATAGGTTGGTCTGTTCATTTGATTCTTCTATGATCTGTTCTCACCTTCATCGATCAGTGCTTTAAAATTTCTCCGTGGAACTACGATCCATACCGTCCTCATTTCTCAACATTAACAATGTGAACCAAAGTGCAGGAATTGGTCTATATCACCCACCAAGGTGCGATTAATGTTGACAGTTTACATTCCTAGTAGGTCGTTGGCAACTGTATATGCACACACCCTTGCTTTCCATGAAAAATTTAAAGCATCATAGTTGCAAGCATGAAGGCATTAGATTCGTATGTTGATCTGATCCTTTTAAGATCTGTTCAAATCAGCACCGATCTCAGATTTCTTTGTCCGAAAAAGGCAGTTTGTAATCTGAATAAAAGTGCAGGGATTTCTTGGTACTAGTGAACTAGAACCCACAAAGCCGTCAATTTTAATTTCATGGCTGCCGATTTCAGAAGTACCGTAGGAGACCGATCTGGGCTAATCAAATAGCAGTACTACAGTACTAGATCAACACGGTACCACAAAGCTGGTTTCTTGTGATAGATGGATTGGACGGCAGGGTATAATAATAATTAGTGAATTTTTTACCTTGATGACCTGCGTGGGCAGCGGCTTTGGCGACGGCCCCTTGCGGAAGCCGTCGACGAACTTCTTGAGGTCGGTGTCGAGGAACTCGAAGACGAGGTAGAGCACGGCCTTGCCGCATGGCTTGGTGACCTGCTCGACGGAGAGGAGGCGGACGACGTAGAGGGAGGAGGAGAGGAGGCGGAGGAGGGAGATCTCGCGGAGCGCCGTGGGCGGGATCCCCTCCTCGTCCATCTCGAGGCGGGTCTTCTTGAGCGCCACCAGCTGGCCCGTGCCCGCCACCCGCGCCTTGTACACCTTGCCGTACGTGCCCTCCCCGACCTTCTCCAGCTTCTCGTACTTCTCCATCGATCGACGGATCGGCGCCGCCGGATCTTTCTCGTTGACGAGGAAGGGGGAGAAATCCTAGGTGGTGGGTGGTGGATTTGATTTGAATTGGCGGAAGGAATGAAAGAGGGCGTGAAGAAGAAGGGAGCGGGGAGTGGGATTGCGAGGCTGGCTGGAGAGTGGAGACGCGGGCAACGGTCGAATTGACGAGGGGCGCGGGGAGGAATTGTTTAGCTGGCGGTGAGTAATGATGAGAATGCACATGGCAAAACTGAAATTGCAGTGCGGCGCGTGTCCGCTGGGCAACGGCTATGCGCCACGCCATTCCGCTCCTGCTTGGACTGGATCACTGGATGGAAAAAGTCAATTTTAAACCTCAATCCCTATAGTTTGGACAGATCGTACCCTCAACTTAAAATCGGCACACTGAACTATCTAAATCCGGTCTAAATTTTTCGATAAAGAGAATATATTAAAGAATGCCTAAGGAGCAGTCGACTGATAATTCCTTATGTCTCAGTCGACACCAAGGGATATGCAGAGCAGCATCGCACCTCTTGATGGATGACGGGCATACGCAGCAGCATGTGCATGCACACCGAGCGGACATGCTTTGAGCGGACATGTTTTGCTACCTAGCTGCCAACCTATTAATTAACACTTGCACATCGTTGTCATTTTAAACAAAGCTGGCTGACAACAGTTTGAATTCCACTTAGCTTACTACCGCTGCTCCTCACAACTTTAAAAATGTTCACCGATTTTTTTTAAAAAAAATGAAAGTTGCTTTAAACATTTTCTAAAATTTAATTGGAAACTATCAGTGATTTAAAATCAAAGACTAAGCAAAAAAATCAATGACAAAAATATGGAACCCAAAATATATGCTAATTGCGTATTTCTTGAAAAAAATGCAACTCATAATAAAAACCGGTTGCTACTTACACGTTATTGGAGAAAAGTGTAACTCGTATTAAAAAAATTCTAGTTGCACATTTCTTTTTAGAAAAGTGTAAATAGTATCGATAACCGGTTGCTAGTTGCATATTTCTTGAAAAATAGTGCAACTCGTCTAGAAAAAACTTCTAGTTACACATTTCATTAGAAAAGTGCAACTCGTATCAATATAACCGGTTACACATTTCTTCATAAAAAGTGCAACTCATATTAAAAAACTTCTAGTTGCACATATCATTAGAAAAGTGTAACTCGTATCAATAACCGGTTACACATTTCTTCATAAAAAGTGCAACTCATATAAAAAACTTCTAGTTACACATTTGATTAGAAAATTGTAACTCGTATCAATAACCAGTTGCACATTTCTTCATAAAAAGTGCAACTCATGTAAAAAAGACTTCTAGACTCATATCAATAAACGGCAGCTAGTAACACGTTGTTTGAGAAAAAGTGCAACTTATATTGAAAAACACCAGATGGATTTGCACATTTCTTTTAGAAAGTGCAACTCACATCGAATATAGGTTGCTAGCTGCATATTTCCCAAGAAAAGGTGCAAATCATATAAAAAATCGGTTGCTAGTTACACATTATTGTCGAAGAAAGTGCAGCCTATTTAAATGATACAAAATTAGAGAAATACTACAGACGTAAAAAAACAAAACAAGAAAATACATAGAAAGCATGGTTGCACTTTTCTTGATGTGATAGGTGCACATTATTTTAAATGTGCAACCTAGGAAATGAAAATAAAAGTATGCAAATAATATTAATAATGAGAAAGAAGTCAAAAGGAAAAAATCAGCACGAATGGCGTTTAATTAATGGACAAGATAAACAATATGAGTCAACCGTAGTGATAGGTATACAGAGAAGAAGTTTCATCCTAGTGGTTGAACAATCGCTGTTCGACACACGAGGGCGCGGTATCGACTCCTCGCGCGCCCGCCGTACCGCTATATAATTTTTCCCTCCTAAATAGCGCAGTTTGCACGAATCTTGAAGAACGATCTAACGGTTCTCAGGTCGACTGAGACATAAGAAGATCTCAGTCACCTGAGACTTAGCAAATCCGATATATTAATATCAAAAGATACCAATTACACTCAGTCTATGCAACAACGCAATGCTCTAATAATATTACGGATGCACACAATAAAAAAAACTAAAAAATAAAAGTCCCGCTATAGTATCCCAACCGTACCAACAATAATACAGTCACCACCAAGACAACACCTGAAATTCAGACTCTTCGAAAGCGACGCAACCAAAAAGGAAACAGTGCACCAGCGCCGTCGTTGCCCGAACAAAGATCTTAGGTTTTCACCCTAAAGATAGTCTCCGCTCTCAAAACAATGCCTTCAACAAGGACATTGCCAGACACAAACAGTTAATGCCAGACCTTGGGTTTTCACCCTGAAAGGTAAGACTCCGAGCTTCACATGTGCTGCCGCCCCCACTTTCATACCACTGTTGCGAAGTCCGGAACACCAAGCAAGTCCCTTAAACAGCGCAAAGACTTGAACCTCCATTAGCTAGTCTTTCAATCCGCCTTCATGATATTCTCTTCTTCTGACTTCACCATGGATCAACTGTCACCTTGGTGTCAACACAGAAAAGAGCTTCGTGCAGCACCCTCCAGAACCAAACGGTCGGAATAAATGCACATAGGAGATGTTGGGCCAGCACCACATGGCACCACCGCGTCCCCGGGGCCATCGCCCCGGCTTGCCAGCGCGGCAAGCCTCCAAGCCCAAACGGGTCCAGATCTGACCCATCTAGGCCCAGATCGGGCCCTAGCCGGACCAACGCCCGCAGTAGCACGATAGGGTGATACGTCTCAAACGTATCTATAATTTCTTATGTTCTATGCTAGTTATATGACAATACTCACATGTTTTATATACACTTTACATCACTACTGCAGAAAGGCTTATAACTGCCAGGTGTTTAGTGACAGGCAAAATTATGTCTGTCACTAGTACAAACACTAGTGACAGGCACATAAGAAAGACTGTCACTAATAGTTTTTGTAGAGTTCAGCTAAAAAGACAAATACGTTAGTGACAGGCAGCTACAAATACCTTGTCACTGGACAACTTGTATTTTGCCCAGCCGGCTAACCAGGCAGACGTCCCAGCAAACCGACCAGGTCGGCCGGCCACCCGCGGCCCGTCTCCTGGGCCGGCCACCCGCGCGCCTGATCCTTCCCGTAAAACACAGACATACATGTAGCATTACCCACCATGTCATCCCGTGGAAGAAACTGGACGGTTGGGTTTCTTTTTTCTCTCCCCAAACTAATGGTCTCCTCCCATGAACCGCTATTTTCTCCCCCGACCTGTACCAGGCAGAGGAGAGGCGAGCTAGGGATCCACCCGCCGCCGAACTGTAGCGATCCCCTTTGCAGGCTTGATTTGCCGACGTGAGGTGCTACGCCCGCGACTCCTTTCGTGAGGAAGAAGAAAGAGAAAGAAGCGAGAGAGAAGGGACTAGAGTTTTGAACTCTGTTCTATTTCTTCAGAGTTGCTTTTTTGGTTACAGTCCCGTGGCTTATATGTCTGCCACACGCGCTGGCACACAACCAACTCACACCCAGCTAGCGACGCACCCACACGCACACCTACGGTACATCATCAGGCATGACAGGTCCTCCCCCAGTAGAACTGGCTTGTCCCCAAGTCAGTACGGATGGAAACTTGACCTTAAGTGTTTCCCAATCTTCCCAGGTTGCTGAGTCCTCCGGTATATTAGTCCATTTGATTAGAACCTGTGGTATTGCTGTGTTTCCCTTCTTCACCAAACGACGATCCAGAACTTTCTCAGGGAATGTATCCAAGGTATCCAGAGCAGGTGTTTTAGGAAGTTCCACAAACACAGGAGTGTAATCATCACGATATTCCTTGATCTGAGAAACATGGAAAACGTCATGTACCTGACTTGACGGTGGCAGCTCTAGCCTGTAAGCTACTTGACCAATCCTCTCCAGAACTTTATACGGGCCAAAATACTTGTATGAAAGCTTAGGGTACTTGCGATTGACTACAGTTGCCTGGGCGTAGGGTTGTAGCTTTAGGAGTACTTTGTCCCCCACCTGAAACACACGCTCTGTGCGCTTACTGTCAGCGTAGATCTTCATTCTGTTCTGGGCCGCTGCCAAGTTTTGTTTCAGTAACTCCAGCTGAGTTGCACGGTCAGTGAGCACGCCAGCCTCTGGTGATTGATCATCGATGGCTGGCAAAGCTCCCAGGTTAGGATCATGCCCGTATAGAGCCTTGAAAGGAGAACATCCCAGTGATGTGTGAAAAGTGGAATTATACCAGAATTCCGCTAGGGCGAGCCAACGCTTCCAATCTTTTGAGTTTTCCTGAACCATGCATCTAAGAAACATCTCCAGACACTGATTGACACGTTCACTTTGCCCATCAGTCTGCGGGTGGTATGCTGTAGTGTACTGTAACTTGGTACCCAGAGCTGCAAACAGACGTCTCCAGAAGTTGCTTGTAAAGATGCAGTCACGGTCAGAGGTGATAGAGTGTGGCATGCCATGCAACTTGACAATGTTGTCCACGAACACCCGTGCCACCACTGGAGCTGAGAAAGGGTGTTTGAGTGGCACAAAGTGTGCATACTTCGTGAATCGATCCACCACCACGAGAATGACATCAAACCCTTCAGATTTGGGGAGGCCAGTGATGAAATCCATAGTGATATCTCGCCACGCGCCCGTTGGAATGGGTAGTGGCTGCAGCAAACCAGCTGGAGCAGTGTTGGTATGCTTGGCATGTTGGCAAATGTTACACTGACGCACGAAATCTTCAACTGCTATTTTCATTCCATGCCAGGCAAACAGGCGCTTAAGACGTTGATAAGTTGCTTGGATGCCAGAATGGCCACCCACAGCGCTTGCATGCAGAGCAGAAATAAGTTTGGTTTGCACTGCCGAATTTGCGCCAATCCAAATGCGGTCCTTGAATTTAATCACTCCATGCGATAACTCGTATCCATGTTCGTCTGGACTGCTTAGTGCCAATTGTTGTAGTCGTTGTTGTGCTTGAGGGTCAGTAGCATAGGAATTTACAATCTCCTGCATCCATGCCGGTTGCACGGAAGAACAAGCATGTATGGTCATCAAGTGGCCCACACGCGACAAAGCGTCAGCAGCTTTGTTCTCCGCACCCTGTCTGTACACAATTCTGAACTGGAGCCCCATCAACCTTGCCATGGCCTTGCGCTGAAGAGGAGACTGAAGGTTTTGATCATCCAGATAACTAAGGCTATGGTGATCAGTCTTAATCACGAATTCACCGCGCTGTAAGTATGGCCGCCACCGCTCCACTGCCATGAGTAGCGCGAGGAACTCCTTTTCATAGATGGACAATTGTTGATGGGCTGCGCTGAGAGGTTTACTGAGAAAGGCAAGCGGGTGCTGGTCCTGCATTAGCACCGCACCGATGCCCAGATCACAAGCGTCGGTCTCCACGACGAACTGCTTCTGAAAATTAGGAAGTTGAAGAACTGGGGTAGACATCATCGCCGCCTTGAGCGCGAGAAAAGCTTCAGTTGCCTGATCTGTCCATAGAAAACCCTTCTTCTTGAGTAAATTCGTTAGAGGACGCGCAATTACACCATAATTCTTGACGAATTTGCGGTAGTAACCAGTGAGCCCCAAAAATCCACGCAGCTCTGTCACATTTGATGGTTGCGGCCAATCTTGCATAGCCTGCGTCTTCCTTGGATCAGTTGCCACTCCGTCCGCTGACACGATGTGTCCGAGATACTCCAAAGTATGACAGGCAAAGGAACACTTGGATCGCTTGACAAACAATTTCTCGTCGCGGAGGAGAGTAAGGACCTCTCGAAGATGCTCGCGATGCTTCTCCAAAGACGGGCTGTAGACGAGGATGTCGTCCATGAAGACAAGCACGGAACGGCGGAGACATGGGCGCAACACTGAGTTCATCACACACTGGAACGTCGCCGGCGCGTTGCACAGACCGAAGGGCATCACACGAAATTGATAATGACCCTGGTGTGTTTTGAACGCGGTCTTGTGCTCGTCGCTGGGCAACACACGAATTTGGTGATAGCCCGCGCGCAGATCAAGCTTGGAAAACACCTTGGCTCCGGCTAGTTCATCGAGCAACTCGTCAATGACTGGCATGGGAAAGACGTTCTTGATGGTGAGCTCATTTAGTCGTCGGTAATCAATACAAAACCTCCAGGTGCCATCCTTTTTCTGTACCAACAAAACAGGAGATGCGAATGGTGACATGCTGGGTACAATAATGCCCGCAGCGAGCATGGTTGCCACCTGTCGCTCAATCTCGTCCTTGTGCGCCGGTGAGTAGCGGTACGGTCGAGCGTTGAATGGAGTTGCATCTTGCTTGAGGGTGATCGAGTGATCGTACTGGCGCGGTGGAGGCAGCTCAGTAGGCTCCACGAACACTTGGTCAAATTCAGTTAGCAGTGACTGAATCTCACTTGGACATTCTCCACTGTTACTGTCCAAAGCTGTAATTTGATCATGGTGAATTACTGCCATTGCCCACACCTCGTTTCCCTTTGACCACTTAGCTAATTGCTCAACTGACAACTCTCTGACAGTGTCCTTGGGTTTATTTGGCACGCCGTGCAGAGTAACTTGCTTGCCATTATACTGGAAGGAAATGAATTTCTTTTCCCAATCCGTGGTCATTGGACTATGTGATTCCAACCAGTCCATGCCGAGAATTGCGTCGTAGCCTCCCAAGTCGAGCACGCGCATTGGTGTTGTAAATGTTTCACCATGAGACCACCAAGAAAGGGCCGGCACCATTTGAGTAGTATGCATATATTGGCCATTCGCCACTTTAACTGCAAGCGGAGGAGCTGCCACTGTGTCACATTTGATTCTGGACAACATATTCGCATTGAGAAAACTGGTACTACTCCCAGAGTCCACCAAAATGAGGAGCACCTGATTATCAACCAACGCTCGAAGCCTAAGACAATTGGATCCTTCTGAACCTGCCAAAGCATTGAGAGACAGACTCAGTTGAGTGGCTGTGGCCATGTCTTGCATCTCCATCAGGTTAAGAACTTCTTCAGATAGCTGGACTGGGCACTCTTCTTGTTCTAACGCATGCAAAGTTGCTGCCGGTTTCTGAGCACATTGGTGTGTGGGATCATACTTCTCCCCACACTTGAAGCATTCGCCATTTGCCCTACGGTAATCGCGCAACTGCCTATCCTTCCAGTAATCACCAGTTGATGTTTTCAGTGCAGGCTTGAAAGCTTCGGTTCGATGAGGCACTGGTTCAGTACGAGCATGATATCCTGGCCTATGTCCTTTGTTCCTAGCCTCCTCCAACACTTCCTGTTGCACTCGCGCAAGGAGAAATGCGCGCTCCAGTGTCTCGGGCACCTGAGATTCCACAGTACCCCGCAACTCAGATTTCAGGCCCTTGATGAACTGCGATATGAAGAACTGCTCATCGTAATTTGGGTTGTACATTGAGACTTGATAAACCAGCGTTTGGAACTCTTTTTGATACTCCTCCACGGTACCCATTTGTTTTAGTGCGAGTAACGCCTTGATGCTACGGCGCTGATCATCTGCACCGAACTCTGCTTCAACTGCAGCAATGAACTGCGGCCAATTTCCCAATTCATGGCGCTTCTTGTATGATTGCAGCCAAATTGCCGCGTTCCCATCCATATGCAGTGTTGCCGTGGTGAGCCAGAGAGCTGCACTGATGTTGAATGCCCTAAAATAATCATAACATTTGTCTCTCCAGATCCTTGGGTGCTCACCATCAAACCTGGGGAAGGACATCTTCGGTAGCTGGTAGCGCCCGCCTTGATCGTGATGTGTCGATCCCGGTCTACCGCACCCAGCGCCACCACCACCACCACCCGGGTTACCGCCACCTGCGCCACCACCGCCGCCCAATCCAGCGCCTCCGGGGTCGAAATCGCCACCCGTCGCGGGCCCTTTGCTTGTGGTGCCGGACGTCGCACCCGCCGTGTTGCCCAGCAATCTCGGCGACAACGGCCTGGTCACCGAGTGGCCCGCGTTGTAGATCACCGTCGTCTCCGGATTCGGCTCCTCAGGCGAGACCCGCGTGGAAGTGCCATCCAGGAGGCCGAGCTTGGCCATGAGCGCCTGGAGGATACGCGCCGTGTCGTCGTGCTTGGTGGAGCTCGCCTCGATCGCGGCGGCCTGATGCTCGAGTTGAGCCCGCATCTGCTGCTGCGCGGTGTCGACGCCCGCCACCACGCCGTGCAGCAAGTCGAGGCTGGCCTGGAGTCGATCCAGCGTCGCCCGCGTCTCACCGGTCGCCTCCCCCATCGCCTCGAGGATCAATTGGGTCTGCGCGGACGGCTTCGACGGTGCCGTGGTGAACCACTACAGGATCGAGCAACCGGAGCGAGGATTTACTGCACAATCGGAGAAATCGATCGAAATCGAGATCCCCAACCGCGCGACCCGACTCAGGAATGACACTCAGATCGAGAGGGAAAAAACAACCACGCACTCAGCGAAAGCGGCCGAGAACTCGCCCGAATCTGATACCAAGTGTAGCGATCCCCTTTGCAGGCTTGATTTGCCGACGTGAGGTGCTACGCCCGCGACTCCTTTCGTGAGGAAGAAGAAAGAGAAAGAAGCGAGAGAGAAGGGACTAGAGTTTTGAACTCTGTTCTATTTCTTCAGAGTTGCTTTTTTGGTTACAGTCCCGTGGCTTATATGTCTGCCACACGCGCTGGCACACAACCAACTCACACCCAGCTAGCGACGCACCCACACGCACACCTACGGTACATCATCAGGCATGACACGAACTCTGGTGATCGGCCGGCCGAATCCTGCGCGGCCTCACTTAGGCACAGTTTCCGCACCCCTATCCCCTCCCCAGAGCTCCACAGCCCATCGCGGCCTGCTCACCCACGACGCGTCGACCCCAACACTGATTGATCGCGTCGCTGCACCGACTGACCGCGCTGCTGCTTTGATAGAACGCGCTGCCACCAGGTAATCATCGTCCCCCTCCTTTCGCCCTTCTCCTTCCTCTTCTCTCCTCCGAGCACTCCTCTTCCTGGTCACATGTTCATATATTTCGTTTTTCTTATTTATTCTGTGAATCGCATCTTGCGATTGGTATGTCACTATGTCTATGTGGGCTAGCTTGCTGTAGTGATTATTTTCTGTAGTAATTTCGGTTGGTTACTGCTATATAGAACAGGGTATGCAGATTGCTTGCAAACAGTTTGTAAAAAGGATTGCATGAGTAAGATTGTGTGGTTTCAAATTCCCAGCAAGGTATGATGTTATAATTTGTATCCATTTTACAATTTCAGGTTGCTAACATGAGCTATACAATGCAGTAATTGCTATACAATCTGAGTAGTTGAGAAAGAAAGCGGTAATTTCTAATATAAATGTGATGTTTTATTATTGGTTTGGAATCCTGTTCTTGTTGTCTTGCTGAGATGAAAAGTGATTACTTGGTCAGGTTTTATTGTATTGCTGCTAAACTGGATTAGTTCCTCTGGATTTCAGCTTCTACTCGGTTTGGTATGTACCTTGTAGTGCTCATTGATTGATTAATTAGCTATTCCTCTGGATCGCCTGACATTGCCACTCATCAACTGTAGTAGGCCCTCACAAATGTTCCAACACCGTCCGTCCTGCAGCAAGCTCGTGACTGCCACCGTCGCTGCCATCCGGCCGCCAACCGTCTGTACGGTCCCTGATCTCCATCTTACTTATGCTCTTTCCCTGGAAAAAATCATGGTTGTTGTACCTTATAAGTGATTCATATTGTTTCAGCCTGCCATATTCTTGCTTGTAATTCTTTTTCAGACAAAGATTCCAGCTTATAATTAGCTGGCTGAACCTGCATGCGTGTATGATAGCCAAAAAAGGTGCAGATGCTAATACACTCCACACACGCAGAACATCCTTGTACAAGGAGTCACAGTGAGAATATATAGATAAGTTCCAACTTCCAAGCCTACAACATATCAAAGGAAACATGCATCATCGTTTGTCCGTTAGGTACACATCAACTTCAGTTTACCTAGCGGTTTAAGTATAATGCAGATTAGAAGTAGTAATGGACATAACAATAAGGTTGAGTAGTACGATGTAGGATAACTTCTGATCAACTAATCTACCATGGCATACTATAGGAGCTGCGCAACTAAAATGCTGGAGTTAAAATGCATTTCCATGTGGAGGCATAGGTTTCGATAGATTATTCCTCCAGGTCCTGTTTTCATGTGCATTGCTTTAAGCATGTTCTGAGCATCTCACTTCACCTGAACATCATACATTTCCCAGGCTGTAGCTGCTAGTACAAACATTGATTAAAATTGACTAGGAGCAAAGTAGTCATTTCCATCAGCAATTAAAGGGTAGTTATTTTAGTTTGAAAACACCTTTTGGGTAGATTATCAAAGACTGATGAACTTTTTGCTACATAACCAATACTCCCAGGAACTTTTTGTGTTTTCTATTTGCATCTATATCACTATATGTAAGCACAGACATTGCATTTGTTGCAGAACTGAAGAATAGGTTCAGAGGTATGACAAGCCCGTCAGATTATCAATGGAGCACAAGGTTCAGGAAAGCGGAAAGCGTAATCAGTGCGGTGGCCTTCTGCTTAGAGCTTATGCATTTAGTGCGTGCTTAAGCGGTGCTAAAGCGTTCTTGACTTAGTCAACGGCAGGACCAAAAACTAGCGAAAATCAGGAATTTCAGGCCAAAGAACAAGTATTATTTGAACAGAACAGTGGAATAAAGATAGGTTACCCAATCAGATCAGTACACAAGAACACAAGTACACAGTAGATCGTATCATACAATCAGATATCAATTGTTCATACTTTCAGTTTTAGACTTTTAGTCCAGCATAACGATTCAGAATTCAGGAATCATATCATATTAGGTATATCACAGAATTCAGAATTCGGAAATCAGATCAATACACAACAAGTTCACAACATAAATTCAGAAATCAGTAGGTAACATAAATTCAGAAATCATAGTAGGTGTATTACCGATCAGAATTCAGAAATCATACTAGGAAAAAGGAATATCACAATATTGGGCGCGCTAAACCCCGCGCTCGCGCCAAAAGTTACCGTGTCCCGACAATTTCCCATGGACCCAAAAGTTACCGCACATAACGCTTTGGGATTGCTTTTTCAACGCTCTTGCGTGCCTAATTATGATTTTTTTAAAGTGTAATGATTAATCGCGCCTAGCGCTTAATTAGCCGCTTTGGCCCTAATCGATGCGGTACCCCTCCGCTTCACGCTTCATCGCGCTTAAGCGACCGCTTTTTTCCGCATTTCCGAACCTTGATGGAGCAAGATAATGAACACGACCAAGTAAAGATCTCTTAATCTTTTCTTGATCAGGTTACCTAAGATGCCAATAACGCCATATTGATACTAGGCATTCTAATATGTTGAAGTGCCCCTGTTGTTTTCTTACGTTGGTTAAAGCTCTGCCAACTATTTATAATTATGTCATACCTCTTATAACCACAGATAAAAAAGGTGTGTCAAGGGAATGCAAAGGTTCAACGGTTTATCAAATCTAGATCGTCTATTAGACAGGTATATGGTGCCACTTTTAAGCCACTTATCTGTATTGCCATATTTTTTTTGTTTTCTAATGCTGGTTTGATTTCATAGAGGGCTCTTTCACGGATGTGGTCAATTCTTGAGGGAAATCAAGTACAAATCACAAACCAGCCTGCAAAGAAGGTGGTACAGTGATATGCAATGTGTGGTAATCAGATGGATCATAAGCCAAGGTAAACCAATCATTTTATATGAACAAAGAACTACGATGCAGTCTATTGGATGTGTACTCTGTTTTTCGAAACTTACTGTATGTCTCTTTCTTTGCGGCAAACTACATTCAAGAAGTTCACCATGATTTTCGTAATTGTGTTTTAAACTGAGCTTCTCCTGCTTCGAAATTTTTTATGCATGAGTTTAGGCATTATTTTCTAGTATGCTATTTGCAACGCTAGTGTTACAGTAATGTTTCATTCTACACTTATTGTTTAATATTTACCGATTCTTCTGTGACAGGGTATTAGTGACGTCGCTCTAAAATTATCGGCATTGCATTGTTTTGTTCTAGTGAAGGATGTTGCCGCAATATTATGAACTGCCAAAGGTTATCAGATAATCTCATAAATGATCTGCTTTAGAGCGGAGGTTCTTACATTAGAAATGTTGTATTTGGTAAAAATGGTGGCAATAGCTAGAGCGGGTGTTCTTAAAGATTTGCAAGGATCCTTAGAGCTTGTCAATGTTCCAGTGAAGTTAAATATCCTAGGATTGTTCAAATTTATGTAACTCATCTTCAACCTTGGTTTTGGAGTGACATGTCACGTATAATACACTTTGTACTGTGTTTTCATTGAATTTTATGAGATTCTGCCTACAGGATGCTATCTATATTGTTGCAGCATATTTATCGAAAAATAATTTTTTAATACCGAAATTCATACTAGTGACAGGCACGATAATGGGCAGTCACTAGAGAATCCAACATGGATGCGGCCTTTGATGATGCTAGTGACATGCATCTTTTCTGCCTGTCACTAGTTACACTTACTAGTGACAGGCAACCTTCCCTCACTAGTGACAGGCAGTACCAGTGACTGCATATTAGTGACTGGCAGTTTGCCTGTCACTGATGTGCAAAAAGTGCCAGTCACTAGTAAGGGTTTCTGCAGTAGTGCATCATTTTGATGCATTTTCCGGTACTAACCTATTAACAAGATGCCGAAGCGCCAGTTCCTGTTTTCTGCTGTTTTTGGTTTCAGAAATCTTACACAGGAAATATTCTCGGAATTGGACGAAACAAAAGCCCACGGTCTTATTTTCCACGGAGCCTTCCAGAAGTCCGAAGAGGAGACGAAGAGGGGCGACGAGGCGGCCACACCATAGGGGGGCGCGGCCCCACCCCTGGCCGCGCCGCCATATGGGGTGGGCCCCTCGAGCGTCCCCCGACTCTGCCCCTTCGCCTATATAATCCTTCCGTCGCGAAAACCCTAGTACGGAGAGCCACGATACGAGAAAAGTTCCAGAGACGCCGCCGCCGTCAACCCTATCTCGGGGGTTCTGAAGATCGCCTCCGGCACCCTGCCGGAGAGGGGAATCATCACCGGAGGGCTCTACATCACCATGCCCGCCTCCGGACTGATGCGTGAGTTGTTCATCCTTGGACTATGGGTCCATAACAGTAGCTAGATGGTTGTCTTCTCCTCTTGTGCTATCATGTTTAGATCTTGTGAGCTGCCTATCATGATCAAGATCATCTATTTGTAATGCTACATGTTGTGTTTGTTGGGATTCGATGAATATGGAATACTATGTCAAGTTGATTATCGATCTATCATATATGTGTTGTTTATGATCTTGCATGCTCTCCGTTGCTAGTAGAGGCTCTGGCCAAGTTGATACTTGTGACTCCAAGAGGGAGTATTTATGCTCGATAGTGGGTTCATGCCTCCATTGAATCTGGGACAGTGACAGAAAGTCCTAAGGTTGTGAATGTGTTGTTGCCACTAGGGATAAAACATCAATGCTTTGTCTAAGGATATTTGTATTGTTTACATTACGCACAATACTTAATGCAATTGTCTGTTGTTTGCAACTTAATACTGGAAGGGGTGCGGATGCTAACCCGAAGGTGGACTTTTTAGGCATAGATGCATGCTGCATAGCGGTCTATGTTCTTTGTCGTAATGCCCTAAGTAAATCTCATAGTAGTCATCATGAGATGTATGTGCATTGTTATGTCCTCTCTATTTGTCAATTTCCCAACTGTAATTTGTTCACCCGACATGTTATTTATCTTATTGGAGAGACACCACTAGTGAACTGTGAACCCCGGTCCATTCTTTTACATCTGAAATACAACCTACTGCAATCACTGTTCTCTGTTGTTCTTTGCAAACAAATATCATTCTCCACACCATATGTTTAATCCTTTGTTTACAGCAAGCCGGTGAGATTGACAACCTCACTGTTAAGTTGGGGCAAAGTATTTTGATTGTGTTGTGCAGGTTCCACGTTGGCGCCGGAATCCCCGGTGTTGCGCCGCACTACACTCCTTCACCAACAACCTTCACGTGGCCTTCACCTCCTACTGGTTCGATAACCTTGGTTTCTTACTGAGGGAAAACTTGCTGCTGTACGCATCACACCTTCCTCTTGGGGTTCCCAACGGACGTGTGCTTTGCCGTCACAAGCAAATCTTTTCTGGCGCCGTTGCCGGGGAGATCAAGACACGCTGCAAGGGGAGTCTCTCACACCCAATCTCTTTACTTTGTTTATTGTCTTGCTTTATTTTATTTTCTGTCTTGTTTGCTTTCTTTATATAAAAAACACAAAAAAATTAGTTACTTGTTTTACTTTATTTAATTCGGTTTTGTTTTATTATTGTTAAAATGAATACTCCTGAGAACACTAAGTTGTGTGATTTCGCTAGCACAAATAATAATGAACAAGTACTTTGGTTGTGTTGTGCGCAGGTTCCACGTTAGCGCGGAATCTGCGGTGTGCGCACGCCCTACATCCCGCCCGCCATCAGCCTTCAACACGATGCTTCTTGGCTCCTCCTGGATTCGATAAACCTTGGTTTCTTTACGAGGAAAACTTG